>NC_057391.1:66102197-66422304 GCF_019320065.1 Cervus canadensis | reverse complement strand
CATTGGCTCAGTCAGTGGCTGCGAGCAGCCAGGGAAGGAAGGCTTGGATGTGAATGTCCCGTAAGCTCTAAGCAGGAAGCCAACTGTGACCCACAACAGTTCCTTTTGAATGACGATGTGGGCAGTCCAACTCCATCCACCTCTACTTGTGTCCTTTGCCAGGGTTTCTGAGGATCCCTGGACTAGACTGCTTATATTCAAAGGTCTCCTTTTGTTTTGAATTCCTGCTCCTACTTAAGTACTCTTGTCTCCTACAGTGATCTCATCACCACTTTCAGCTTTCTCAGGGTTCTCTCGGCATCTAAACCCCAAATTTGAAGACCTCCACTTCATTCCCCAAAGTAGTCACCCTATCCCAGGGCTATGATAGGTATCTGACATGTGAAAGACCTGATGGTAATGGGGAAAATTCCAAAAAAAGAGAAAGAAAGAGCTTAAATGTTAATTTTAGATGTCATCATGTTTAAAGTCCACTGGCCCTTCTCTGCCGCAAGGAATTTCTTACTTTTTTTTCCCATCCATTTCTTGTGTTAGTGTTAGTTCTCAAAATTCCCCCTCTCTTGAGTTGTTAGGAAGGAAAGAAATAGTCACTATTCCTCTCTTTTGGATCCCTACATATAGTGTGCAGACAATCTGTCTTTTATCTCTACTGTTATCTAAGTAAGGTTCTGGAGTTTAATCGGGCATAACTGAAAATGGGTTAATTAAGGTGTTTATATTAAATATTATGGCAATCCTGGATTCCTGGTACTTTCTTATATCTTGGTTTTGACTACTTCTGACTGTATTTTTTTATTTGTTAACAAATTATTAAAAAACTCAACTTCAGATTAAACAGAAAGTTATGATAAACCTGATGCAAAGATACAAGAAAACAAATAGCTATAAGCCACAGCCTTTTCTATGCAATTTCTTATCTCAAGTTCATTTTCCAATCTATTGACATTTTTATCTTTGAAAATGTTCAGTAATGTCAAATGTACATAAAAAAGACTACATATCAATTTATGAACAGATGTAGGCATGTAGCCAACATGTATAAAAGGAAAATGGTTTAAGGAGCTGATTCTTTGATGTGAAGGTTCTTTTATAAGAATTTTCTTTATCTCCCTCATAATAAAAAAAAAAAAACTAAGAGTCTGGTTCAAAGCACAATCAGTCTTTCATGGTAAAGACAATGGAAGGAAGCAATTTGAAGCAAATGCCCTTGATTAAATAGATGACTATTTGACTTCTTAATAAATAATCAACATCAAAATAAAAGCCTAGATCTTTTCAAGTTCACATGGGTATGGTTTATTTTAGCAGAACTGAAATGGTATATGCACTTTGAACTCTGTAGCTTAAATATTTAAAAAAGACTCCTTGGAAATCTTAAAATAACCCAATTTCATTCATGCACCAAAGCATGGAAAACTGAAGGCAAATCAAGATCCCTAGAATATACATTTGCCTTTCAGCATCACCTTGTACCTGTAGCTTTGATTCCAAAACTGCCCTTGCATGTGTTTGTTTTGAAGTCACTTTTGATGGAGGAGGTATGTTCTGCAATTCACAGATAAGCAGGAAATGAACCACAGAAGAAAAATCTATTAGTTCCAAAACTCAAAGAGAGTAATTACCCCAGCACTGTATGTTTTTCCCTTTTCCAATTTAAAATTTTCTCTCTTCCAAATAATGCCATATATGATTGCCCCAATTTTCAACCAGCCTATTCTGCACTTGTACCAGTTTTTGGGTACAAATAATTTCTTCTCATTCCTATGAGTTCCAAAGAAAATTGTCCTTATTCACAGGTGTTCTCTGTTGAGATGCCTCAGCAGTGGTACCTCTGGTCCGGCTGCAGGAATACTGTTTGCTCTTCTATTGACAATGCCCGCTGGCCCTTAAAAGTCAAGCTGTGTTTTCTGCCAAGGGTCAGGATAAGGTGTTCTTTTCAGTGAGTTGGAGATCCTTTCTTCTTAAACACACACAAAGCATAAAAATACAAAACAATAGCTCTGCCCGGCCACACCCAGGCTTCATTCTCATTATGTTGTTCTCTAAATAGGTGTTAGCGGATTAAAAAAAAAAAAAAAAGATCACTTGTGCTCCCAATCTACTTGTCCTTTGCTTACAACAAGCAGAAGTTTCTTAAATGATGAAAACTACTCAACTTGCACTATTCACATCCACCTGGAACCTCAGAATGTGACCCTATTTGGAACAAGGACTTTGCAGATGTGATTAAGGGAAGGAGCTTCAGATGAGATCATCCTGGAAGAGGGGAGGGCCCTAAATTAAATGATGAGTTCCCTTGTAAGAGATAGAAAAGAAGACCCAGACACAAAGAGAGAAAGCCATGTGAAGACAAGGGCACAAACAAGAATGAGGCATCTATAAGCCAAAGAACACTAAGGATTACCTGCAGCCACCAGACCCTGAGGGTTGTTGTTCAGTTGCTCAGTTGTGTCTGACTCTTTGTGACCCCATGGACTACAGCACGCCAGGTTTCCCTGTCCTTCATCATCTCCTGGAGCTTCCTTAAACTCAGGTCCATTGAGTCGGTGATGCCATCTAACCATCTCGTCCTCTATCGTCCCCTTCTCCTGCCTTCAATCTTTCCCAGAATCAGGGTCTTTTCCAATGAGTCGGCTCTTCACATCAGGTGGCCAAAGTATTGGAGCTTAAGCTTCTGCATCAGTCTTTCCAATGAATAATCAGGATTGATTTCCTTTAGGACTGACTGGTTTGATCTCCTTGTAGTCCAAGGGACTCTCAAGAGTCTTCTCCAATACCACAATTCAAAAGCACCAATTCTTTGGCACTCAGCCCCTTGGAAGAAAAGCTATGACAAACCTAGACAGTGTATTAAAAATCAGAGACATTACTTTGCAACAAAGGTCCGTACAGTCAAAGCTATGGTTTTCCAGTAGTCATATATGGGTATGATAGTTGGACCCTGAAGAGAGGCATGGAACAGACTCCCGCTCAGAGCCTCTGCAGGTAACCAACCTTGCTGACACCTTGATCTCAGACTTCTGGCCTTTAGAGAAGAAATTTCTGTTGATTTAAGCCACCAAGTTTGTATAATTTATTATGGCAGCCCTAGGGAACAGATACAGTGCATATATGCATGCTAAGTTGCTTCAATTCTGTTCCACTCTTTGCAGTCCTTGGACTATAGCCTGCCAGGTTCCTCAGTCCATGGGATTTTCCAGGCAAGAATACTGGAGTAGGTTGCCATGCCCTTCTCCAGGGGATCTTCCCAATCCAGGGATTGAATCCAGGTCTCCTGCATTGTAGCAGGATTCTTTAATGACTGAGCCACCAGGGAAATCCATGGAACAGATAAAGTGCATAATTACTTTTACACACATTTATATGCACATGCACCCACAATTATTACCTTGGAAAGTTTCCGTAAGGATCAGTGGTTCTCACTGAAGGCTATACTCTCCATATAGAAATATATGACACTGATTTGGGTTTCAGATAACTGGAGGATGCTACATTCACACTGATCCCACACAATAAAACACTATTCAGCCTTTTGCATGACTTTTGAATATCAAGAGTCATGTATGTGGGCTTTCCTGGTGGCTCAGGTGGTTAAAAAAAATCCTCCTGCAATGCAGGAGTCCTGGGTTCAATACCTGGGAAGATCCCCTGGAGGAGGGCATGGCAACCCACTCTAGTGTTCTTGCCTGGAGAATCCCATGAACAGAGGAGCCTGGTGTGCTACAGTCATGGGATCGCAAAGAGTCAGACACAATTGAATGACTTTCACTTTCACAATTGAATGACAGTAAGCCTTTGATGTTCCTACCACATGGTTTTTGTTGCAAAACTCCTACATACCCTGGCTCCTCCATTACTTCTTCAGAGCAGTCCCTCAGAGCTGCCTGAGAAGCTGTCTTCTGGACTTAAGTCTTCAGTCTTTTCTTCCAGATAAAACATAATTCTCAACTTTTAGGCTGTGCCTTTTTTTTTCAATCAACAATATCAGTAACTATAAAACAGATATAAGTAGAGTTGCTTTTGGAAAAGGATGAAAATCCAGAAGACCCACCCATTCCCTTCTTGGCCAAGGCAATCCCTGGGCATTTCACCAGAACTCCTCAGGCTTCAGGAGCATAGCTTGAAAACACTGGCCCTGAGATGAAATCTACCCCTTTCTTGGTGGTTTAGGCTTTGTAAGGCTGACCCACCCTATGAGACACCTTGATAGCTTCCTTCTCACTCTCCCTGACATCTAGATTGTCATCATCAGGTTAAATTTTGGTCCATTTATCAATTGTATAGGCCAATCCACTAGAATCCCCATGCTATCTTCATTATTATTAATTTTCTTGAAATGTTTTATATACATTTACTGAAAAGTCCATAACATGTAAACATACAGCCTAATAAAATAGTATAATGCACATATTATACTATGTGTATATATATATATATATATACTATGTGTATATATATACTATGTGTATATCATCGTAGCACGATGATATACAATGATAAAGATGATAAAGAAATAAAATAGCACCCCAGACACAACCACTTCACTCCTCGCCAAAGGTAATCAACATACTGATATTTATGGTTGTCATTTCCTTGTTTCTCTTTGTACTTTCACTCCAGTGTATACTGTATATAAGTTAATACAGAGTTTATTTCTTGCCTGTTCAGGGACTTTGTATCAGGGGGCTAATATAGCATGCTTTTTCTGTTCTTTGGTGCAATATTATTTTTGTGAAGTTTGTACGTGCTGGTACATGTGGCTGCAGCTTTTAAAATTTTTTTATTGTTATGCTGCATTTAATTCTATGAATATATCACAATTTATTTATCCATTCCATTGTTGATGGAATTTGTTTTTCAGTTTAAGGCTATTAAATAATGCTGCTAAGAACTCTCTTATATATGTCTTTTGGTTCCCATAGTCCTGCATTTCTATTTCACACATTACTGGAGATACAATCGTTGGAATATATGATATGAACCTGAGCTTTCCATTCTAGGTTACTTTACTAAATAAACAAACAACTCTACTGATTGGTTTGAAAAAGTATTTGTCCTGTAGATTACTTGATAATCATGTGTAATTGCAATCATCATTTTCTCAGATATCCCCCATAGTATTTTATAAAATGGAGGATTGTATGGAATTTCTTCTTTTTTTTTTTTTTTGAGTTTCTTTTGGGTTGATGAAATGTTCTAAAATTACACAGTAGTTATGGTTGCACAACTTTAATAAACACCAAACCCCTCTGAACTGTACACTCTGAAAGGATGGATTTTATGGCATGGGAATTATATGCCAATTAGGTTGTTATAAATAAACAACTTTAAAAAAATGACAATAAGAATTCAGGATTGTTGATGACAGAAGCAATATAATAGGGGACTTTTTCTACCTCCAACCATCCTACCAGGAATTATTGTGGGGGAGGGGAGAGGCAAGGAGCAGAAGAATGTGATGGGGAAGTAAAGAAGGAGAGAAAACACTAAGAAACTGGTAGGTTTAGATGGCAGCTTAGGAAAATATTATGGTCATTTGTATAATCTGATTGTGGTAAATAAAGACAAGAAAATAAAATAGAATTGATGGGCTACTTTAAGTTTATGTATTTAAATATAATTTAACATACAGCACCTCTCTATATGCCAAAAAGTGTTGATATGTTCATGGAGTACACAAGGGGAAGTGAGCTGCAAGGATGGAACGTAGGGTCACAGGGCTAATATATAGAGATACCAACAGCAACATTATAGCTAACACTACTAATTCACATTTATTTTTTTGTCATAAAGTTTCCAATCCTGGCTGTACCACTTACTATCTGTGTAACATTGTGCAAGTTACTTAGCTTTTGTTGGCCTTACTTTTTTCATCCAATAAGCTACTATTGTACATTTCAGTTCCAGAAATGTTGTCACAGGATTTGCCACTGTCTCCCCACTTTAATGGAGGATGTGCAGTCGTAGATGTGTCAGAAGGCGTGCACACTTACCCCTCACCCCACACCCCTGACATAGTCACCTTAATGAAGTAAGACTGTTGGCACCAGATAGGAATATCCCTGTGTCAAGAGCACACAGAAAACTGCCTTTCTGCCTGAAATTAAAGAAAGAGGGAAAATAATGTCTCAACAAATCATCCTATCACACAAGCATCCTACTAGCTGAAGAATTCTGCTGCTGCTGCAGCTGCTGCTAAGTCGCTTCAGTCGTGTCCGACTCTGTGAGACCCCATACAACATAACTACAAAAGCCCTTGCTTGAATTGCGTGCTATTCTGTGTCTCTTAAAGATATGGGGTGAGAAACAATTTTTTTAAAATCCACAAATGATTCTTTGAAATAATACCTTTTAATTAATTAATTTATTTTTGGATGCAGTGGTGAATAAGTTAATTTTTGTTAACACATACGTATGTAACACAATTTATACATCTGTTTTGTTCATTGAGAAGATTTGGGGACATGTAAAAGTGCCCAGAAAATTCCAACAGTCTGTTGTTATCAACCGAATCAGGGTGACCACTTCAGCAGTTGAATGTCACTCTCTATAACACTTTTCCTCTATAAATGAAGGCCTTGTTTTATAACTGGCCTGGATGCTTCTGATTTTATTGGAACTATACTGAGAAGTTGGTTTGCTGTGAATTCCTTCCTTGTGGCTAAAGGTGCATGAATTCAATACAGTGTCTGAGCCGCCACGAGGTCTCACACCACCCATGTCCCAGGTGGAATTAAATGTCCTCGAGTAGGCTGCTTTGAAATTCTAGTTTTAAAAGCATGCTTTTTAGAGCAGCAAAGCACAAATGACTGTGTATATATTTACTGCACTTTATGCGTCCTGCGTATAAAAGCTGTATTGAACATTTATGAGGGTTCCCCTCTGAAAATTTACAGATCATAATAGAAAGTATGTTTTTGCATTTTTACCAAAACCTCAGACTCCAATAGACTGAGGACTTGATGGAGCCAAGAAATAAAAAGAGGGAGCTGATTACCACAATATATAGCTTTCTTGGCACAAATAGATCTGTTTCACTCACCCAGGCCTCGAGGCAGAGGAACAAAAGAAGCTGGGCAGTTTCAGCACCCTTTGCCCACATCTGCCCATGTTCTGCCCTTTTCCTCCTCAGAGACAGAGGGAGGCAGTTCTGAAACATGAGTTCTGAAAACTCACATAAAGGGAGAATTTGGGGGCCCTTTTTATCTTTTTCCACCACATATCTAGTCATTTCTCTTGACTTTCAAATTTTTAAATTACCGTACATCATTCAAACAGCAGAGGTCTAATTATAATGGCCTCCAAATGTTTGCATTAAGTAAGCTGATTTATTGCCAAGGTGATCTAGAAACAAACATTCACTGCATTTATTGTTTGAAAGGTATTTAAATATGCTTGATTTCCTCCCAGCTGCCTACAGGGAGCAGTCAGGGTCCAACAGGGAAATGACTTTATCATTTCTTAATAAAGGGAAATCAATGCAGGGAATTAGGTACAAGGGTGAAAGAAGAGCTGAGAGCCAAACAGGAGAAAGCGAGGCAAACCAGAGATGAGCAAAGGCAGAGAGAGCCAAAGGGAGGCAGCGGGGTTTCCAGAGCCCAGAGCCAAGGTCACAGGACAGTAGCTGGCACCTCAGAGGGGCTGTCTGGGGGAGCTGAGTCACAGGGCATTTGCAGCCATGCTGAAGAGGGCATTCACAGCAGAGAGCTGTCCTGTGCGCTCCCTTCCCCCTGCAACCCCCAGCCTCTTCCTGTTCTCACCTTGTCCAAAGCCAGAAGCTGACACAGGAGGCTGGGCGTCATCCCTAGGCAGGTGCCAGCCCCACCGCCATGGAGAGTAGAGCAGGGGGACAGAAACGGGTCTGAGGGCACATTGAGATCACATCTTCCTTGACCATGCTCTGACTTCTTCAACTAAAGAAAAAAATATGTTTGAAATGAAATCTCCAGCTTATTGGACAATGGGAAAGACTAGGTTCTGAAGGCTGCAGCACCCAAAGAAACTCCGCCTTACCCTCACCTGCAAGCTCAGTTCCCCTCCCCTATGGTAGCATCCGAGCAGAAGTTCTGTCAGTGGGACCCATCACAGACTCAGGCAGGGGACCGGTTGCCTTTTTCCTGACTTTCTTACACTCTCAGTAGTTTCTCGTCTATATTCACACAGGAATGATTGTGCAGCATTTTATGAGCTGTCATGAGGGAAAACGGCTGTGGCATAAGTCCACAGCTGACAGGGTGCTTTCACCTCACGCTTGGAGGTACAAGCAGAGAAAAGAAGAGAAAATGTTAATGTGAACGAGTGGTGAGTTGTAGCTCCTGTACTTTTGGGGAAGTGACTAGAATACAATCACCTTCCTTTTCTTATTCTTCTCTTTTTTAAGGAGAAAGAAATACACCTAAGAGAAATATTCTGGCTATCTAAGGGTGGGGAACAAGAGTGGTTAGAAGAAAACAGCTGGAATGTGTCTGTAGTGGGAGTGGACAAAAAGGCTCTTTCTGCGCCATCAGTGAATCGTTGCTGTGTGGAAGCCGGAACAGCAACCTCTCTGCAGCCAAAACAATTCTCCCCGAGGCCAGTTCCCAGCTTCCCACGCACACCCGGGACACCTCCCAGCTTTCTGGCAATGCTGAGTGCTTCTTGACTGACCAGTGCCTCAGGTCACAATGGAAGTTGCCATGTCTAAGGGACCTTGGCATCACACATGATTGAGAGGCAGGGGGAGACTGGGCAAGCACTGGAGACAAGACACTGGCCGATGTGAAGAAAAGAGAGGAAACTGTTTCTTTCAATATAAGTGGCATCAATCAGTCAGTTCAGTGGCTCAGTCGTGTCCGACTCTTTGCGACCCCACAGACTGCAACACGCCAGGCCTACCTGTCCATCCCTAACTCCCGGAGCTTGCTCAAACTCATGTCCATCAAGTTGGTGATGCGGCATCTATTGAGCACTTGTGTATGCCAGGTTCTCTGCTGTCTTGTTGAATCTTCCCTGAAACCTTCTGTGGTCACCATTCTCAATTTTCTCATTTCACAGATGTGAGGATCTTGAGGCTTTGAGGTTGGGTTATTTGTCCAGTGTCATGCAGCGAGTAAATTGAGATTTGAGACTCTAACCTAGGTCTGTCTCTCTCCTCAAATCCAAAGCTCTTCATCACTGTGCTTCTCTGTATATCGGCTCTGAAGGAAACTTAGTGGACAGTTTGTATGTTCAGTGCAGTCACTGACCTCTTCACCCATGATTTATGGAAGAGATAGTAACGTAGAATCATTGCTTGTTTGCTCTGTGTAATGTCTGAATGCAAATAATTAGTGAACTCTTGCTATCTATTTGGTCTAAATGACTGAGTCACATGGTATCTGCTGATGCTCTAGAAGCTACTATGTTCTGAATCTCTCCAGCTACACAAACCCTAGAGAATAAATGCTCTGTTCCTGCAACTTTTCTTCCCACATCTCTCAGCTGAAATCACCAAAGACTGGACTCTTTAGGTTCAGATCCTGGTCAATTCTGGAGTGACGCCTAACTTCACCATCAGGGGAATTACTTATTAAAACAGTGTTTTACCCAGGATCCAACATACTTGTAAAGAAGGATAGTCATTCAGGTGCCCACCCCATCCTCCTCTCTACCAGCCCATATACACAGATCCATATATGTGCAGCTCTTATCACGGCTGCATTGCTGGAGTCCAGGAAGCTCATCTCTACTGTGTAGACACTTCTCCCTGGATTCTTACAACATTTATAGAACTGAAACAGCATGGGATGGCAAATACATTGCACATATACTGCCAGTTTCCTTTCCTGCACCCACAGAATTAGGGTGATCATTCAAGTTGTTATTGAAACCAGGACGCATTGAGAATGTACAGGACGAAATTACATGAAGACAACAGATATGAGCCCCAGCAGTCCCATAGGAGCATTGCTTGTTGATCCTATCCTTCGCATCAGTGACCCTGGCAGCCCCTCAGAGATGAAAACTACGCATGATCATATAATTGGCACTTTAGGACACTTACTGCTCACGTTTACGTACACGCTATTTATTTCATTTTTTCAGTGTGAAAAAGTGGAGTGTCTACTCTGCAAATTTCCAAAGCAAGGCGCAATGAACTCTTCAAAGAAAAGGAAGCCATAATCTCTGCCCACAAATAGATTATAGTCTAGTTTTGAAGAAAAGACAACATAAATAAATGTATAAATAAGTGCATTTTATGAGTGCAAGCATTCTGTTCCATGAATGTTCAGTGAATTTCCCAGGGCAAATGAGAAGACCAGCTAGCAATTTGCAAGGCAACTTAGGCTAGAAGGTAAACATAAAAGAGTATAGCTCAGATTTTAGAGTCAAAAAGTCCTGGATTCAAGTCCTGAAACTGTATTTTCTAGATGTGTGAAAAGGTGGAAAATAGAAAATAAGTGGGAGGAGGGGGTAGTCTTGTAGAACTGAGCCCTTAACCTGTGGATTCTGATGCCCTCTCTCGCTCCAGGCTCTCCCCATAAGGAGAACATCAGAACTGAGTTCAGTTGTAGGACACTCAGCTGCGTCAGAGGCTTGCCTGATGGTGTGGCGAAACCAACCACGAATATCCCACCATCACCACCACATTGGAATCTTGGTGACAGAGTCATTGGCACTTGAACCTCACCAAGTGCCCCAATCACGAGAATGGGAATTCAACAGGAAGATTTCCTAGAATGAGATTGTAGGTGGCCCTTAAAGGACTAGCTGGATTTTAAAAGACAGAACAAAGTCCTCAGGGGAGGATAAATTTTTTTTTTGGGGGGCGGGGAGGATAAATTTTTTTAGATACTTTGGAACACATGACTCTATAAAAGGCAAGTATTCTGTGAAAGTAACTAGTTTAGCAAGATTCCTCTAAGTACCACATTAGTACCTGGAGGCCCGTTTAATGTGAATTAAATTGCAATGAATATTTTCAAGCCAGACAAACCGTCTGCAAGATTACTGAGGACCCACAGAGTGCTATAATGACCTAGAAGCAGAGGACCATGAGCACTGGTAAAGAACTTGTGTAGAGACAGTCTCTCGGGAGGATTCAGATGCAGGTTTTAAATTTTATGAAGCATTATGATTCTCAGTGATGAATGAAGAAAGCTAAAGCAAAAGTACTCTGCCAAAAATGAAAGAGGGTCTGAAAGACTTGACAACAGTGGCAATTCTGCCTGCCAATGCTGTGGAATAATTCATGAACCACATAGCAATTGAGTGGTTTAGCAACAATTACGAGATGATGAATGCATACTTGGAAATGGTACTATTTCTGCAATAATATAATACTAACAAGTTAACAAATTCTAGGTTACTCCTATTTCTGAGGGTTTGAGGAGACAATTAAAAATGCATAGGTATAACCCTGACTTGTTAAAGACCCCGATGATCCATAAAGACTTTATGAGTAAAAGCTTTCTACATTTGGAAAAATGTAGAATCTACATAACTCAACGATAGATTGGTCTGGTTTTATATTTACTTAGTGTGGTAGAAAGAATAATGGCCCCCTAAAGACATCCAGGCCCAAATCCCCAGGACCTGTGAAACGTTACCTTGTGTGGTTTAAGGGATGTTGTAGATTTAATTAAAGACCTTCCGATGGGGAGAGTATCTTGGATTATCTCAGTGGGCCCGATGGAATCACAAGGGTCCTTTATAAGCAAAAGAATGAAGAAAGAGAGTCAGAGTCAGATTAGGAAATGTGATGACAACTGAAGCAGAGGTTAGAGTGATTTGAATAAGGGACCATGAGCCAAGGGATGCAGATGGTTTTAAAAGTTGGAAAAAGGCAAGGAAGTGGGTTTTCCCCTAGAGTCTCAAGTAGGAACTCAATTCTGCCAACTTCTTGATTTTAGTCCAGTGAAACCCATTTTGGACTCCTGCCCTCTAGAGTTATACCAAAATAAATGTCTTAAGACATTAAATTTGTGGTAATTGTTACGGCAGCAATAAAAAACTAAGACACCTAATATCTTTCATTATTGTTTTCTTCATTTCTTTGCTTCATAAATTCAGAACCCAGTAAGTCAAGTCCAACACTGGAGAAAATTTCAACAAACCTATTTAACAAAGCATGAGAAAGATGTAGCTCCAAATAAAAATCATAGATTCAAATAAAAGCAAGAGAAATATGGAATAATACAAAAAGTTTTATGCTATACTAGCCTTGAACCATCTTTTATTAGTTGGTAATTCAATTTATTTAAATATTTTCAACGTCTCTTATAGACTATGTTAAATCTACCACACTCCCTCTAGCAAGGCTCTCTTCACAGAAATTTCTTCCACATATTACATGGAAACTTGAACATTTTAAAGGCAATAAATTTAAAAGGTAAAGATTTCAAAAACTTTTATTTAGATGTTGTGATAGATCCTTTGGGGAATTCTCCTCTAATTTCCCTGATAATTTCCAACTATTTGGGAACTGCCCCTTGATCCACAGGGCCTAAATATAATCCTCCCTTCCAGCCGGTGTGACTTGGAACAAGGAAAGGCCAAGAAGAACTTTTGGCCCAAGCTAGGCCAATTATTTCCCCTGGGAATCTAGAATTTGAACTGTGAGATTCAGAATCTGGGAATTGGAAACAGAGTTCCTTTCATGTCAGAAATTCAGAAAGACTGTGCTTAACATTCACAGCTGAATGTTAACATTTCTTAGGCCTGGTTGTTAAACTCTTCCTTGGATTCTGTAAGATACCCTACATAGAAAAATATTTGTGTAAATGGCCCCTGTTCTCACCCCTCTCTGGACCAGTGTGATCTTTAGTTCTTCCAGGGGTAGAATACATTCCCTATCTCATGAATCTGGGATGACCTTCTGACCTGCACTGAATAACGGGATGTGGTCAAAATGATGTATAAGTTTCCCTTCTGTCTGTCTCTCTCTCCCTGTCTGTGTCTCTTTCCTCTTCTCTGCTTCCTATGAGAACAAGTTCAGTGCAGCCTTTACGATAATCAGAGACATGCTACCCATTTATTATCTTAGTCCCAGAGAAGAAGCAGTCGATCACATGTGAGTGAGGCACTGAAGCTACTGCAGTTCCACCAGCCTCTGTTGGACCTGCCATCTGGTCACAGTGCATAAGCAAACCTAGCCAAGATCAGCCACGCCTGGCCCAGAGCAGCAGATCCATCCATATGACTCACAGGTGCACAAGCAATAATATGCTCATGTTTTAAGTTAATTTATCATGAAGCAATGTCCAATGGATATGTCCTAATTTTCTTGCATGTTCTCTTATTTATTTCAAGAAATATTTGTTGAGTTTCTAATAAATACCAGATAAGTTCTTATGCCAAGAATATGAGATTACTGTAAAACAAAGCCCCCACTTTCATAAAGCTAGCACTCCAGTGAGCACTGTATCGGAGATGAGAAAGACAATAAACAACTGAGAGTAAAAACATGGCAAAACAAATGGAAAAGAAAAAACAGGATTAGGAAAACAGGGGCTGCGTTCTCGGGAGAAGAAACTGGAATCTTATAAAGAATACAGCGGGAAGGTATCTCTCCAAGATGATGTTTGAGCAGACACCTGAGTGTACTGAGTGAGTGCGTATGTTAGTCACTCAGTCGTGTCCAACTCTTTGTGATACCATGAACTATAGTCCACCAGACTCCTCTGCTCAGGAAATTCTCCAGACAAGGATACAACAGTGGGTTGCCATTTCCTCCCCCAGAGGACCTTTCCGAACCAGGGATCAAACCCAAGTCTCCTGCATTGCAGGCAGATTCTTCACCATCTGAGCCACCAGAGGGGACAGCAAATACACCGGCTCTAAGGAGGAGAGAGAAACAGGATTTGTGTTTCTCGAGCAGAGAGGTGAGGAGAGAAGGACCAGAGGAGAGGTCACAGCAGTGGCTAAGGTCAGACCTTGGGAAGCTTGAATATAATGACAGGGACCTTGGCTTTTACTTTGAGCAAGATAGGAAACAAAGAGCTTTGATCCCATTAGTTAGGGGAAAGGAATCACATTTTAGAATGCTCACCCTGGATATAGTATGAACAAACTCTACAGGGGTAAGTCAGGAGTCACCTGTCCGATAACTGGAGGAACAGGAAACAGAAATGGGGGGGAAGGGGAAGTTTTAGAGCAATCCGGCATTTGGTTTTGGATGTGCTAAGCTGGATAGTGTTTTCAGACAGCCTTAAAAATAACACCAAGCAGATAGCTGGCTGTATAAATATGGAGCTGTAATCAGAGACATGAATTTAGGAGTGGTTTGTGTATAGTTGGACTTGAACGATTGTGAGTCTCAGAGAAATCCTCTAGAGAGCATAGACAGAAAAGAGAAGAGCTCTGGGGCTCCCTAATGATTATATCCAGGGAGATAAGAAGAACCAGCAAGAGTTGAGAAGGGAGACCAGTAGGTACAAAGAGAACCAAGTGGGGTTTCTACCAATCAGCTCCTTTCTGTTCTCTTCAACCTAGCTTAAGCTGGTTTCTGTTTTTTAATGTAATGGGATAAAATACAGAGATTTTAAGCAGAGGTTTTCCTTTCTGAAAAGGACCCGTGTTGCCTCTCAGCTCTCCAAGGCCTGGATCCAGGGCATTCATGGCTGTATGAGGAGGGCAGAAACAGAGACAAAGACTTCCACTGACTTACTGTTTTTTTAAAAGTTGTGGCAGGCATAAAACCAAATATTTTTTATTTGTGAAAGCTAAGAGTATATGAGAGAGGGGGTTTGGTTTTGATTTCCAAAGGGCAGAGTGGAAGAGTGAGCCAGAGCCTAGAATAGAGCACAGAGCCATGGAGGAAATCATACAGGATAGGGGATAACTACAATTTCTCACCCTACAGGAGGGAGGTAAGTTCCTGGGCAGCAGGGAAGCTGGAGAGAGAAATCAGGAGCATCTAGATGCTGGTGAGAAGCTTTCCTGACTGCTCTTCATCTGCATCTCTACCCCCACCCCTCAACCAGGGTGAAAGCCCTGCTGGGTATGGGGCCAGCCAGGACGTCAGGTTGGAAAATCCTCTGCTAAAGGGTTTGGCTCCCCACTTCCCATCCTGAGTGCTAAAGGCACTAACTCACAATGCATCTCACACTAATTCGGGAGAGTGATGGTTGAGGGCACCTGGTGGTTCTGAGTATTTAGGCAGAGAGAGCCCGGTCTAGTAGACCAGTTCCTTCTGAATTCTGCAAAGCCAGAACAAGGCACAGATAAGAGTCGAGGTTTCCTCATGAGCCAGGAGGGGATGTAGAAGGTGCCTGCAGGTTGAATGCCTGCAGTCCTTCCAAGGCCATAGGCAAGGTCCCAAAGATCTGGGGTGGAGAGCTCAAAATTCTGATCTAGTTAGAAGCTTCCACTAAGGTTCAAGAAGTGGAAGCAACAGTGAGACCCATTGGAGGCCACTGTGCATTGACCCCATGGGTTACAGAGAAATTCAGTTATATCTGAGCTGTGGCAACAACCTTTTTTTCTTTTTTTAAGCTGTTATATTTGCAATGGAGAGATCTCTGCTTAATCTAGACATCAAATTTTTAGTTGAACATGCCGCATTGCTTAGTCAACAACTGTAAATTCTATTGAAAATATTTGGGTGCCACTTTTATCACTATTAATAAGGGCAGTCCCCAACTGGTCATTTGAAATTTATTCTATCATATAAATGGTGTTATAAATAGTGGCTAGCTTCCCATATTAGCTCACTAAGTGCAGGTAATCTATAATTGAGTTATGACAGTCTAGTTGGCGCCAGAGAGTACAATGGAGAGAGTTTTCAATTCCTAGCATAGCCTACTTGCAGTAGATCCTCAACTACATGCTTAGCTTTTCTAGGCATCGGTTTCCTTATAAGCAAAATGGGGATAACAATATCTTTCCTTGTAGGTTTGTTGTAAGAATTAGTAACAATTTCCAGAAGGCACCCAAATTTTCAGTGTAACTGATATTGGCTCAGGGTTAGAAATGGATGAATCACAAGCTGAAATCAAGATTGCCAGGAGAAATATAAACAACCTCACATACGCTGATGATACCACTCTAATAGCAGAAAGTGAAGAGGAACTAAAGAGCCTCTTGAGGAGGGTGAAAGAGGAGAGTGAAAAAAGCTAGCTTAAAACTCAACATTCCAAAAACTAAGATCATGGCATCCGGTTCCATCACTTCATGGCAAATGGATGGGGGAAAAATGGGAACAGTGACAGATTTTATTTTCTTGGGCTCCGAAATCATTGCGGACTATGGCCGCAGCCATGAAATTAAAAGACACTTACTCCTTGGAAACGCTATGACAAAACCAGACAGCATATTAAAAAGCAGAGACATCACTTTACTGACAAAGGTCCATATAGTCAATGCTATGGTTTTTCCAGTAGTCACATACGGATGTGAGAGTTGGACCATAAAGAAGGCTGAGCACCAAAGAATTGATGCTTTTGAACTGTGATGTTGGAGAAGACTTTCGAGAGTCCTTTGGACAGCAAGGAGATCAAACCTGTCAGTACTAAAGGGAATCAACCCTGAATATTCATTGAAAAGGACTGAAGCTGAAGCTCCAATACTTTGGCCACCTGATGTGAAGAACTGACTCACTGGAAAAGACCCTGATGCTGGGAAAGACTGAAGGCAGGAGGAGAAGGGGATGACAGAGGATGAGATGTTTGGATGGCATCACTAACTCAATGGGCATGAGTTTGAGCAAACTGCAGGAGATAGTGAAGGACAGGGAAGCCTGGCATGCTGCCATCACCGGGTTGAAGAGTTACACATGACTTAGTGATTGAACAACAACAACAAAAATTAAATGCAGTCATAAAGTGAAGCGAAAGTCGCTCAGTTGTGTCCGACTCTTTGCAACCCCATAGACTCGTCCATGGAATTCTCCAGGCCAGAATACTGGAGTGAATAGCCTTTCCCTTCTCCAGGGGATCTTCCCAACCCAGGGATCGAACCCAAGTCTCCCGCATTGCAGGTGGATTCTTTACCAGCTGAGCCACAAGGGAAGTGCAGTCATAAAGGAGGGACCCTAATTTGAGTCTCTTTCTCTATGCACTTGTGCCCACTCAGGAAAAGCCATGTGAGCACACAGCAAGAAGGTGGCTAACTGCAAGCCAGAAAGAGAGCTCCTGTCAGAAACTGACCATGCTGTCCCCTTGATCTTGAACTCCTGCCTCCAGAACACTGTGTCTAAGTCATGAATAATTTTTCATAACAGCCTGAGCAGAATAACACAGCTCCCTCCTCTGAGATCCGAGCTTCCAGCCCTATGGGGCCCCTTCTTCAGTTTCTCCAGACTCAGAAACAGTCGCTATTTTCATCAGTTGCCAGCTTTCTGAAATTTGTGTTCTATTTTTACCTCTACAGTTCTTCAATATTTAGCCAATTCTTCATGATAAGGTTTTTTGTTTGGTTGGTTTGGATTTTGGTTTTTTGGTTTCTTTTAAAATTCATAAGTGGTGGTGGTTTCTAGCATTCGACTAGACCTTGGTACAATATGAGCAGGTATGGGATTCTCCTGCGTGTGGCTACAGACTTGTTAACAGAAGTGTCCATCCACGTACTTTCCCCCACTCTCATCCACCCCCAAACACTCTACCAAACTCCACCTGCCACTTCACACCTTTACTCACTGCTGGTCTGCATTTTTACCTCTGAAAGGTCCTGGGTCTACATTCTTCCTCCCTCTTTATCCAGCTGGAGGATGTACCTGGATTTTGGTTCCCTTCCTTCCCAGAACACCATTTTTTACATTCTTATCTTAGAATTGGGCTGCACCACTTCCCCTAAACCTAGGCCCAGCATTCCATGTTTTTCGGGATGGGATAAGGATCATAACCTAAAATTACACACCCAAACCAACTCCCTTAATCAAGCTGTTATTTTTGTTTCCAAAGTTTTAGAACTTTCTAATTTTATAGCCTACAGTTCCCCAAGTAGTTCCAGCTTGTTCTCCTGATGGCAGCAAAGGGAATTTCACAGAGTAGGCGGGGCACTTAAGTGAGAAAAATAATTACTTTGTTGGCGAGGCAGGCGTTTTAGTGCGGGGGCAATCTGAAATAACTTTGCACTTAGTTGTGCATTTAAAGAATAATATCCAAGCCATACCTCATCTTCACACGTCTTCAGGTTGCTTTTGCATACTCGAGACTTGTTTTTCTGCAACATGTTTTTAATGTTCTATTTCAACTGTTTGTGTGTTTTCATTTAACGGATGCACTGGAACAATACAGACTTTTTGGAGAGTTTATCTTGCCTTTCACAGCAATATCCTTCTTTCTATTATCTCTGTTTCTGTCCTTAAGCTATCTGGTTTAGTTTAACAGACTCTCCTTTACCTAGCACCATAAATCCCACAAGCACTGAAAAACGCTGGGGAGCAAATATAAAGCACTCTCTTAAAAGTGCCCTCTTATCAAGTTATCTTGTAGAAGATAATAACATTTTTAGGTCCTATTCATGTCAAGAATCTCGTTCGCCAGAAAAACACTTCTTGTAAACATGTTTTTATAGCCTTAGGCATGGGGGAGGAGGAAGGCTGGAGAACCATTCTCGGATATAAATTCCCTTGCTTTCTCGTTGGTTGAAGAAAATGAAAATCCTCACCTACATTCTAACATGAAAAGCTAAACTCCAATAAGCAGACATTTTCAAAATACCTGGGAAGCCTCAGGACAAAAAATGATCACAATGATTCAACACAGTGATCATTGTAGCCTCTGCCAATTTCTGCTCTTCCATGCTTCTTGGGAAACCTGGTATTTATACTATTGGGTTGGGGGGCTGTAGTTTTTTAAACCAAAGTACAAAACATACTATCAAATCAGTCTAAAATTTTCTCATGTATTTATCTGGGGACAATAGGGAAATAACAATAGATGGGCTGTCCCAAGAAACTGCAGTATGACTGCTCTATCCACACCAGATGTGCAAAACATACCAGGCAAATCAACAGAGGATTTGTGGAAGTACTGTCCTGTTTTAAATGCACAAGTTTGGCACACTTCTTCTATGAGGGGCTAGAGAGCAAATATCTTAGGCTTTGTGACCACATGGTTTCTGTTTCAACTACTCAGTTGTATGATAAGAGGAGTCAAGATAGTGTGTAAACAAACTAGCCTGACCACAGTTGATATCATTTTTTTTTTTTTTTTAACAGAACAGGCAGAGGGCCATTTTGGCCCATGAATCATAGTTTGCCAATTCCTGTTTGAGAGTGTCCAACAAATCTCTTTTCTATAAAAACAAACATGCCACCAAAAAACTCTGCTCCACTTTCTTAGTATTCCATGAAGTAACTAACCTACACAAGCATGTAGCTTCCCAGGTGGCTCAGTGGTAAAGAATCTGCCTGCCAGTGCAGGAGATGCAAGAGACACAGGTTCGATCCCTGGGTTGGGACGATCCCCTGGAAGGGGGCATGGCAAGCCACTCTAGTATTCTTGCCTGGAAAACTTCATGGACAGAGGAGCCTGGCCTGCTGCAGTTCCTGGGGTCTCAAAAAGTCAGACACAACTGAGTGACAGCATGCACGTATACCTGTAAAAACATATACAAAAATGTTGTCCTTTTTCTTTCACCTCCCTGAAGTGGAGCAGTGAATTTTCACTCTCATAGAAAAAGGCATTTAGTACCATTTTGTCATTTTCTGTTTGCTAGGGTTGTATATCATGGCAAGACATTGTAACTAACAGAATCATTTATGGACAAAGCCTGGGTTCTAACTTAACCTCTTCCAAAAGGATAAGTGTAAGAGCATTCCAGGCCATTATAAACCAAATAGCCCAGTAAGGACAGGTGAAGGCATTTAATGCCTTTAATGGCACTCAGGAAAATCATTCAGCCAAGACAAACAGAGATGGCTGTCAATGCTATGTTGACGAACTGGTGGGTGGTGTATTAGAAAGGAAGTGAGTGAGAGGAATATTTGGAAGAGCAACAGAGGATGAAATTCTTTCCAGACCCTTGAGGCAAAGGTTCAAGTTCAGGGTTGAGGCTAATGGGGTCATGCAAAAGAGGTTTCATCTACTAAAGTTTAATGATCCAGTTCTTATGGGATTCTTCTTTTTGTCTTTTTTTGGATAAATCACCAAAGTTTTAAAAACCCAACCTTTAAAAAATTGTTTTTAAAGTCCTTAGAGTAAGGAAAATAATATTAGTAGCTAATATTTGAGCATTTATTGTATTCTAGTTTTTTGTTTTATTTATTTTTTGATTGAAGGATAATTGCTTTACAGAATTGTGTTTGTTGCCGCCAAACATTAATGTGAATCTGTGTTCCAGTTTTATATATCACCATATTTAGTATTTATTATTATTATACCCAATTTATAGGTGAGGAAACAGCCTCAAAATGGTTAAGTATTAATAATTGCCCCAGGACAAGTAGCTATTAAGAGTCAGGGCCAGGGTTTGTAAGTGGGTCTGGCTTGGAAGCCCATCAGGGCCAGGGTTTGTAAGTGGGTCTGGCTTGGAAGCCCACATTTTCAGGCTTCACATTGTACTAAGTTATTTTCATTCCTCACTTCTTGTTGATAGCTAAATCTTCAGGTTGTAAAGATTTTGAAAGTAATTTTTAAATAAATGGTAAACTAAGTTCTAACTCTCATGTTTCAAAGACACCCAAGATCAAATTTTCCTCCCACTGAGTTGCTTGAAGTTCTGTTACTAAGAACATGATGTCTTAAATTTGGAAGTTCTTATTCTGGGTCAGGAAAAAAAAGAAAGAATTGGCAAGAGAAAGAGTTTAGTAAGTTTAATATTTAGTTAATTTTTATAAAATGTTTAATTTAATTAATATGCTTCCATGAAGGTTTGGACAAAATATTTTTGGGCCAGCTCATTGATGGAATTAAAATAGAAAATATCAGTTTACATAAGGTGCTTGATGGTTGGAGAGGGAATTTTACTCAGTCAGATGCAAATAATGAATAATCTAAAAAATAAATATATATATACATATGTGGTAGTTTAGTCACTAAGTCATGTCTGACTCTTTTGACTCCATGGACTGTAGCCCTCCAGGCTCTTCTGTCCATGGGATTTCCCAGGTAAGGATACTGGAGTGGGTTGCCATTTCCTTCTCCAGGGGATCTTCCCAACCAAGGATCAAACCTGTGTCTCCTGCATTGCAGGTGGATTCTTTACCACTGAGTCACCAAGGAAGCCTATATATATATATGTATACGTATACACACACATACACACACACACATATGTATAGGGCTTCCACCATGGCTCAGCAGGTAAAGAATTTGTCTACAACACAGGAGACGTGGGTTCCATCTCTGGGTTTAGAAGATCCCCTGGAGGAGGGCATGGCAACCCACTCCAGTATTCTTGCTTGAGGAATCCCATGGACAGAGGAGCCTGGCAGACTACAGTCCACGGGGTTGCAAAGAGTCAGACACAACAAATTTATAAATTTTTAAGGGCTTCCCTGGTGGCTCATATAGTAAAGAATCTGCCTGCAATGTAGGAGATTAGAGTTTGATTCCTGGGTTGGGATTAAAGAACATTTCTGTATTATACCCAGCCAGTCTCCTGAAGGTGCATTCATCTTCTTAATCGGACACTATATCTTCCTTTCTGCTACGTAATGCACGTCTTATAAATCCTAATCTTGGGTTGGGATTAAAGTACATTTCCATATTATACCCAGCCAGTCTCTTGAAGGTGCACTCATCTTCTTAATCAGACATTATATCTTCCTTTCTGCTACGTAATGAACCTCTTATAAGTCCTACCCTTGCCAATTTAAGAAATTCTGTCATTAATATAGGGGTTAGATCACCTCATTCTTTAAGGTGGGTTTCGTCTCTGACAGATATGTCCTGCTTCTTACTTTTTATCATAGAATTTGACATCATTATGTGCTACTAAACCTGAAGTCCACTAAATTTTTTCCCCCCTAATTTGGTCTTTGTTACTTTATCCTATGGGTTTGGTCTGTGGAGGCTTTCGCTTTTTTGCCTCCTCTGCCCTTCCTCCTCCTCACTACAGAGGTTACAAAGCTGAGAGTAGGGAGGGAGGAGCCTCAGGAAGACAGTTTCTTACATACTAGTTACAACACGCAGGCTTTGTTATTTATTTATTTAAATACTTTTTTTTTTTTTTTTAATTTTGGCTGAAGAAAGTCAAATAAAGGAAGTCTGAGGAAAAACATCTCTCTCTGGGACCTCAGCTTCAGCTGTTTCTCCTTGTTTTAAAAAAATCATTTTTGATTCTGAATTTTTTTGCTTCCAGAACCAAGTTGATTTTAAAACGTTAGGCGTATTCCAGGACCCAAGACCCCAAGGAGTTAAACTGTCTGCCGATTATTTAGACCACCCACCTGCAGTAGATGCATGGTCTGTCCAAACTCCACCAAAATGCAAAAGCCTGACTCTGACTATCTCTCCAAACAGTGCCCAGGAGGGTTTGCTCCTCTTTAGAACTGCTGAGTTAGACAGGAATTTCACTCCTTTGGCCCAGTGTTCCTTGCAGGTGGGGAGGGAAAGGGAAATTAAGACACAAATTCCATTGCTGGTGAATAAATGTTGGACTCCAGAGACTAGTCTATCTAAAACTGGAGAAGGAAATTTGGGCTTCATATACTTATGCACTTGTGCTTCCATTCAAATGTTTCCTTTTTGTTCTTTTTTTTTTTTTTAACATATAAGTTCGCATGAAAAGCATTCTCTTTTCAGTAGCATAATCAAATGTGAAATAAGAAAACTTCCATGTTGAAATTACTTTCAGATCTTCTTCATGGGTCATGCAAGCAAAACACTCTTATTACTTTATATTCAAATCCATTTTTAAAATAAAAGCTTGATGCCTCATCTTATTCACTAAATGACTTTTGACTGTGTCCAAAAGAGTGGATCCACTCAAACTTTGGCACTACTGGTGGCATTTAAAAGAATGGAAGACAGTGTAAATGTGGTAGGCAGAATTATAAAAATGGCCCCTAAAGATTCTCACCTTTGTGTGATTCCCTCCCCTGTGAATGTGATGGGATATCACTCCTGCGATTATGTCACACTGCATGCCAAAGGGCTTTTGCAGATGTAATTAGGGTTGCTAATTGTTCGGCCTTAAAGTGGAGATCGCTTGGTGAACTAGGTCTAATTACAAGATGCCTTTAAAGACAGAGAATTTTCTCTGCTGATGGCAGATGAGGAAATTAGAGAGGTTGCCAGCATAAGAACTGGACACACCATCACTCGTGTGGAAATGGAAGGGTCACGTGTTGAGGAATGGGTGCAGCCTCTAGCATATGAGAGTGCCCCCAGCTGGCAGCCAGGGCTGGGACTGGATTCTCCAACAGTCCAAATGGCTTAGGAGTTGATTCTTCTCCCACAGCCTCCAGATAAGAACTTAGCCAACCCACAGAACCTCAAAACTGTGAGTAACAGATGGGCGTTCCTTTTAGGTCACTGAAATTGTGGTCATTTATTTGGCAGCAGTAGAAAACTCATACAAAAGGAGATGAAGGGGGTCTTGAAGGTGATGAAGAGCCCCAGAGGCATTCAGAGTCATAACGGCATTCCTGGAACAAGCATCCTCCTTTCAAGGAGAGGAGACGCCTAGGCTGGGAATAAAGTTAGAGCAGATGGATAAATTCTGAGGTAATTCTTAATATGTTATTTTATAACCATGTTCCATCTGCTGTTTTTGAATCTGCTTCTCAGAATCCACTCCTCCACTCCAAACCCACAAGGAGGACAAGGAGATTGGTGAGCCTCCTTGACCAGGCCAGCATCACACGGTGGCAGCAGCTTGGGCACATTTGTCCCTTTCTGTCCTGCGAGTACCCCTTCACCTTGCAGGAAGTGAGGGCTACGAGACTGTACTCTCTTGGACACCTGCTCTTACCACACCATTCATGAGTCCCGACTGGCTCCTCCAGCCCCACTAAACAAGCTACCCAACCACCTGTTAGTTGATGGGTCATTTTCTCCTCTGCCCAAAGAGGCAGAAAGTAGGGTGGTCCAGAGAGGTCCTTACTTGGAAGCTCTTTACTAGACAATTATAAGTTACTCCCAGGGAAAGCTGAGATCCAGGACCAGGGGTTCCAAACAGAAAAACAGCAAGAGTAGCCAAAAAGAAGGAGCTAGAAAAATAAACAGGAGATGTTGAGAGAAAAGTAAATATATAGACTGGTCCAACTTAATTTTGTTGGGAAGACTTACGCTGGCTTGAGTCATTTTAAGAAATTAGATACTAATCTATGGGATCTGGCTCTTTGATCTCATTTATCATTCTGAAATCTCATCCATTTGAATGTCAGTCTTTTCTTCTCAGTCTTATTGTGTTGATTTCTCTGCAGTACTGTCACTCTCTCTTAACTTCTTGAAACGTCTCGCTTACCTTTCCTAATACTAGCCTCTCCTGTTTTTTCTACTATATCTCTGCCTCCTTCTTCCCTTTCTCTTTTTTAAGATCATGTGCCTCCACTCACCCTAAAAACTGGTATGTCTCAATGACTCATCCTTGATCAGCTTCTCACTCTTCCATTCATCCTAGGTTATTTCATTCACTCCTATGGCTTGGCTTCAACACCCACATATGCTGATGATTTCTAAATGCCTATCCTGATCCATTCCTATGCCTTGAGCTCTTGAGATGTGCATACCACTGTCTCCTGGACACTGCAATTTGGATGTTCCCATTGGCACCTCTAACTCAACATATCTGTTCCCCAAATCATGTTCTTTTTCCTTGATCACTTATCTGGTTTAATAATAACTTCATGCACCAAATATTACTATAAATCTACCTACTGTGGGTATCAAATTCTCATTCCTGTGTCCTAAGAACCAAGTTACTTAGGTGAATAATAAACAGTTAACTACTAATGAGGAATAGTCAACCAATTATTCCTTAGCTTCAGGAAAAAAAATAAAATAAATATAGCAAGACAAGAAAAGTCCAGTTCACTACTTGGTAGGGATATAAGTGAACAGTATTTCCCTGATCAAGTCTATATGCCACCAGAAGCCGAGCTTTCACAGGGAAACCCGCTTTAGATGAGGCACAGTCTGGCACTGACAGGATAATCCTCTTCTAAAAATTATCTCAACCCAATCATAGGAGCTCATGCTTCTCCCTAAACTATAAAAGCTTAGTCCTTTGATGATTCTAAGCCTGGCAGTTCCCTTACTTGAGTAGCTAACTCCCTAATAGCTTTAGCTTCCTATTGAGGAACTAGTATTTTCTGGAACAAATAGCCCATAGAGAGGGCTTCTCCCACTGCTTCAGGTCCACTTGTCCTTATTTCTTTCACACAAGCCAGGAAGATAATTTACACATGCCTCTTGTTACTATTCCATTTAATTATAATATAATCCTTCATATGCAAACATGAAAACAGCAATCATGTTTTATTCCAAGTTCTAATTGCATGTAGCAATCATGTGCTTTCACTAAATTATTTCCATCAAGCATATACAGCACCATTATTTCCAGTGTGCCGAAAGACCCACCTGCAGCCTCCCACCCCCATCAGAAAAACCAATTCAAGTTTCACACATTTGCTTTGCAGTTTCATACGGTGTCCCTCCCCCATAAACACACACACACACACACACAACACACACACACACCTCTCTACATCTCAAATCTGTGTGAGTTCCACTCCTCTGTTACACTTTCCTTTTCCATCAGCCTCAGACTTTGAGATGCTAAGTGTGTTCCCACCACTCCCCTTCTTTCTTTTGTGCGTGGGGACATTATCAGCTCACTGTTCTCCTTACCCATTTCCTGTTCCTCTCCTCTAACATGTCAATTTCTGTTCCTCACCAGCAGAGCCCCTATTCCTCTCTTTTCTTCTTCAGTAACACCTAAACAAGCCTTATTAATATCAACCAACAGTTAATATTTCTTATTTTTTAAACAACAACAACAACAGAAATACAGATTTTTTTTTTAAAAAGGCAAAAGAGCATTCATTTTCCTGTGTTCATGCTGAAGTTCATTTCTCACTTGAGGAATTGTGCATTCTTTTCCTTATTCCCTCCCAACTCCCCTTTTACATCACATCATTGGAAACAAGCCTAGAAATTAGTTAAGCTATGTATATAAAAACGAAAGCTAGAGAAAGAAAACATGTGATAGTGAGGTGGTGAATTATTAAACGCTGGAGTTAGCGAATGTTTGAATTTCTGCTTCTGCTCTTCAAGGTTTGTGCTATTGGGTACATTCCAAGATAGGCCTCAAGCTATAGCAGGAAGGGTCATCTCAGTAGGTTTTTCTTTTACTTTTTTCCAAAGATGTTATCAATCAAGCTTTCCCAAAGGCTCAAAGGCTATTAGCAAAGCAAAAGGGAGCCTCAGTGTCTCAGAGGCAGGATCACCATCTGCTGCAGGAAGCAGGAACTAAACCAAGCGGATTCGGCCTTGCACTGGGTCTCTGTGCTTTGAGAAAAAGCCTGAGAGAACTCTGAAGACTTGAAAACACCCAGCATGACTTCACCATTAAAAAAAAAAATCCTGGAGTGTTCCAGAAACATGAAGACAAGCTCAGTACTGTACAGCCAGGGGAGGCACTCCTCTGGGACTAGTTTGTGGAATTAAGAAAAATGACTTTTGAGAAGTAGCTATCTCAGAACAATCAGGGACTTTTTCCCCTTTTTTTCAGAACTGAGCTGCATGCTCACTAGTCTTAAATGCAAAGGTTGACTGTAAAATAAAACAGAAAAAAAAGGTACGCTTTCTATGTGGCCAGCTACCAATCTGCCTAGCCTGAGTGGGGATTCCTGTCCTAGCAGAGAGGTGGACTGTGTGTTGTGTTTGTTTTTATTTTTTAGTATTGCATTTTAGCCATTTTAGTTGTGAAAGGCTTTGAAATTTACTAAGAAGGACAACCAATTAAAGTCTAAGTTAGTGATTATGAATTCACTCTACTATTAAACGGGTGCGAAAAGGCACACAGTCTCTCTCAGCATCAGTTTCCTGATTTATAAAGGAAAAAAACAACAATTCTGCTTCAAGGCTGATTTCTTACTGTTATCACAGCCCTGGTTTATTGTTAACCCCTCACAGGGAGCTATCCTATCCAAAGTGTCTCTCTCCAATCACATAACCACTTTCTGTCACAGTGAAAGTGAAAGTGAAGTTGCTCAGTTGTGTCCGACTCTTTGCGACCCCATGGACTGTAGCCTACCAGTCTCCTCAGTCCATGGGATTCTCCAGGCAAGAATACTGGAGTGGGTTGCCATTTCCTTCTCCAGGGGATCTTCCTGACCCAGGGATCGAACCAGGGTCTCTCGCATTGCGGGCAGACGCTTTACCGTCTGAGCCACCAGGGAAGCCCCTAGTTTCAATTCCTTCCCCAAACTCTGCTTTTTTACTTGTTGAGTGTCTCCTTCAATTAGAATATAAGCACTCTGAGAGTAAGGACATTTGTCTTTGATGATTCATTCCACAAGTATTGCTAAATGGCTTCTGGGTGCCAGACGCCATTCATGGTGATGGGGCTGCATCAGTCAAGTACGGAATTAAAGAGCCTATTTTCTGATAGAACAGTCAGTCTTGACAAATAAGCAAAGAATATATAATGCATCCAGTGGTAACAGGCTTTGAAAAAGGATACAGAAAGGTAAGGGTTTCCCAGGTGGCTCAGGGGTAAGAATCCACCTGCCGATGCAGGAGACACAGGAGATGTGGGTTCCATCCCTGGGTCAGGCAGATTCCCCTGAAGGAGGGAATGGCAACCTGCTTCAGTATGCTTACCTGGAAAATTCCATGGACAGAGGAGCCTGGTGGGCTCTAGTCTATCAGGTCACAGAGAGTTGGATATGATTGAGTAACAGCACAGAGGCCAAGCAGGGTAAAAGAACGAAACGTATAGTTAGGGTGGTGTAACTTACATAGGGTCATCAGGGAGAGTCTCTCCGAGTAGATCACATTTTAAAGGAGACCTGGAAGAAGTAAGTGCGCAAGGCCTGCAGATATGTGGTGTATTCCAGAAAGTGGGAGTTCTTAGAGCAAAGTCCGCCCTCGCCATCCCCTCCTTGGTTCCAAGAATAACAAGGGCTGTGTGCCTGGAACAGTAAGTGAGGGGCCCGGTGGGAGAAGATGTAAAGGACCCAGCTCATGGAAGAACATGTAGTTCATGGTAAAGACTTTTGATTTTAAGTGAGATGGAGACATGGGCTGGTTTGGGGTAAAGGAGTGACTTTTTGGTTTTTGAGTCTCACTATGCAGCTGCATGTAAAACAGATTGAATTTTTGCTTTGAATTGAATTTTTGTATTGACTGGAAGCAATGTGACCTGTAGAGGTTAAAACAATGATCCAGAGAAGAAATAAAGGTGCTTTGAAAGGATAGTACCAATGGTGGTAGTGAGAATGGCTACAGTTCCAGATATATATTTTAAGGTAGAGGCCACAGGATTTCCTGACAGATTAAATGTGGGTGGGGATGGAGGAGAAGAGACAGAAATCAAGAATGTCTCTCAGGTTTTGACCTGAAAAACTAGAATAGAGATGAGGAGCTTACTGGAAAAGAAGGTTAACAAGAGAAGGAGGGAGGCAGGATGAGGAGTTTGCTTTTAAACATACTAATAAACGCTGAGATACCTATTAGAAATCCAAGTGGAAATGTGGAATAAGTTAGATATACTGACTCAGAAGTTCAAGTGAAGATATAGAGGCTGGAGATATAAATTTGGGCAACATCAACAAATAGATAAAATTGAAAACCATCTCTTTCACCATTGTATCTTTGATGCCCAACACAGTATAGATACTCAATAAATATTTGTTAATGAATGAATGAATGGTATGAGGATCAAACAAGATAATGGGTATGACTGTGTTTGACTATAAATCCCTCTGCAAAGAAAAGGTCATATTCAATATTATAGTACAATTATCTTACAAACCCAGTGTGCTGCAGTTCATGGGACGCAAGGAGTCGGACATGACTGAATGACTGAACAACAATCTTACAAACAGAAAACCTTTCAATGAGCAGTAAAGATTTAGCAAAACTACAACTAGAAATCTTGCTTGTAACAGAAACAAACTCCAGATGGCTTCTTTCTTCCTCCCCCTTTTGATATTTAAAGTTGATACTGTCTTATACTATAATTAAGGGCAGTAAGGAACCAAAAAAAAACTGAATGCAAGTGAAATATAGCAATATTTTTTTCAGTGATGGCTCTTCAAGTTGTCAAAAAGATTTTCACAAATTTTCAAGTGGTTTCAGAAGGAATGTTTTTTAAAAGGTAATTCTAAAACTGTACGAGTTTTACACGGACTTTCCCACACTAGATCACTCCATAATTCTAAATCCAATTGGCATTATTTTGCACTAAAAGAAAATAGCCTTGACTTCCTTACATTACAGCCCAGTATTTTCATTTTTTAAAAAAAGTTGCTCGATGAATCTTATTACTGGGTAAAATATTGCCGTGGGGCCTAAGTAACCATCCTAGAAAAATCCTCTAGTAAATTTCACATGATTGAAATTAAAAACTGCAAGTTATATTTCCTCTATTGCTTATAGAAATATAACAAGGTTAAGGGTTTTCTGTCTATGAAAGCTGAATGTTGTAATATGAAGACTTAAATTTTTTTCTTGGAGCAAGAGAGGGGATAGGTAGGTAGATGAATGGATAAGTGGATGGGTGAACTTATTTACAAAACAGAGTTATAGATGTAGCAAACAAACTTATGGTTACCAAAGGGAAATGGGTAGGAGAGATAAACTGGGAGATTGGGACTGACATATACACACTACTATTAATGCATATAAAATAGATAATTAAGAAGAACCTACTGCTTGGCACTGGGAACTCTACTCAGTACTCTGTAAGGATCTATACATGTGAAAAGAATCTAAAAAAAAGTGGATATATCACTTTGCTATACAGCAGAAACCAACGCAACATTGTAAATCAACTATATTCCAATAAAATTCTTAAAAAATTAAAAAATAAAAGTTGTAAATTTTATTTCCTCTATTGCCTATGGAATTATAATAAGGTTAAGGGTTTTCTGTCTATGAAAGCTAAGAGCTGTGAGATAAAGACAGTTTTTCTTGGAGCAAGAGACAGGATAGATAGGTAGAGAAATGAATGAATGGATTGGTGGTGGAATGGATATTGGATGAATAGAAGTGAGGGTTGGGAGAAAAAAGGCAGGAAGATGTAAAAGAATGAAGAGGAAACTAAGATATTCTGACTTTAACAAGGAGCCAGAATAATTCAATAGGATAGTCCTTTTAAAAATTGGCTGGTATAATTGATATCCCTATTGGAAAAATAAACCTTAATGCTAATCTCACATAATACACAAAAATTAGCTTGAAATGGATCACAGAAGTAAGTGTAATAACTAAATCTATAAACTGTCTAGAAGAAAACATGGAAAAAAACTGATGTTGATTCAAGCAAACAGTGTTTAGGACACTGAAAGCATGAACTATAAAAGGAAAAGTATTATATATTAAATTTCATCAAATTTTAAATATTTTCTTTTTGAAAATCACTAACTATGGTTTTTCCAGTAGTCACGTATGGATGTGAAAGTTGGACCATAAAGAAAGTTGAGCACCAAAAAATTGATGCTTTTGAACTGTGGTGTTGGAAAAGACTCTTGAGAGTTCCTTTGACTGCAAGGAGAGCAAACCAGTCAATCCTATAGGAAATCAGTACTGAATAGTCATTGAAAGGACTGATGCTGAAGCTGAAGCTCCAATACCTTGGCCACCTGATGCGAAGAACTGACTCACTGGAAAAGACCCTGATGCTGGGAAAATTGAAGGCAGGAGGAGAAGGGGACGACAGAGGACGAGATGGTTGGATGGCATCACCAACTTGATGGTCATGAGTTTGAGCAAGCTCCAGGAGTTGATGGACAGGGAAGCCTGGGATGCCGCAGTCCATGGGGTCACAAAGAGTTGGACACGACTGAGTGACTGAACTGACTGACTGAAGCCTCAGAAGGAAGTGAATATAGCAGATAAAAATATGTTAACAAATATTGGTCAAAAATATGCCAAATACACTTAAAAACATCAATCAACTGATCTCATCAGTTTAGTGAACTTCAAACAGATAAATACAAAGAAAACCAAAATAAGGCTCATTATAAACTGCTGAAGCCCAAAGAAAATAGCAGCCAAAGAAAAAGTACACATTACACACAGAGGAAAGATATTAAAAATTAGAGACAGCGTAAGTCCAAAGAATAAAACTTTCAAATGCTAAAAACAAATAAACAAAAAAAAACCAAACGACAGCAACAACAACAACAAAATCTTTCAAGCTAGAGTATTCATCCAATGGAAATGTTCTTCAGAAAGGAAGGCAAAATGACATTTCCAGATAAACGAAAAGTGAGAGAATATGCTGGTAGCCAGCCCGCACTATAAGAAATGACAAAGGAAGTTATTCTGGGTGAACAGAAATCACACCAGCCTTATAGGAGGAACATAAGACACTAAAGATAGTAAATATGTGACTAGGTATAAAGGCCATTTTTAAATTAAGTTTTTTAAAAGATAATGACTATGTAAAGTCAAATAACAACATTGTAACACATGCAACAGTTACATATGCAAAATCAATAGTACAAAGATGTTAAGGATGGTAAATAGAATAGGTGAATATTGTAATTGGCTAGAGCAACCACTAAAACAGTAAGAATACAAAAATTGTAATTAAAAATCCAATAAAGGAGATATAATACAATATGGAGAAATAGTTTATTAATCCAAAGTAAGGCAAGAAAGAAAGAATAAAGAGCAAACAAGAACCAAAGAGATTTATACCCAATCATATCAATAATCATATTAAATTTAAGTAGACTAAACACTCCAATTAAAGACAGAGTTTCTCTTACTGAATAGAAAATCCCAATATATGCTATTTACAAATAATGCACTTTATAAAGACACAGGTAAACCCCAGAAAACACAAATATTGGTATTAGAATGATAAAAGAAATATCTCTACAAATCCTGCTGATATTAATAGGAATATGTCGGGACATTCATATTGAAACCTTAAAATCTAACATCATGACCCAGCTGGCTAAATGTTCATTCAGAGTAATGACCAAGAGTTAACATAAACCGTGGCTTGTGCTAAATAGTTCATGTGTATCCTTTCAGCCCTCCCACAGCCCTGTAGGGTAGATATAGTTTTGTTCATATTTTGTAGATGAGGAACTCAAGACTTACAGAGAGTAACTGACTTGCCCAAGGTCCTACACCTTGTTAAGAGCAGAGACACTTACTGGATTCACATCTTGGGATTATTTTTAGTCTCAAAACTCTCATTAGAATGAATCTAAATGAATATATTATATTTTAAAGGAAGAACAATTTTTTTTTCTTCACTAAAACGATTTTATAGCCTGAAGGTCATGAAGGAAGAATTGAAAAGCTACTCACTGAATTGCTGCCACTGTTGCCATGGAAACCTGAAAAGAGATTACATACACATCAGTTTTACAACTCCATCTTTTAATAGGTGCAGAACATAACCACAGGCTGCTGATTCCTCATGGAAAACTCCCTGAAAAATCCATTTAATCAAAAACCTCCTCAGCTTTTTCTCTAATACAAAAATCCCAATTCTCACAGTAGGTTGAACTTTGCCAGATAGGTGGATAATGATTCTCTTTTTCTGAACTGCTGCCCATCCTCTGCCTGTTAAGACGTGAACCAAGACCAAAACAATTTTAAATAATACTGAAAAGCAAGAACAAGAGGTTACAGTGCATAGGATGCATCTGTCTTAAGGGCCAGATCAAGAGGTGCTGAGAGGGACATGTGGGCATGGATTTAAAGGAGTGGTAAATATCACTGGGATAAATAGGCAAACATAAATCAGTCTCTCCCAGACAACAGAGGCAGCATTCTTCACTAGAAACAAAATAAAGTGCTCTTTGGCAGCACAGACCAATCACTGAGTATTTCTGTGATACTGAAGTATAGACATATGTGTGTGTGTGCTAAATTGCTTCAGTCATGTCCAATTCTTTGCAACCCTATGGACTGTAGCCCATCGGGTCCCGCTGTCCATGGGATTCTTCAGCCAAGAATACTGGAGTGAGTTGCCATGCCCTCCTCCAGGGGATCTTCTGGACCCAGGGATCAAACCCTCATCTCTTATGTCTCCTGCATTGGCAGGCAGGTTCTTCACCACTAGCACCACCTGGGAAGCCTGAAGAAGTACAGAAGTCAACTAAAAGTCAGCAGTCACGGTAAGATAAAATTCTGAAACTGAATAAGACATAAGTCTGTTTACAAATAGTGATGTCCTTGCTTATCTAAATTTAGGCCAGTTAATGAGCCTCTCTGCAAACTGATTTAAAAAGTCATAAAAGAAAACTGAAGCAAGAACAGTAGGTACAGAAAAGTAAGATGTGATTTGCCTTATTTCTTTTTTCATGATGTTTGACTCAGGCTCAGTCCAGTAGAAACGACTTAGTAAATACCTTCTTTAGGATTTGCTTTGGTTTCAAATGGTAGAAACCCCAAAGTAACAACATAGAATTTTGTTTTTGAACCACACAGAATTTTATTTCTCTCATATTTAAGTCCTCAGAGATCACCAAGAGTTGTTATGGCAGCTCCGCAATCATCAGAGACCCAGGCTCCCCCTAGTTTGTCACCCCACTATACTCTGCCTGTGACTTTCAACTCATGCTCCAAGGTGGCTGTTCCCACTGCAGCCCACATATTCACAACAGAGCCAGCATAAAGGAGAAAGGAGGGGCAGTCCCTTCCCCTTTAAGGACACCACTCTCTACTTCCATACACTTCCTACTTAATTCCATTGACCATGCCCCACATGACTTGGTCTACCCCTGTGTGCCACAGACAAGCAGAACTCAGAAACCACCAAAGAGGAAGGGGGCAGTTGTTCTCTGCATGGTCCAGGGAACCACAGGAGTCAGAATTTGATGGATTCGTTCATTTGTTCATATATTCATTCAAGACACAATTGTTAATCATATGGCATCTGTCAGATTCTAAGACACAAGAAAGATAATATGACACATAAGTCAATACATCATTTCAACACAGTGGGTCAGGAATCTCATAGAGGTAAAAATTAGCAAACTTTTTTGCATTCCAAGGAAAGTTTTGGAGGAAATTGTCATAGAGGAAACGCCATGTAAAATAAGTCTTAAAAAAATATATGACTTTGCCAACTATTCTGGTGGAAAAGAGCAGGGGCCTAGGGGGAGGGAGACAAGAGTCATTAGAGAGGGTTGGAAAATAGAGGAGGCATTCCAGGCAGAAGGAAGAACAGATGCAAATGTGACAAAATATGGGAAAGCATGGCTTTCTGGGAGCTCTGTACAGTTCCACAGGGGGTGGGAAGGAAGAAGGGAGCCAGGGAGGAGTGGTAGATGACATGGAGATGTAGACAGGCTGGAGAGCTTACAAACATGCTGCGCTCAGTGGAAAGCCACAGGAGAGGTCCAGGAACGTGAGGATCACAAGGAGTTTGTGTTTTGAACCATTAGTCTGGAGGGTGTATGGAAATGTGGGAGACGAATAGGCATAACTGAAAGCAGGAAAACGGTTCATTTATCAAGTATTTGCTGAGCACCAAGTCTGTGCCAGACCCTATGGCAAGTGCGAAGGATACCAAATGGAGTGCAATGGAAAGAGGGGCCCTTAAGGACCCACAGCAGAGTGGGAGACGTGAACCAGTGTTTTAACAGTACTCTGTGACTTGTGTGACTGCAGGAAGGCAGAGGGTGACTTAGCCTTACTAGGGAAATTTATTCTCTCAGTCCCCTGTCTGTGGAGCTATGCAGGGTCATCTGATCTCCACAGAGCTCTCGTGTTTTTCCTCCCTCTTCTAACACTCTCACCTTCTCTTCCTCTCGTGGTTTCCAGAACCACTTCCTGCCCTTCCCCTTTTGCCCATGAGAGCAGTCACAACAACACTCTACCTGTAGGGTATTACACTATCCCTGTGGTCTCCCTACACTATGGCTTTTATAAATGGTCCTTCTATTAAATTCTCAAATTACACAATGGGTGTGCCAGCTGTTTCCTGCCAGGAATCTGGCTAATGTAATCACCATCCTCACTGACGCTCCATTTCTTCCTAATTATCTAGAAGTAATGATCCAACCCCCAATTTTCTAGGAGGAATGATGCAACCCCCAATTTTCTAGTAGGAACGATCCAGCCCCCAAGTGGTTCATAGCTCTTGGTGGGATAGGTCAAAGGTCATAATCCGTTGTGCTCAGGTGAGTTCAGATGAGTAAAACTAAAATTTCTTGCTACCAAGAAGTTTCCAAATTAGTGGGGAAGATAACCTTGTGCATAATTAACAGTAAAATCCACCTAACTAATCTTTGGCATACTTTCTGGGCATGGCACAGTTTAAGCAAGTAGTCTAGATAAAATTAAAACCATTCTTTCCGTGAGGAGATACTGGTCAAAGTGTATGAACTTTCAGTTATAAGATTAACACATTCTGGAGATCTAATGTATAGCATGGTGATTACTACTAATAATATTGTATTGTATACTTGGAACATTGCTAAAAGAATAGAACTTAAATGTTCTCACTACAAAAAAGAAATGGTAACCATGTTATGGGACAGACATATTACCTAATGCTAAGGTAGTAATCATTTTGCAATATACAAATGTATCAAATCAACACTGTTACACCTTAAATTTACACACTGTTATATGTCAATTATATCTCAACAAAATCAGGAAAAAAGGTTGCCCCCGCCACCTCCCTCCCCAAAAAAAAAAAAACAGCTTAAAATAATCAAATGAAAACTCAGGGAAGCACTGGAGTTTGTGCAAGGCCACAAGTACTGGAGCTTATCCAAGAGGGAAGCAGGATTTGAGTTCAGTTCAAACTGCCTTCCACTTCCTATTTATTTATTTTTTTTACACCTATTCAACAACAGTAGCAGGATTCCCTGGTGGCTCAATGGTTAAAAAAAAAAAAATCCACCTGCCAATGCAGGAGACACAGATTTAACCCCTGGTCTGGGAAGATCCCACGTGCCGTGAAGCAATTAAGCCTGTGTGCCACAACTATTGAGGGTGTGCTTTAGAGCCCAGGAGCCTCAACTACTGAGCCCATATGCCTCAACTACTGAAGCCCACGCACCCTAAGGCCCATGCTCCGCAACAAGAGAAGCACTGCAGTGAGAAGTCCGTGTACCGCAACTAGAGAGTAGCCCCGACTCAGCCCAACTATAGGAAAGCCTGTGCAACAAGACCCAGCACAGCCCAAAATAAATTAATTTGTAAAAAATATATTAGCAAATTCATGTTTGTTCCACCCCATCTCTCTCCCATGCTGGAATTTCATATCTCAGAAACTGTTCAATAAACATCTGTTAAATAATTTTTTAAAAATCAACATTTCCAATTCCCCACTCTAGAGGAATTGTATATTGTATATCCAAAGTGAGTGTTCAGTTCTAATCCAGTCAGGGTGGATCACAATACAAACATTTGGCACTCTGGAGGGAGAGGATATTTCCAGAGAAAGTGTACTGGTACAGGATGGGCAGACATCACTAAAAGCATCTATCGCGCAGACAGTAGACCCTGTTAGTGTTTCTTCAAATGGATTATTTCCATAAGGCAGATTATGATGTGCCAAGAAAGACTGATTTAAAGCCTATCTTGTCATAAGGTATTTGAGTGTTTTTTTTTTTTTGAAGAGAAGGGATAATAGCGTATTTACAACTCAATTATATTTCTATTATTCTAGTTCTAGTCAAATTAGGCATTCCTTAGTTCCACAGTGATTTTTCACAGGGAGGGGTGTTGTCACACCTGCTACGCAGCTGGGTCCAAGGACTGCCTGCATGCTCCCAGTATGCTCTGGGGTTAGTTTCCATGCCAACCAGTCTAGGAGTGTTTCCACCCTATCTACCCACTCCAGGACAGACAGTAATAGAATAGACATATATGAGGAAGAGTAAAAGACAGGTTGAATAAGTGTATGCAATTATTTTTGTAGCACTGAGGTCCTAAATTATTCCTTATGCTAGTCCTCTTTACAACACAAGATAATAGGAGACAGATTATGATGTCTTTCATGCTAAGTGCTAGAGCTCTTTCAAATATGCTATTATCCTCAGAGCATCCCTAAAAGATAAGAAAGGTCTTATTTTGCAGACTGGGAAACTAAGGCACAGAACGGTGAAATGTACATCTCACACATCTGGGATAAAGCAATTCCAGTGTTAGAATAAAATTCAAGAATACTACCTGTAAAATCTGCATTTTCACTTTTTTTTCCTCCTCTGTCTTCATTAACTTTAAGCTCCAGAGCAAATCAATTCAATCAATTTTGATTAAATATTACCCTCATTATAGTTAACTGTAAAAATAGCCAAAATGGTGGGGATGGTAAAATTAGTTAAACAGTGGGGGAGGTTATTAGGAAGGAAAATTGGATAAACTATTAAAGAAAAAGCAGGTGAATACAAATTTTGGGTTACAGAAAAGCAAATATAAATGTTTAACAAAGTATTTCACCTAAATTTTTCAAGGAAAAGAAATGACTTGGCTTTGATAAGGCATATATATGACTCAGAGAAACAATAATATGATGTCAATATGGCCAAGATTGTCAAGAGATACCTCAGGGACTGAGAGGGAAACTCAGGAAGATGTGTTCAAAAAAAAAAAAAAAGGAAAAGAGTTAAAATGTTGTCAGCCCCTCATTTGTATACCTATGGCAGATCTATGTTGGTATATAGCAGAAACCAACACAATATTGTAATTATCCTTCAATTAAAAATAATTTTAAAAAAGAAATTAAAAAAGAAAGCTGGAAAAAAGAATATATTATAAAAGCCCAAATCTTATATTCTAAGAATGCATATAATTTGGGCATACACACTGAGGAAACCAGATCTGAAAGAGACACGTGCACCCCAATGTTCATTGCAGCACTGTTTATAATAGCCAGGACATGGAAGCAACCTAGATGCCCATCAGCAGATGAATGGATAAGGAAGCTGTGGTTCATATACACCATGGAATATTACTCAGCTGTCAAAAAGAATTCATTTGAACCAGTCCTAATGAGATGGATGAAACTGGAGCCCCTTATACAGAGTGAAGTAAGCCAGAAAGATAAAGAACATTACAGCATACTAACACATATATATGGAATTTAGAAAGATGGTAATGATAACCCTATATGCAAAACAGAAAAAGAGACACAGAAATACAGAACAGACTTTTGAACTCTGTGGGAGAAGGTGAGGGTGGGATGTTTCAAAAGAACAGCATGTATACTATCTATGGTGAAACAGATCACCAGCCCAGGTGGGATGCATGAGACAAGTGCCGGGCCTGGTGCACTGGGAAGACCCAGAGGAATCGGGTGAGAGGGAGTGGGAGGGGGGATCGGGATGGGGATAAGTGTAAATCTATGGCTGATTCATATCAATGTATGACAAAACCCACTGAAATGTTGTGAAGTAATTAGCCTCCAACTAATAAAAAATTAAAAAAAATTAAAAAAAAAAAAAAAAAAAAAAAAAGAGTTAAAAGCCAAAAAAAAATGTTGTCAGCCTCTGTTTTATCTTTTCTAGAGACTGTATTTGGCCTCAACAGCCTTAAGGAGAGGAGATCAGGAGAGCAACCAGTGAAGGATAAAAAGATGTAGGCTGAGGACACACTAAATCCTGTTTAAGTGCTGACTCCATTGTCTTAAACACCTCAAGATCCATCTCACCTCCCTACTCCATGCAAAAAGCTACAAACAAAAAAGACAGCATTCTAGCCAGAAAATGCAGAAATGCCAGAATATAATTTTATGCCCCTAATGTCTGTCCTGATGCTGAAGCTGAAACTCCAATACTTTGGCCACCTGATGTGGAGTTGACTCATTGGAAAAGACCGTGATGCTGGGAGGGATTGGGGGCAGGAGGAGAAGGGGACAACAGAGGATGAGATGGCTAGATGGCATCACCGACTCGATGGGCATGAGTTTGAGTAAACTCCAGGAGTTGGTCATGGACAGGGAGGCCTGGTGTGCTGCGATTCATGGGGTAGCAAAGAGTCGGACATGACTGAGCGACTGAACTGAACTGAACTGAATGTTTGTCCAAAGTAAAAATTAATCACTTTAAAGCAAGTCAAATGTTAACAGCCAGTGACAAGCTAGTGTTAGATGCTTCCCGCACCCAGAGATTTGGGTATCCAGAATACTTATTCTGGACTCAAAAGTACATATACCCACATTTATATTTGTTTCTCCCCTCTCTTATTCCCTTATCACACAACATAAGATGTTAACTTTATATCCCAGTATTTAAATGTTGTTAAGTTTGCATCATAATATTTCAGTTATGGGATACCAAGGAGAAGAGTAATCATGACTCAACAATTTACCTCCTCTTCTGGATGAGGCATTAGTGCATTTTCAGTCTGCAGGATAGTCGTATTATGTTAGATGGAATTATGACCTTGTCCCTTTCTTTATTTGGAGGTTAAGTAGGGTCTACCGAGATGTGTATGAGTGCCAAGTTGACAAGAGGTGGACTTGTGATGAGTAATTTTACGTGTTAAGATAACCAGGCCACTAAATACTCAAATACCTGGTTAAATACTTCTGGTTGTGTATTTCTGGAATATTTCTGGAGGGTATTTCTGGAAGAGATTAGCACTTGAATTAGTAGAGTAAAGCAGACTGCTCTCCTCAATGTGGGTGGGTCTCATCCAGCCCATTGAGGACTAGTGTCAGGGAGAGCTGATCTCCCCACACTTCTCAGATTCTGAAAGTGGCAATCTCACTCACATGACTACACCATAAGTCCAGAATCTTCTTGGCCTGGAACTCAGCAAATCCCTCAGGAAACCTCTTTGTTCCTTAGTACTAAGCCTAGGAAATTTCCATTGCCTATATTTGCCTTGGGGCAATGAGCCCAAACAACCTCGTCCCCCATACCCTTCCATCCCCAAGGAGAAGAGCAGGGCTCTGGAGTGAGGCTTAAGAAGTTCAGATCCAGGCCCACAGTGAGCATTTTACTGATCAATAGCACTTACAACAAGTGAACACAGGCAATGCTATTAATACATCCCTCTGACCTTCAGTGTTCCTATGTGCAAACTATGAATATTAACAATACCAATTTCATAGGGCTATAGTGAGCATTAATAAGAAAATCCACACCAAGTTCTGGTTTAGTGTGTAGAACATAGCAAGCACTCAATAACTGTTAGCTATTTATTAAAACAACTCCTGAGAAGTCTCTCACCAAGGAAACTTTGCTCATCAGACAGACCTTTCTCTAACACTCAAGGAGGGTAAACACAGAGGAGGGCAAGAAAAAACTACAACTGAAAAATGGTGAGGCTGTGAAAGTGGCCAGTCAGGAGGGGCCTATTACACAGTCACCTAAAGCATGTATTAATATTAAGGGTCTCTGGACAGAAAGGAGTATAGTGTACATAATAGAGTTGAATGGGCACAGTTTAAGCTTCTTAGGAAGAATCTAAGAGGGGACATATTAAGCATATTCATAAAAATAGACAGATTTTGTAAATATACTTAATTAAATGAAAGATTTGCACTGAAAACTAGTCTCTTCCCAAGCTCATTAGAGTGGAAAATCAACGATGCCTTAACAAATTTAGAGTGTGGCTTTTATAGGGTGGACAACTAGGAGACCTGAACAGCTGAATACTTGCAGTAAATCTATGCCACATCCAGATCTCAAGTAGAGCTAATGCTTTTTAGGTGATGAAAAAGTAGATTTTGTGGAAGAATTCAAGAGACACAAATGACATATTTAAAGTATTCCAATTGAAAAAAAAAAAGAAAAGATTTATTCTTTGTTGCGTTCAGTATATTGCTCGGAGCAAGAATAATCTCTTCCTTATGTCCCTGGTTCACTCTGCTTTCCCTTTTTAGCATGTTGCCCTTCAGTTGACACACAAAGACATTTCTAATGTGCCATAAACATAGACATTCCCCATGCAGTATAATGATAAACTAGCTGTTACAACGAGTTTAGAAGCCAGACAGAGCGTTCCTACATATCTAACCCAAGTTATTTTCTGTGGCTTAACATATTTTCAATAGCAGTTCAACCACATGCTTAACTCTAACATAGGATTCCTTTCACCAGCTATGGAAAAAAATAATCAAAGAGACTATTGCTTCTGTGCAAGTTCTTGTACATGACTCCAGGGGAATTATTCTTTCCCTCATTCCAACATGCTTTATGAGGTTGCCCCAACTTGGTTGCCCTAAAAGCCCGATATACACAACCCTGTGTGCACACAGTCATGGAGGCTGGAAGAGTCCCAGGAGCCTCAGAAAGACAAGAAAGAATACTTAAAAGCCCGAAGACCATTACTTATTCTGCAGAACATCTAAACAAGTGAAGGAGTTCCTTTCCTAGTCCTCACTATCCCAGTCTTATTCAAAGTATTTCCCAAAACTGAAAGTCATCATTCTTAGGACCTTTTTGAATATCCTCTGCCCTTCCACCTGGATCAGCAAGCTTCTGAACAAGGAGACAGTGTGGCAAAATGTCAGGAGGGAGAGCCTGGACACAGGATACGACCAGCATGCACTTTGGTCTCAGCCTACTGCTGAGTGTGGATTAAGAGTGGATTTAAGGCAGAATGCACTAGGTTTAAATTCCGGCTCCACCTATTGTTAACTCTAAGAACTTGGGAAAATTATTTAACTTTTCAGAGCCTCAATTCTTCATCTATCCAATAAGGATAATAATACCCCGTCTTTGAGTTTGGGGAAAATTAAATAATTTATGTAAAGAATTCAATAAGCACATTAACTGTTGTTATAAACTGCTACTTTGGAGATGCCGTCTGACCTTCTCCCTCCTCAGCATTCCTTCATTCGTTTTACTGACATATCTCAGGAAAGAAAGCCATCCTTGGGGCCCCATCAACCACTTCCATGAGAACCCGAAGGGCAAACAACATGCAAATTTCCAAATTTGAGGAACCTAGTGCAGTTAAAGAAACCTATCCCCTTCTATTCCCAGATTATTTTTCTTGACCCTAAGAATTATTCCACCAGGTTGCTTGGCTCCGTCACTTGAAAACTACCAAGAAAGTCGGTCAGTAATTTATATGAGATAAATTACCAATAAACACATTAAAAAGTTTAACCTTGTGCTATGTTGTGCTAAGTCTTACTACTGATTAAAAGAGTCCCTCCCAGCATCAGGGTCTTTTCCAATGAGTCAACTCTTCTTACACCTGTCCAAACTGTAAACAGTTTTCAATGATAATATTGAGTTTAGGTGTCATGCAAAAAAGGCAAAATGGTTGTCTGAGGAGGCCTTACAAATAGCTGTGAAAAGAAGAGAAGTGAAAAGCAAAGGAGAAAAGGAAAGATATTCCCATTTGAATGCAGAGTTCCAAAGAATAGCAAGGAGAGATAAGAAAGCTTTCCTCAGCGATCAATGCAAAGAAATAGAGGAAAACAACACAATGGGAAAGACTAGAGATCTCTTCAACAAAATTAGAGATACCAAGGGAACATTTCATGCAAAGATGGGCACAATAAAGGACAGAAATGGTATGAACCTAACAGAAGCAGAAGATATTAAGAAGAGGTGGCAAGAATACACAGAAGGACTGTACAAAAGAGATCTTCATGACCCAGATAATCACGATGGTGTGATCACTCACCTAGAGCCAGACATCTTGGAATGCGAAGTCAAGTGGGCCGTAGGAAGCATCACTACGAACAAAGCTAGTGGATGTGATGGAATCCCAGTTGAGCTATTTCAAATCCTGAAAGATGATGCTGTTAAAGTGCTGCACTCAGTATGCCAGCAAATTTGGAAAACTCAGCAGTGACCACAGGTCTGGAAAAGGTCAGTTTTCATTCCAATCCCAAAGAAAGGCAATCCTAAAGAACGCTCAAACTACTGCACAATTGCACTCATCTCACACGCTAGTAAAGTAATGCTAAAAATTCTCCAAGCCGGGCTTCAGCAATATGTGAACTGTGAACTTCCAGATGTTCAAGCTGGTTCTAGAAAAGGCAGAGGAACCAGAGATCAAATTGCCAACATCCGCAGGATCATCGAAAAAGCAAGAGAATTCCAGAAAAACATCTATTTCTGCTTTATTGACTATGCCAAAGCCTTCGACTATGTGGATCACAATAAACTGTGGAAAATTCTGAAAGAGATGGGAATACCAGACCACCTGACCTGCCTCCTGAGCAATCTGCATGCAGGTCAGGAAGCAACAGTTAGAACTGGACATGGAACAACAGACTGGTTCCAAATAGGAAAAGGAGTACGTCAAGGCTGTATATTGTCACCCTGCTTATTTAACTTATATGCAGAGTACATCATGAGAAACGCTGGGCTGGAAGAAGCACAAGCTGGAATCAAGATTGCCAGGAGAAGTATCAATAACCTCAGATATGCAGATGACACCACCCTTATGGCAGAAAGTGAAGAGGAACTAAAAAGCCTCTTGATGAAAGTGAAAGAGGAGAGTGAAAAAGCTGGCTTAAAGCCAACATTCAGAAAACTAAGATCATGGCATCTGGTCCAGACTTTATATTTTTGGGCTCCAAAATCACTGCAGATGGTGATTGCAGCCATGAAATTAAGGGACACTTACTCCTTGGAAGGAAAGTTATGACCATCCTAGATAGCATATTAAAAAGCAGAGACATTACTTTGCCAACAAAACTGGTCAAGGCTATGGTTTTCCCAGTGGTCACGTATGGATGTGAGAGTTGGACTGTGAAGAAAGCTGAGCGCCGAAAAATTGATGCTTTTGAACTGTGGTGTTGGAGGAGACTCTTGAGAGTCCCTTGGACTGCAAGGAGATCCAGTCAGTCCATCCCAAAGGAGATCAGTCCTGGGTGTTCATTGGAAGGACTGATGCTGAAGCTGAAACTCCAGTACTTTGGCCACCTCATGCGAAGAGTTGACTCATTGGAAAAGACCCTGATGCTGGGAGGGATTGAGGGCAGGAGGAGAAGGGGACAACAGAGGATGAGATGGTTGGATGGCATCACCAACTCAATGGACATGAGTTTGAGTAAACTCCGGGAGTTGGTGATGGACAGGGAGGCCTGGCGTGCTGTGATTCATGGGGTCACAAAAAGTCGGACACGACTGAGCGACTGAACTGAACTGAACTGAACTGAATGATACTATTTATCACTTCACTTGTTTAGATGTTATCAGCAGCAGTATGAGATACCCTGATAAGAATGCAAATTTCTGGAGAGTATTTTATTAAATGTATTAATACTCCACCAAAAAAGTTTATACCTTTGACCCAATAATTCAACTTCTGAAAGTTACCCTAAGGAGATACTCAGAAATGCAAACAAAAATATACAAAAGTATTAACAGAAAAGAAATAAAAAAATAGCATAAATGCTCAACAATAAGGAACTGCCTAAGTTATAATAACTCAATACAACAAAATACCATGCATCTGAAGGAGGAAACAGACAGAACAGGCTCCATCTTGAAAGCAGGACTCCATCTTGGGCCGGACTGTGGACTTTGAGCTATATGCCCAGGATCTATGGAAACGATATACCAACTGGAAAACCAGGCCCCCGGATGGAAGAGCCCCAGGGCTCATACCTAGACCCTCAGTCACCTGAAAGAATACCCTGATTATCTGTGTAACTGAATAGAATCATAAATTCTATTATGCTTATTGGAGTATGACTACAGGCCTATTGATAATTGTCCACTGTTAACTACATAGGCTTAAGGCATATGAATGCCTTAAGTTAACTTTGATTATATCTTTCTTTTCCTTTGTTTAGACCAGTTTCAGGGAATTTGGGGAGGTGGGTTTGGGCACAGACACTTAGGGTATATAAGGTTTTCACAAAAACTGGTTAGGGTCCTTGGCTAAGAAGAGACTCTGCCTTGGGCCCACCAGTGTAATAAACTGCAATCCACAATCTGCATTGTCCTTCTGAGTGAGTTTGTTTCCTGGAATGCGTGGCTACAACACATCCATTAAAAATAATGTTTTCAAAGAATATTTGATGACATGGGAAAGCCCTTGCAATATAATATTATTTAAAGAATTAGGTATAAAACTTTTAAACATGTAGAGAAAATTACTGAAAGGAAATATGGTTAAAATGTTAACAGTAAATATGTATAATGATGAAAGGAAGAAAAGTATTTTGTTTTGTATAATTTTTATGGTTCAAATTCTCTGTTATAAGCAGGCAATTCCATTTACAATTAGATTTTTGTGTCTCTCTGAATTTAGGGCATGCCAATCCACTCTAGTATTCTTGCCTGGATAATTCCATGGACAGAGGAGCCTGGCAGACTACAGTCCATAGGGTCTCACAGAGCTGGACACGACTTAGGGACTTAGCACGGCTACATGCAAAGGGAGCCTTCCAAAGAAACAAATCCTTAGCCCCAAATAATCACTCTACTCTAAAGCCATTGCATTAATGCTCCCTGGCAGGTGGACGAGATATTTGTGATAGACAGTCTTAATCCTTCTTCACTTACCCTATACCAGTCATAGTGGGTGGGAGGGGAGCCTCACAGGTGGCCTTCAGGTGAATACTGATGGGAAAGTGACAAAGTAGCTGAGATCAAGCAGGCATAGCTGCCTCCATCAGAGACCAGGCTCTGGTCAGCAGGCTGTCACTGAGTTAGCTGCAATAATAGTGATTTATTTCTGTACAAACAATAGGCTGCTGCTATGCAATCAATCCACATCACTATGAAGGTGAAGGAGTCCACAGTCTGAGAATATTTTCAAACCAGACTTTCTGCGGAATGGCCTGATTTTAAAAGAGAATCATGGCACTATAAATGTGGTTCTTTGAAGTTATCCTTTGATTCACTATCCAGTCATGGCCCAAGATGTAAAGGACAAAAGAGATACATATTATGCGAGACTTCATGACTTATGAAGGCATGTTCTACCAACTTTGTGAGACGGTTGTGCTGTTCATTGCTATTATTTAATACTCACAGATTATTCTATTATTCTGGGGTATCTTGCCAACAATAATTAGTAATTTTTCACATCACTCTGAAGAGAAGGTCAGTATTATTATCATTATTGCCCTCTGAAATATAAAAGAACATTATGAAAGCTGATACCTTTGTAGTCACTGGCAAAGCCAAAAGGAAACTTATTTTCTGGCTCCTTGATTAGCAGAAGTTTCACAGAATACAGAATTTTCCTACTAGAAGAGAAAAGAGCATTATTTATTCATGGAGGCAATAAGTTGATTGTGATTTGCTCTCATCTCAAATAAAAACTGTTGTGTATTCTTTTGATTATACTTAGTTACAAGTAGTAAGTTCTTTCTTTTGCTTTCCTAGGAGGGTCTGGCCTCTGGATCTTAGTTTCTTCTGATTATTCAGGTCCACGGCACTTGCTGCACTAGTCATCTATTGCTGCATAACAAATTACTCCCCAAATTTAGCAGCTTAAAAAAAATTTATTATCTCACAGTTTCTGAGGGTCAGGAATTGCAAGCGGTTTAGCTGGGTGGTCCTGGCTCGAGATCCCAGCTGAAGTTGTACCAAGCTGTCAGCGGAGACTGTGGCCACCAGTTATCTGAGAGCCTAACTGGTGCTGTGACTGCTGGTGGAGGCCTTAGTTCCTTGATGGCTATTTTTAAAAGTCTCAATCTTTGCCTGTGGGTTTCTTCATGGGGCTTCTCACAACATGGCATCTGGCTTCCCCCAGAGTGAATGACCCAAGACAGAGCAAGACTGCAAGACAGCAACAAAATGAAAGTCTTTAACAACCTGTGCTTGAAAGTAACATACCATTTATGTGTGTGTTGTGTGTTCAGTTGTCCTACTCTTTGTGACCCCATGGACTGCAGCCCACCGGGCTCCTCTGTCCATGGGATTTTTCAGGCAAGAATACTGGAGTGGGTTGCCATTTCCTCCTCCAGGGGATCTTCCTAACTCAGGGATCAAACCTGTGTCTCTTATGTCTCCTGTACTGGCAAACAGATTCTTTACCACTGTACCACCTGGGAAGCCCATTGCATCTATCATATTCTTTGGGACCCATGGACCAACCCCCGTAAAATGTGGAAGGGAACCATACACGGTACAGGGAGGGATTGCAGAAGGCCATTTTGGATGATGGTGCTTACCACAGCTTTTAAAAAAAGTGTGATTTTTTTTTTAGCCAATGATTTCTTCTTGTCTCAATGGCAGTAAGGTTTTTCACATTCTTCTATATCCTAAGCAGCAGCAGGATGATAAACAAGGAAATGCACTTAAGTACAACCTTCCAAAATAACTCTGTCATAACTTAAATTTTTAAAATTCAAATAAATTTTTGATCCTTTTTACTAGTTTTACTGACCGTAAGATAGTGAATCTGTCACACTAGTGTCATTAGAATTTTTGGTATGTTTTTCCCGAATTGAAATTCTAGGGGAAAACAGTAACATTATTCTAATAGTAAAAGCTCCTTGAAAGACTAGAATGGCAATAAAATATAGCAATTAAGACCCACCTCAGCCCGCATGCAAATCCTAGTTCTGCCTTCATGAGCTGCTTGACGTTGGACAAACAGCCTCACAGTGTCAGTTTCCTCATCTTAAAAACTGAGCACACAAATAGGAGCAATCTCTGAGCTTTGTGGCATGAAAATCAGGAAGGTACTCAGGCAACTGTGATCACTGTCAATAATGACGTTTTTGTATTTCTACACAGTACCCACATGGGGCAAAAGGGGCTTTGGGGAATTTTTTCCAAAGACCTCATTCACTTCTCTCTCTTCTTTCACTGTAAGGCAGTTATTTCGCCCTTTTAGCTCTTTAGAGAAGGCAGATGTTTCTTCAGGGATTCTATATTTTTACTTTTTAAAGACTCTGGAGCAGCAAGGGAAAGGAGTGAACAGGTGTTTTATTTAATTTTTAAAATGAATTTCGGGGCTCTGTTGGGCAGAGTCAGATGTTCTGAAGCTAGACTGTTGTGAACTTCGCAGGTTGTTTCCCACCTTTGCCCTATCCTGGGTCCCATACCCAGAAGTGAGTTGATACGTGACCTGAACTGAGCTGGCAGCTTTCCCGTGCACAGCTAGGATGTGAAGCTCCCAGGAGAGGGAAGGTGGCTAGAGTGTAATCAGAGGCACCTATCTGTCACCAACTGTACCGACCCACTCTGCTCACGTCCTGAGCAAGGTCATTATTCTCAGCCTGCGACGCCCAAGTGCACAGCAGGCTGAGCTGACAGTGCATATTCCATTAGTATTCTGCACGTTCTATCAGCTAAATTTGCTATTGCATTTAGAATGCTCCTGATTGCATATTTTTTATATTCCCAGCCTCCTCAGAGAAATGAATGCCACTGTTAGTGATCTTCCAGGAAGCCGAGCACTCAGTAATGCATTTGTCATCAAACTAAGGGGAAAAGTTATTAAAACACTTGGCTGTCAACCATGAACTCAGAACCATTTAAGTTATAAAAGTACTTTTACATGCAGAAGCCAAAAATAAATAAATAAATCAAGGAGGAATTGTGGAGAGAAAAAAAAATTTTTAATAAGTTAGAATTTACTAAAAAGACTGTCTTTCCACTATAGTTATGTCCAAATAAAAGTAAGTGAATGCAGACATTTTTTTCAGGCTAGAACGTCATTTTTTTGGCTGTTGAAATTGATTTCTACTCAAGGCACCCTCAGCATCACATACTTTGCAAACCTCAGAAATGACATATTTTAAAGTATGTATCTTTTAAAACATAATTAATATTTATATTTAATTATGCTTTTCTTGATATTTCTTAAGATACGATGGGCCAGAAGACATCTCAATTTCTACCTCACAAGAGAAATAAATGAGGAGCATTGTTTCATGGTCTGTGAAAGGGATGTGCAATTTGTACTCCTATCAGCAGAGCTACTAAAAAATGGAAATTTATTATTTTTGCCCCCCAGAAAAATCTCATTAAGCTCCTTAAAGAAATGGAAACCTCATGAGCAGTAATCAAAGCATATGCAGCCTCCTGAGTGGTTACCAGAGCCTACTTCATCAGACAATTCCACTGGGGAAAGAGTTGCCCAAGGACATGTTTCTCACGGAATGTATTATAAATCAAAATTCAGCTGCAGAGAGCGACTGAGCTAGAAAGCCTGCACAGAAGAAATGTATCCACGAGGATCTTTCCTGGGAACATATCGGTCTTTCATCATTGTTAGATCCCCAGGAACCATAAGCAAACAAGAGACAGATTGATATGGCCTGTTCAGGACAAATCCATGGATAGAATGCTGCAGACAGAGGCTGTGGAAGGCCCAGCTCCTGGAGGCCTGAGTACATTACAGCTTCTCAATACAAGGCAGTGTGATTTAGAATGACAGACCATTCTTATGTCCTCTTGTCTAAGCATGCCTACCCTGTTTCCACTAAGAAAATTGCTCGCACAAGAGCCTAGATGTTATTAACCAGAGGAAGGATCCAATAGAAAACATATTAAAAGTACTTCGATTCTCAGAGCGTCTTGTAGGACCTTGTATTAGTTTCTTAAGGCTGCTGTAACAAAGTACCACAAACCAGGTGCCTTGAAACAACTTTAGATTTAAAAAGCTGTCTCACAGTTCTGCAGGCTAGAAGTCTGAAATCAAGGTGTTGGCAGAGCCACGCTCACTGTGAAATCACTCAGAATCCTTCCTTGTCTCTTCTAGCTTCTGATATTTGCTGGCCGTCCTTGGCAGTCCTTGGCTTGGAGATATATGACTCCAGTCTCTGTCTTCATGGTCACAAGGCTTTTTTCTCCAGTGTGACTTTATCTTCACATAGTATTTGCTTTTCTTGCAAGGACACCAGCCATACAGGATTAGGAGTTATCCTAGTGACCTCATCTTAGCTTGATTACATCTACTAAGACCCAGTCTCCAAATAAAGTCATATTCACAGGTACCAGCAGTTAGGACTTTGACACGTCTTTTAAGAGACACTATTCAACCCATAACAGACCACTCGGGTTGAAGAATGCTGAAGCAATGAATCTAGATGAATAGGATACAAACTATGAGAGAACTGATTGCAGAAGACAAAGGAAGAGATTGTTAGAAGAGTGTGGCCGAGAGAAGTGGATTGATCAAATTAAGACATTAAGTAAAATAAAGACTGAGTATACTTGAATTAACAGCGGGAGGGTTTGTGTCTATAGAGTGGTGAAGTCTAGGACCATTTTGCAATGGTTGACAGTGAGCAACAAATACAGACATGAAAATCATGTGTGTAGGCAAGTCTCTTAAGACATTTAGCTGGGCAGAGATACGAGACAAAAAGCTATTGGAGAGAACACTGCAATGCTAAGCAGGGCCTTTGCTGTCAAGAATCTGGAAGCCCCTAACTTTTACTGCTACTTCTCCATATTGAATGGCCACTGGTTCATACACCTACTGTAGATGAGGACACTGAACGCTGGCACCTCCATGCTGGTGGCAAAGACTGCACTGGGGAACACACTGCTACCTACTTACAATGGAATGGGCAAGTGTGTGTGAAGAGATAGTTTGAATTCGGAGCACTTGCTAAACATACTTCAGTGATGAGGGTGCTTTTGTCTATTTCACATGTACATGTGAAAATTTACTGTTGGCCAGCTAGGTTTGGCTAAGTCCATGATACCTGCTTGCATCAAGAGTCCAATAAACTCTCTGGTGATTTGCAAGTCACCTGTGTCTACGTTTCCTTAGACAAGGTACACAGAAGAGATGTAAGAACTGGTTCACGGGATTGCGGGGACTGGATTTGTGTTTGATTAAACAACAGGAAACTATGGCCTAGTTGAGTTGACACGTGAAACTAACCATCACATCCTCTTCCTAAGGACCTCTAAGAGGCCACAGCTTCTGAAAGGGCACACCAGTTCTGATCACAGCAATCAGGTGTCTACTTTACAGGTAGGGATTTGGTTTTAGGCACTTACAGAGTACTCTTTTCATAGAAAAAATCTATATAGTGAATGGAGTTAGTCACCACAAATAAAAATGTTAAGACAATTGGAGCACAGGATTATAGATTCATTCTTTCTAAAAGAAGAATCTGAACGAAGATGTGCTTTGTTCACTCATGGCATAAAGGCACTAGACCCAGCCTGTGGCAATTAGCTCATTATCTTATAGTAACACTACCTAATACTATCTGAAGTTGTCATTAACCTCCTTTTTCTTTAGCGGAGAAATTAATACAAGGCAGATCTGTCTTTCTTACCATTCAGTAGAACATTTAATTATCAAAGGATCAAAAGCATCTTGTTATAATGTTGCTGGGCAGTGCGGACTTGGAGGTAATTATGAAGAACAACTTAAGTGTAATTTCCTGAAAAAAAGAGCTATCAACAAAAAATTAGAGCACAGAGATGGCAGCTTCAGAGTCATAACATGTCTCTTTCCATATTCCTATCATAGAGAACTCTATTAAGGTAACTTACAATAGGAGAAGCATTCAAACGAGTATTTCTCATATACATGTACTGAGCATTTGAAAGTGGTACCAAAGGCACTCACTCAAGAATGCAAATACTGTTACTAGCCTTTAACATTTTAGTTCAGATCATGTATCAGAAGATGGTGGTAGATGGTGAAATACACACATACACACACACACAAAGCAGTGTTTCTCCAAATTTCTGCAATTAAATGATCCTTCATTCCCTAATCATATTCCTTCCATTTAGAGATGATTTTATTACAGTTTCTCTAGAGAAAATTTTTTTAATTGAAATGACACATATGCCAGCCAAAAGATAGAAAACTCACAGTTGAATATACAAAGGTGTCACTTATAACTCATCCTTCCAAGACAAAACCAGCTTGCCTTTGTATAAAACCTTGACTGATTTGCACAGTGATTAAAACAATACAGACAGCCATTTAACGCGAGTAATAGGATAGAAATTCTGGAGCTGCCTTTCCTGTTTATATTACCCACCTCCAACCTACATACATGATTAAAAGATGTCACTCAATTACATTTCAATTTTTCTGCCAGCTGCTTTCATTACAAAATTTTTTAGCAATGTTCCTTGAAGGATAATTTATTGAATAGATGTTGATTTTGCCATTGACAGGTATCCAGAAAGACATTTTATTCTCTGTCAAAGATCATTTATGTCAGGATTTTGTGTTTTTGGTAAGTGGACTGTGTTTGGATTTTTCGTGTATCACAGAGAGTATAGTAATTCCTACTTAGAGTGATTTAAATGCCTTTATTATTAGGTACTACCTATCAAGAAAAAAAAAATGTGGGTTATATTAGTGAAGTGGATTACTTTTTATTACATAAATATTTTATGATATCTATATTCCATTTCTTTCCCTGACACTTTATTACCACCGACTCTTATTAATTCCATGCTTGATATAAATTAAATGCGAGATTTGGATGTGTGTAGCTGCAGGGCCTTGAGGGCATAGAGTCTATTCTCTAAGATTACAATTACTTAACTTCTCCTAGGATTAATCTGCCTAACCACATTCCCTGAGCTATCCAAGAGAGAGATAATTTGGAAATGTAGCAGCAGGCTTCAGATGTGATAACTCATAACCTCCTATTTACACAGTCTGTAGGAACTCAAAGACAGAGTTTATCAGGAGACATTTTATAAGGGACTTGTAAAACTGAATAAAGCCAAACTCTCCATTGTTCAGAGGCTGGGGCTCTGGTCTAGGGGCTTCATTACTGGCTGGCACCTCTGTGTGAGGTGAGTTAGCTCGAGCTCAGGAAGGTGGGGACATTTGCCCACACAGGGCTCCTACTTGTTAGCAACTCCGTGGTCACAGCAGCTGAAACAGGCTGTGCTTGCCTGGGACTGCATAGGCTCTCGCCACCTCGGTTATCATTACAAAACAAATCAGGCTGTGATTATTTTTCCAAGTTCCTCCCACAAGAAAAAGGATAAACAAAGGTAGAAATGCTTAAATGAACAGGATATGATTTAGGGACAATGATGACAGAGGAATAGGGCAAAGGGAAATGACACTGGAAAGATAGGCTAGGTTGGATGTCAAAGAGACTTACGAAGCTGAAGAATGTGGATATTTTCTGCAGGTCTTGGTTTCAGTGGTTCGCAGATTTCTTTTTAAAGGAAACAATTATGCCTGATCCCCAGTGTTAACTTAAATCATGAGATATTGACATATATACATGTGTATATAAACATACACATGTATGTTTTATGTATGTATATGTATATGCATACACAAAAATTTCCTACTTGTATGTGTCCTTCATAGTTTGCTGAAGTTCTTGGTTCTACATAATCCTCATTCTAGGATCCAGGCTGAAGGAGCAATTCCTTTTGGTAATATTGCTGAGCTCATGCCAGAAAGAAAAAAGGGAGAGGGTCAGACAGACCTGCAGTGGCTCTGAAGGCTTCTCTTGAAAATGGCAGGTATCACTCCCACTCACATTCTATTTGCAAATCAAGTGGTTCAGCCAAACCTAAAGTCAGGAGGGTGGGAAGTATAATTTTTCCAAAAGGAGGGACCCCACAAGGAGAGAAAACCTAGAAAGCTAGGTTTAAAGACTTTGTTTATAGGTTTTATGTGAATCTAAAGCCATGACAATTAATTCCACAGGAAAAGTACAAACTAACAAAGTTTAAATTAATATTTATTGTGTTAAACATTTTACCAACCTTATAATATTGCTCACTATGAGAAAATCGTTACAAAGAGCTAAAGCTCTTTTGGTTTGGTTTGCTTGGTGGTGGCTGCTGCTCACATTTGTTAGTCTGCAATACGACATGCAGTAACTGCATTCTCCCCACACTTTCCTCTATTGGAGCCACTGTACAGAAAACCTGTTTTCAATTTGCTGTCGCTGCATTTGGCCTTCATGTGAATCAAACTCATCTTTACAGATTAAGTCCACTTCTGTTCATTTTTCATTAACTCTAGACACTTAAAGTTATACATCTTGGCGCCAAAAAGATCATAAAGATATCTGCAACACAGATGGAAATTTTACGACAGCGATAAAATAGTCATTTGAATGATCCAGAATATACTTATATTATTTTTTAAAGATTTTTTCATTGACATTAAAGTTCAAAATTCAAGGAATCTCATAGACAACCTAAGCGTGACCTCCCTGTCTCCACAAGAATGTCACTCCAGAGGTCTGGGACACTGCTACACATGAAAGGGGACCACTGAAGAAGTCAGTGTCACAGGCTTTTAAAATCAAATTTATTTTGCTTAAGGAACCAGTGAGCACCAGTTTGGAGGTCTGACAATAGACTGGGGAAAAAAAGTGAAGACCTGAAAATCAAGGTAGTCTGAATAAAATGAAATGATGGTTCACCAACACAAATGACTAATACACCAACTTGAAATCTAGAGAAGAAAGTTGAAGAAGCAGGAGGGGTTGAAGGCAGAAAAAAGCAAGCCTGATTTCTAGTACTGAAAACTTTCATGGCAGTCTCTCAAAACAAGAGAAATCCACCACTAATAAACATCTGGGTATGTGATTAATCACAAAAATTAGAACACTGAACAGAGTTAGAAGTCCGAGTTCCTGTTCCAGCTATGTCATTCTGGTGAAAGAACAATCTGAATTTATGAAAAGAAGATTCATAAGCAGTCTGGCCTTTTTCAGAAGTTTTTTAGCTAGAAATTTAAGACGAAATACATGAAAGCAGTTTTAAATTCAGTACAAATACTTAATAGGTATCTATTATATTTAAGGAAGAACTGGGTAATTTGTACAGTGTTATACAAATATACACTATCATTTTGTGGCTGATACAATTTTCTCCCTTATTCCTTCTTTCCCTGGAGCTTGGGCAACCTAATAATAAAGTAATAGAGGGAAAGCGGTGTATGGAACTCTAGTCTGAGCAGGAGCCAGACACGCTTTTAGTATAATGAGGTACAGAATATACACTAGAAAAGAACTTTTATAGACAAGCAGTCTGATTTTCCTTTACAGCTTTTTCCTCTTCCACCACATCCGTAGTACCTGGGCTTGCACTTGGTCCTGTCAAAGCTCAGAGAGAGAAGGACCATTTATGCCAGAGGCTGTAACAGAAGAGGATAAAGATGCTTTAAAGGAAGAGAACTGGCCACAAGGCCAAAGGACCAAGCTGAGGAGGCAGAAAAAGAATGAGGGTAAAGGTCAAAGGGGGATGCTCTCTGCTCCTGAGGCGTCTGGAGTGTCCATGAGCAGAGACCCCAGACCTGTGGGCAGTACGTGGGGACAAGTCAGTGAGGAAAGGAACCCTCTGCACTGGTAGGATAATGTCACTTGAACCTGAGGTGAAGAACTGTGTGAACATTCTTTGGGGAACTGTATTGTATTTTCTCAGCTGAGGGAAGACTTAGCCCATTTCTTTCATGCCTCCCAGTCACCAGCAGATGCCTGGATTCTGACACGAGCAAAGACCAGAAAGCAAATAAGTCACAAGGGATCAATCCCTGGCTGACTGGCGAGATATTCTTTTGACTCTCCCACTCCATCGTACCAAGAGAAGGAACACAGTGTCCCCCTTATACTATTACTTCAATTCCACCTCTCAGAGGGAGCATGTTAGACTATCCCCCAGTAAAGTTCAGAAATCCCTACACATTGACATAAGCAAAGAGCAAAATGCTTCTTGAGGGAAAGCTGGTCTTAGAATAGCATTATGATTTATCACTATTTGATGAGCTTGATCTTCTACATTTTGATTCCTGGCTTTTCTAAAGTTTTCTGAGACTTTTAACACTAAAAGTAAAATGCAGGTTCTTGGCTACTAAGCCTTGTTAAAGGAAGTATTAAAAGGAACTGTGGTTAAGCTACTGGTCTTCCATCTTACAGAGGGCAATTCAGCTACATACAAGGACACATTGTGGACTTAAAGTAAGTCAGATACAGCAGCTTTCTAAAGGTGGATTTGAAATCTGCAAGGGTAGCCAGGGGAACTGAAACACTGGAGAATTTTGAGGCAGAATCAGAAATCATAATATTTATCAAAAATCTTATGTCACCTTACCCTTTTAGTCCAAAGGTCATATGATATTATCCTCTAGCAAGAATGTTGTTGGACATCAGAAATGAAATACCAGTATGATCATACTACTTGGCAGGATTTTCTCCAAATATTATTAAAACAACATTGTTCTCTTGTTAAGATTGTTAAGACAATTTTTCCAACCCTTAGATATACAACTTAAAGGGCCATTTTGTCTCAATACCTTCCAGGACTGCGAGACACTTCCCCCCAACTGCCTGGTTTCAGATTTTCCTCCAGAAATCTAAAAATACAAAACTTCTGAATACTATCTGTAATAGTTCATGAGCACCTTAATCTCATGAATGCTTAACACCCCTATGAGGCAAGTCACTGGCAAATAATTATCATCCTTCTCTAAAAGAGAATACTGAGTTCAGAGAAGTCGAGTGTGTTGCCAAAATAACTGAGCAGTTACTGAGATGTGAGCAGTGCTAGTTTTATGCTTTCCAGACTGGTATTTTATCTACAGGAATAAATCACACCTCCATCATGGAAGTACATGTTAAAAGATCACATGCCACTGCAGTGAATGGAGATAATTTAAGAGTTACCAGTCTTGAAATTGGAAGGCTTGAAATGAACAAAAACATTTCAGATCCTGAAAGATATATGAAGAAAATCTAAGTGAATCCAATAAATTTAACTAGTGTGAGGCTGCTGCTAAGTAATATGCCTCTCACTGTGATGTGCATGTATATTTCACATCACAGTAATGTGTTCCCTGAAAAAATTTATGGATATAATTTTTTAAATTTTATAAACCAAGTTTTATTTTAAATATCCAAGGAAAACTCACTACTGAAGGAAGGAACCCCATGTAAATCTTTTGTATTTATGTAACCTTTTTGGCAGTGCAAATAATTCCTCTCTCATTTGGGGCTTGTATAGTCTCCAATTCAATACATTTGTGTTTCCTGATAGCAGGGCTTGCCTAGAGTTTGAATTAATAGGAAAATATTATTTTGTGACAGTTCACTTTTGACAGATGTACAAAGAGTTGAATATATTCATGAAAGGCTTTTATTTTGTAATGTAGGCAATGGATGGGAGTAGCAATTGATACCAAGGCGACATTCTTTTTTCCTCCTAAACAAAATCTCATAAACACATTTTTAGACTATGCCCATCTGCTCCCATGGCCTTAAATTGTTAGGCATATCTTATATGCACGGGTTGGCTCTCAGAGAGTTATCTTTTTCACAGATATCTGTCTAATTGGTAGCAGCTGTTAATCAAGCACATTGTCACAAATCCCGTAGCGTAGCATTCATCCTAAAGGTTTGTGTTTTTTTTACATTTTGAAGGGAAGCCATATGCCTTAGGCAGCATGGAGTGGAGTAGATTTCAAGTAATTATATTGAGTCAAGTAATTTGGCCTGAAATATCTGATGTGAATGTTTATGTTGATCAAACTCCCTGGGAAACTGGCAGCTTTTTATCAACACTTTGCTCAGTTCACACATAACCTAAGACGAAAAATCCCTTCAGTGCTCCAGTTACAGGCCCTGGGAACAGAAAATTGAAAGGTGACATACAGAAACTGGAATTTTTGGCTTCAGTAGACTGGGACGTGAATCCATGCTCAATCATTAATTCTTCAAATTACTCAACCATCTTTATGTGTCTAGATACATGTAACACTGTGCTTACCAGGCTGATGCTCTAAGACACCCAGACCTACAGGCCTTTATATCCTCCAAGTCTTCTACCCTGAAATCTCTGAGACTTGGCTAAAATTTGCCACAACTTCACGGAGCTAAGGCACCCACCCTTTGGGTCCCGCACCTACCTCCCAACAGAGACTGTTAGGACTAAATCCACTCATGTTTCTCATCCCTGTTCTTATCAGTCAACTCCAAAAGTCTAAGCTTCTTGCTCCTTTGATTTATTCTCCAGCCACTACCTTAACCCCAATGCTCTGTCCTTCCTTATCCTCAAATTGATACCCTAATCCCTTCCTCCCTTGAGCTTCCCAAGTCCCCACTCTATCATCAGACTGCTTTCTAGCACCTTAGCCTTCCCTACAAGGGTTTCCTCTACTTCTGTGCATTGATTGAAAGCTGGTTCTCCTCAAGAATACGCACTCCCACATAGTTCCCTCAGATAAGCCTCTTTATCTTCTCAAATACCTAAGTAGGTGGTGTATCTTTTGCTCCCCAGTGCGATGTCTCACCCTGTGGCAAAATGCATTTTTCAAAGACAGCTATAGCAAAATCCACCACTCCGACCATGTAACCTTGCCTCAAAGAAAGGAACTCTCTCATCCTCAATAAATGTACTTATATCTGCATCATCTTCCTTCCTTCTGATGGAGACATCTCTCCTTCTAAGAACAACCCTTCTCCTTGTAGCCATCTATTCTCTTCTCATTCCTGCATTTTCAGCTTGCCTGCTCTAATACATCCTTCCAAATGTTTTAGATAGCATATTAAAAGTCTCATGCTCTTCTCAACTTAAAAAAAAAGGTGTCTTGAAGTGCCCTACCTCAAAGACAGTCTCCCTTCCTAGCCTTGTTTGTCAAGAGTTGTTTATCATTGCTTTTTCCATTTCTTCACTTACTTTCCACTCCTCAGCCTGTCCTGTCTGGTTTTTGTCCTTTCACTGTACCGAAATAGCACTTACCAAAATAGATAAACAGCAAGGACTTACTATATAGCAGAGGGAACTATATTCAGTATCTTGTAATAACCTATAGTAATGGAAAAGAATCTGAAAAAAATATGTATAGCATACAATATATATAACTGAATCACTTTACTGTGTACCTGAAACACTGTAAATCAAGTATACTTCACTTTTTTTAAGCTAGAAAAGCCATAAAAAATAGCATTTACTGAGGTCAACATAGACCTCTACGGTGGTCATTTTAGAAGATATTTTTAAGTCTTTGTTATAAACAGCACCAGAGCTAGAGGTATAGTTTTAGGAGTGAAAATGAAACTAAGGATCATACAGGGAGAACCCTGAATATAGAGAAAGGGAGAGAGATGAAGAGAGAGAACACTGAGAAAAGAATCCCAGAGAATGTTGACACATAGGGAGGATAAGAGAAAGAAGGCTAAAGAAAAGGCTGAGAAGGCACAGTTATGATATAAGAAGATCCAGTAAAGAGTGATATTATGAAAGCCAAAGGAGGTAAAAATTCCAAGTGGATAATAATACCACATGTTGTTGCTCATGTATGTTCATGTAGTATTTTTCATGTTGCCCAAGACGGAAGACAAGTATTCATGTATGTCTACTGGATTTAAGAATTCAAAGGTTGATGTGGACTTAAGCACCACTGAATAGTGGGGGCAAATGCCTGACTAAAGAAAGTAGGAATGGAGATACTCTTTTAAGAAGCTTGCATATAAAAGAAAGAGATCAGGCAGCAACTAGATTTCTCTGTGCCTGTTTCCAATTCTGTTAAATAGAGATAGTAATAACTAGCTTGGAGAGTTGTTATGAGGACTAAATAGGATGAGGCATAGATGGTTTATGGCATGGGGCATATGCTCTATAAATAACAGCCATTATTATTACATGATGAACATGAGGAATTGAGTATATTTCTAGGCTGGCAGGAAGAAACTAATGGGGATGGGTTGTACATAATGTATATAAAAGAAAAATTATAAACAAAGGCCCTGAGATCAGACTAAACAAGATCAAGAAACTAGATGAAAAAGTTGTCCTTGACCAAGAAGAAGGAAATCTCATGGTCCCAGATTGGAGAGAAGGAGAGAGGTACAAATGTGGATATAAAAGTTGTCTCTGGAGGGAGAAGAGCTGTGAAATTGATGGAGTTCATGACTGAAAACCATGGTGTATAAGGGAAGTATGAGGAGAGATGATCTGATGATAGTAAATGTGGGGCAAGATGAGGGGTCCAAGTAGTTGCACGAGGAATGGAGACAGTGCCAACCAAAGACAGTGTAAGCAGGTGAGCATTGCTGGGTGCCTCACTGAAGCTGGAAACCATAGATGTGCTTTGGCCCCTCTACTTGTCCAGATGTGTGCTTTCCTCTCATTAGGCTAAGTTGATCTATGCATTGACCATCTCCCAGAGCAGAAATGTAAGCTCCTTGAGAGGAGCATCTGTGTTGATCTTGTTCACCACTATATCCAATTACTGGTGCTCAATAAATTAAATGGGTATAGAATAAATTAATGGATATAGAAATGCAAAAGGATAATCATAAAAGTTTCAAGAGTTATAGATGTTTAGAATGGAAGCATTAGGATAGGAAAGAATTGAGGCAATATATAAGAAAATAATGGAAAGCACACAAGTGAATCCAAGTCGGGGTTGGGAATGAAGAATACTCACAAGAAAACTGCTAGACTGAGACAGAATGGCAGTATGTCACAAGGACAGAATATATTGTGAGTCAAGAAGATTCAGTGGAATAAAAGAGCTACAAGATATCTGATTGGCTTGTAAAATTTTAAAAGTGGAGTTGTTACTGAAGATGTGTCTAGAATGTGCCCAGAGGGTTGATTATTTTAAAGGAATGAAGACAGAAGTAAATGGGGCTGGAGGTCAAAGAACAATGAAAGATAAGTTTTAAATTATTTTTCTCTTTAGGACCATGGAACAGACTGAAAAAAAAAACTGGATATCTCTCTTCCCAGGGTCATCTCTGCCCTTCCCTTCCCATCTCCCTGGAAGGTATAGGAGATATATCACAGTCATTTTAGAACAATGGTTTGCACATAGATGGAACTTCATTAGAGTGAATGAAAGATAAGGGAGAACTGTCTACTTCCTTTCACTTGTACACATACTGTCACTCAAAAGTAACTTGATGAAAATCTGTCTAATTTGTGTTCTGAGTGATGCTAGCCAAATGTTAAAGAAAATAGGAGATTAGCAATTAACTTAGAGATGATATCAATGACAGATCGCTTCAAATATCAGCTCAAGAATTTCTCCTGTTAAATGACCCTTTGTTAAACATGAAATCAATTCAAAATTTAAAGTTTTACAGAAATCTAATCAGGAAGATGAAACTGGGATGCAATTTCTCAACCATCAATGTTCCTGGCCATCCTCCTCTGTGGTTCAGTTTTCTAACGTGCAATAATATATGGGATAATAACAGTCTCCTCCCTCTAGGATGTTTGAGTGACTAAATGAGATGATATTTATATGTAAAGATTGGCACACAGTAAAAATTTTAAGAAATGAGAGTTACAGCTAGTTATTCATGAAAATGAACCAAACCTTAGGCCTCCTACCAAAACTTCCCTACTCAACCATCCACAGATACAGCAGCTCAAAAGTAACTCCGGCTTCCAGTTAAAACGAAAGACAGAAAATATGCATTAACTTCCCCTCGCCCAATCCTACTGAATCACAGTTAAGTATAAGAAGCCATTATTTTATAAAAACTCCAAGGATGGGAAGTATATTAGTCTACCAGGGCTGCCATAATAAATATCTTAGGCTGGATGGCTTAAACAATAGAAATTTACTTCCTCACTGTTCTGAAGGCTAAAAGTCCAAGATTAAGATGTCAGAAGTGTTGGTTTCATCTGAGAGTCTCTATCCTTGGCTTGTAGATAGCCTTCTCATCCCTGTGTCTTAACACAGTTGTCCCTCTGTGTCTGCCATTGTCTAAATTTCCTCCTTTCATAGACACCAGTCATATAACATACTTCTTGTTGTTTAGTCACTCAGTTGTGTCTGACTCTTTGTGACCCCATGGAGTGCAGCACGCCAGGCTTCCCTGTCCTTCACCATTTCCCAGAGCTTGCTCAAACTCATGTCCATTGAGTCAGTGATGCCATCCAACCATCTCATCCTCTGTCGTCCCCTTCTCCTCCTGCCTTCAATCTTTCCCAGCATCAGAGCCTTTTCCAATGTGTCAGCTCTTCGCATCAGGTGGCCAAAGTATTGGCGCTTCAACTTCAGCATCAGTCCTTTCAATGAATAGTCAGGGTTGATTTCCTCTAGGATTGAGTGGTTTCATCTCTTAGCAGTCCAAGGGACTCTCAAGAATCTTATCCAACACCATAGTTCAAAACTATCCATTCTTCGGCGCTCAGATTTTTTTATGGTCTAACTCTCACATCCAAACATGACTACTGGGAAAACTATAGCTTTGACTAGAAGGACCTTTGTTGGCAAAGTGATGTCTCTGCTTTTTAATATGCTGTCTAGATTTGTCATAGTTTTTCTACCCAGAAGCAAGTGTCTTTTAATTTCATGGCTGCAGTCACCATCTGCAGTGATTTTGGAGCCCAAGAAAATAAAGTCTGTCACTGTTTTCATTGTTTCCCCATCTATTTGCCATGAAGTGATGGGACTGGATGCCATGATCTTTGTTTTTTGAATGTTGAGTTTTAAGCCAATTTTTTCCACTCTCCTCTTTCACTTTCATCAAGAGTCTCTTTAGTTCCTCTTCACTTTCTGCCATAAGGATGGTGTTTTCTGCACAGCTGAGGTTATTGATATTTCTCCTGGCAATCTTGATTCCAGCATGGAACAATGGACTGGCTCAAAATTGGGAAAGGAGTATGTCAAGGCTATATATTGCCATCCTGCTTATTTAACTTCTATGCAGAGTACATCATGCAAAATGCCAGGCTGGACAACTCAAAAGCTGGAATCAAGATTCCCTGGAGAAATATCAATAACCTCAGATGTGAAGATTATACCACTCTAATGGCAAAAAGTGAAGAAGAACTAAAGAGCCTCTTGATAAGGGTGAAAGAGGAAAATGAAAAAGCTGACTTAAAACTTAACATTTAAAAAACTAAGATCATAGCATCCAGTCCCATCACTTCATGGCAAATAGATAGGAAAAGAGTGGAAGCAGTGACAGATTTCATTTTCTTGGGCTCCAAAACCACTGAGGATGGTGACTGCAGCCATGAAATCAAAGATGCTTGCTCCTTAGAAGGAAAGCTATGACAAACCTAGATAGCTATTAAAAAACAGAAATATCACTTTGCTGACAAAGGTTTGTACAGTCAAGCTATGGTTTTTCCAGTAATCATGTACAACTGTGAAAGTTGGACCATAAGGAAGGCTGATTGCCGAATACTTGATGCTTTCGAACTGGGGTGCTGGAGAAGACTCCTGAGAGTCCCTTAGACAACAAAGAGATGAAACCAGTCAATCCTAAAGGAAGTCAACCCTGAATATTCCTAGGAAGTACTGATACTGAAGCTGAAGTTCTAGTACTTTGGTCACCTGATGCTAAGAGCTGACTTATTAGAAAAGACACTGATGCTGGGAGAGATAGAAGGCAGGAGGAGAAGGGGGTGGCAGAGGATGAGATGGTTGGATGGCATCACTGACTCAATGGACATGAGTCTGAGTAGACTCAGGGAGATAATGAAGGACAGGGAAGCCTGGCATGCTGCAGTTCATGGAAATGCAATGAGTTAGACACAATTTATTGACTGAACAACAATGACAAATCATCCACAAGGAGACTCAAAGTAGCTCACCTCAAGTTTATGAGAGGAGAAGCTGGAAAGTAGGAGGACTACTGGAATATAGGGCTTCCCAGGTGGTGCTGGTGGTAAAGAATCTGCCTATCAATACAGAAAATTCCATGGACAGAGGAGCCGGCGGGTTAGGGGCCATGGAGCCACAGAGAGTTGCACATGACTGGGCACGTATACGCACGTGCACATACACACCCCCAAACTGAAATATAAAGTCAACTTGTAACAAAGGTTGTGGCTGCAGAGCAAGGTGTGGGGAGGGGCGGAGGCCTGCACTGAAGAGCAAAACCAGAGATATAACACAACAGCCCAATGAGGCGGTTGAGCACTCTCCAAAACTCTGGGCACAAAGGGAGTAGAGTATGCATTGCATCATATGAGAGACTTCAGGGAAATGGAAAGTTTAGCTCAGGGGGTGAGGAGGAGGGTGATCAAGTAAGTAAACAAAACCAGAGAGGACACTAGTTGTTGTTCAGTCACTATGTTGAGTCTGATTCTTTGCAACCTCATGAACTGCAGCATGCCAGGCCTTCCTGTCCTTCACTGTATCCCAGAGTTTGCCCAAGTTCATGTTCATTGAATCAGTGATTCCATCCAACCATTTCATCCACCAGAAGTGGCTTTAAATATTTGGAGAACCAGCTATCGTGTATAAGTGGAACTAAATCCAGGAAGGTAACCTACTATTAAGGGTTTCCCAGGTGGCACTAGTGGTAAAGAACCGCCCCCCCGCCAATGCAGGAGATGTAAGAGACACAGGTTCAATCCCTGTGTCTAGGTGTGGCTCGATCCTGGGTCAGGAAGATCCCCTGAAAGAGGGCATGGCAACCCATTCCAGTATTCTTACCTGGAGAATCCCATGGACAGAGGAGTCTGGCAGGCTACAGTCCATAGGGTTGCAAAGAGTTGGACATGACTGAAGTGACTTACCATAGCATGGCATAAAGTACTATTAACAAATACATTTTAAAGAGGAGGCACATTTGGTCGAGCAGCAGGAAGCCCCTACAAGCAAAGTTGTTCAAAGTGAAAACTAGTTTTAAGTTTCCTCCTCACCTGGATCATTCTGCCACAGGCTTCATGACCTCCTGCCAGGAATGACAGAGGAGACAGTGACTGTGTGGATTGGGTAGAGGATCAAAGGAAGACCATCTGCTCTAAGTTGATTTTTAACTATACTTTCTACAATTCTATAAAATGGACATCAGCAATTCTAGCTGGGAAGTAAGGTAAAGGAGCCAGAAATATCAGAAATGGGAAAATATGAAAAAGATAAGAGAAGAAAATGTGGGAAGCTTCATTTCTATCAATCCTAGACTGCTATCCACTACTGGATCTGCTCAGAATTTTATATAGTGGTATTTATCTGAGAAAAGGAAGAATTCAGTGTTGCTTTCTCTTTCTTCAGGAATTATACTTCTGCCTAACAAACTGTCAACCTGATCATCAGGTTGTAAATATGTTTCTACTTGTATTGTGAAGTAAAGGTACATTTTGACCGATGTCAGTAACGAATGGAATATATTGGCCCCAAAACAACTCCTGGTTGTTGGGAGGAATGGAATCTCAGAAAAGGTAGGTGGCCACTGCAGATTTGGAAAGAAATAAAACACCTTCAGAATCCTCAGCCTTTGGATGGCTGTCAAAATTACAGCTTGGAAATGAAAGGATTCTTACTAGGGTTTTAGTTTTGTTCACGTTCAGTGACTACAACAAAAAAATTAAGACAATGCATTCTGGCATTGAAAGGCTATAATTTGCATAGTATTGTCTAGCATTTTTGACACTACAGTGACAATAAAACTACACTCATGTGTGAACGTGGCTGCACACACACACACACACCCAGAATGCCTTCCACAACGGGGACACATGTAGCCCTGTTCTGCCCAGTAAGCGACTACACATTTCTAGGATTTGCCTCTACACTTTGTTGTGTATGCATTTTCTTTGTTCAACGTGTGCCATGTATTTCTGATTACAGCATGGAATTTATACTGCAAAACAAAACAGAAATCCCTGCAAATGTTCATACCATATGACCTGAGGCCATGCTAAAGCATATTTCCTTTGCCTTCTTTTGTGGTTTTGGAATCACAGCTTGCCACTAAGTAACTAACTCAGATCTTCTTTTGTAATCTGTCCTTCTACTTTGTCTGGATCAGGAGAAATGACTTATATCAAGTATAACTGTAATTCCAGCTAACTTGTATGTCAGAAAGTCTTTGCTATGATCTCATCTCACAATAATTAGCAAGTAAAAGGATGCCAATAAAAGTGGCACTCAAATTTGATGGCAATATCAATGCCCCCAACTAGGCTTATCTGCCATGAAATAAATGAGTACCTAGACCTGTAGTGAAGATTAAATACAATATGTACAAAGTACTTCAGTGCTTGGCACATAATAGACACTCAATAAAAGGTTTATTGTTTAAATCAACAACTGGGTTAGATGTCTTTGTTTTACGTGTTCATGGACTTGATCTCTATCACAAAGCTCATCACACTATTGTGTTTTGCTGTTTACTTATCTGTCTCCCCATGCAACTAGACATCATGTCTTCGTCCCAAGCACATAAATCAATGTAATTTGTTGCATTACAAAATGCAGAACTCTTGCCTTTGGATTTTAACTTAATCTGTAGTGCCATTGCCATCAAACTCTATTGTCTTCCAAAAGATTAGCACTTTTCCTGATCACATTTTCTGATCTTCTATTGGTGCAATCTAAACATAAATCAAAATTTTCAAAACGTATTTGGATATAGTTAAACTCGTGAATCTTTCACATATATTAGTGAAGTAAAGATTCAAAGATCAATTATTCTGGAACTCACAGTACAGTTCTGCAGTGTATAAAGTATATGGCAGTTGACCATATACATTGAGATAACCCAAACTATTGAACCAGAGAACAAAGATTGTGAATGAGAGACTTCTCTCATAGTCAGGTCTGGAGAGATCTTGAAGACAAAATTCATAAATCCATAGATACTGGAAACCGCTTATGGGGAAACTAAGACCAAAGCCAGAGACTCCTTAACCTTCTAGTTATTATACAGAACACAGTGGCAATAAATAAATAAGTTTCTCTGTTAAAGTACCATTCTCAGGGTGTTAGAGAGCTCGAGCATGTCTGGAAAAGCCTCAATGACTCTACCATTTGCTAAGCCCAAAACTCTTTCAGCTCTTCCCAAAAGCCAAGTAGAAAGCAAGTGTCACTCAGAAAGGATGAGGCTGCAAAGCTTTATTAGATGAAAACGCCAACTCTAATTTCCTGAAATGCCAATAGGGAAGAGTAAAATCTCATAAAATGTGACAAATTCAGTATGCAATGGAGTTGAAGCAGGTGGGGGAGGGGTGTGATTGGGACCACAAAGGTCCTGTTTATGCCAATACAACTCCAGTTCCACTAAGCTCAAATTCCATTAAAGAACTCTAAAGGAAAACTGTATGTTTTCTCCAGGTATAAGAATTGAATCTGAATTCTTGGGCCACAGATTTCTTAATGATTTCAAATAAGAACAATTGCCTCTTTCTGATAATAATACCGTAGCTTTCATACTGCCACTCACAGCCTGCCTCAGCAGAAAGATAGACCTGATCCTACACGTCCAGTACTATTACCCAAGTCCTGATTCATAAACAGAACTAGACAAGAATTTTAGTCTTTGGTGGACTAACAAAAATGTATCATAAACATAAAAAATATTTCTAAATTGAAAGTGTTCCTAGTATTTTTAAAAAATCAAAACACCTATAGAATTTAAATTCAGTTAGTCATGTGTTATTTAATTGCCTGTCACAAAAAGAAGATTGTGTTCTCGAAATGCAATTTCCAGAGGATTACAAAGTGTGGCAAGATGCCAGTCACTGAGTAGTTTTCTCAGTAACCAGTAGCAGGCTTGAGATTTTTAATGGAAAATTCTGCTTCCAAAGGCCAGTCCCCTACACCACAGAAAAGCCTGCAACAGAGGATAAATAGACTTAGCTAGTAAACTTCAGTAGATTAGTGAATGCTCTATAAGGTGTTGAAATTTGCCTGTGTATCAAAATCTTGATAATAATGTTCTTTCACATTCTTCTCATAGGATTTACAGGACCCTCTACCTTTCTCTGACCAAATGGGGTTAGACCATAAAACTCAGACCATTAGGTGGGGCTGATGGAGGGGAGAGGAGGGAGTAGAAATATACTTTCGGAGCAACCTTTAGTTCTTTACCCCTAAAGCAACAAACTGGAGTATATGGGTCAACAATTCTCAGTAAATACTCTCTAGACCTTTTCTCCTCTTTTAAACCATAGGGAACTCTCTAATGAACTCATTTTTCATTAGCATGTTAAAAAAGTAAAGATAGCAAGAAAGATATGTGACCAAAAGCAATTAGAAGAGGAAACAACAGATTTGGAACAGTGTCAAAAAAATAGGCTGCTTTCAGAATTAACTGAATTGGAAATTAAGGAAAACACCAAAGATGATACATGGAAAGTTTTTTTTTTATACTTAAGCACAAAGAATATAAGTTGTGCATGCTCAGTCATGTCCAACTCTTTGCAACTCCATGGACTGTAGCCTGCCAGGTTCCTCTCTCCATGTTATTTTTCCAGGCAAGAATACTAGAATGGGTTGCCATCTCCTACTCCAGGGATCTTCCTGATCCAGGGATCAAACCCACATCTCTTGTGTCTTCTGCATTAGCAGGTGGATTCTTGACCACTTGTGCCACCTGGGAAGCACAAAAAATGAACAGCAATAAATCTTCTCTTGAGAGGTTAGCTGTAGGACGGCTACAGGAAAGTATTAAAAAAAGAAGTTGATGAATGTTTACCTTGCTTCTTCTAGGTTTGAGAAGGATGATCTTCAGGTGGAAAAGGATAGCATGAATATCAACTAGGAGAAAAGAAGACCACTGCAGATGGGGGATGTTGTAAGGAAGTCATTGACTCCAAAGAATATTTCCCAGCCTATTCTATGATTAGAATTGATTAGAATGATTAGAATATGATTAGGGTGATCACCCCAACTCCAACTGACAACTTTGAAGAACAGAGCATCCTAAGGCAGGTTCCTTAGAAACAGATCAAAGACCTGGATTTGAGTTGTTCAGTCACTCAGTCATGTCCAGCTCTTTGCAATCCCACGGACTGCAGCACGCCAGACTTCCCTGGACTTCACTATCTCTTAGAGCTTGCTCAAACTCATGTCCATTGAGTCGGTGATGCCATACAACCATCTCATCCTCTGCCACTCTCTTCTCCTCCTGCCTTCAATCTTTCCCAGCATCAGGGTCTTTTCTAATGTGTCAGCTCTTCGCATCAGGTGGCCAAGGTACTGGAGCTTCAGCTTCAGCATCAGTTCTTCCAATGAATATTTAGGATTGATTTCTTTTAGGATTGACTGGTTTGATCTCCTTGCATGTTCCTCAGAAGCAGGTCAAAGACCAGGTTTTGAATACAAGGGCTTTATTTGGGAGGTGATTCCAGAAAGCAAGAGCCAGGTAAGGAAATACTAAAGAGAGACAGAAAAAAGAAAAGAGTGTAATACAAGATGGGTACTGAGTAGGTGATCTCTACAGGCAACTGGGGTGCCATCCTGCCACTTGAAGGATGCCAAGTAGTCCTGTCTAAGGTACAAGGAAGATAGGGCATTTCCTCCAACTCTGAAAGCTCCTTCTGGGTCATTAACTCTCTACCATTCCAACCTTTCCTGCTGCTTAAGAGAAAACCCAGGTTAAGGGATCATATGTGCTCGTGGTAGTACTGACTCTATAGGCAGTGGTGAGAGGTGAGGGAACTTAACTCCACAACAAATGGAGAGGAGGAAATGAGCGAGAGACTGGTGATAAAGTGATGCAGAACTTTTCAAAACAGGAAAAATCTATAACTGACCTTGGAGATCTTGACATGAATGTGAAGGCAATAAACATACCATTACAGGGATAGTTTGAAGTACTTAAAAGAAGCATCAGAAGTGATGAGAACCAAACAATCTTATCAGATTAACTTTCTATCTCTTTTGAACAAGGTTACTAGACTGGGAAATGAGAGAAATAAGAAAGACCAATATTATGCACGCGCACACACACACACCCACACCCACCCACACACACACACACACACAGGTCTAGTTTACTTGGATAGCATGAAAATGACCGAGTTCAACCACAGTTGGCATAAACAAATGGCCTACTCAGTGCACAGCTACAAAGAATACAATTTATGTAGTATTGTGGGTAAATGTTGCCCCGGAATAGAACACAGACTATAATGTAACTAGTGGCTTCTGCAGTGGTGCCATGTACACTGACAGAGAACACAAAAGGATATTCTGCATCAAGAAAAGGCTTCCACCCCTCCCTCCGAGAGGCTGACAACTAGGGCAGAAGAGCCAAACAAGATAACCAACATTTCTCAAGTTCATGTAGCTCCTCTTAAAAACCTTTAAGGTGTACAAGGCAAGTAGGATGCTCTTTAATGTAACAAAATGTATCTGAACAAATGCAACCTGTTTATGCCCACAGACACCCATGAATGTTAATTTACAGAAAAAGTTTTACAGAATGCCAAAAGGCTCCTACCAAGATTTTTGTTAATGACTTAATTAGGTGTCTCTCTGTTTACATTCTCTCTTTCTATCACACACACACATATACACAATCTACTCACTCACCTGAAGCTACATAATATCATATTTGTGGATCAATACATTTGGGCATAGTGATAGATACTGTGGGTTGAGCTTTTCAATCTCCATTTCAACTTCCTGCTGGTTGAAGATGATGGAGAATTGAAACAAACAAAACAAACACCTCTTAGATTCTGGGTGCAAATTTCATTCCAATAATTAGAAGCTGCTGTGGAATTTATAAGGTAGAAATGATGCAGATCCCATTTTTGTTTTGCCTCCTTTTGCTATTTCTATGCCTTGTGAGACTGTGGAGATGCAAAGTTCTTCTGAAGCAGTGTTACAGCATCTCTTTTAAGGTGTCAGGAGTTGCAATGGCCTTAGAGATGACAGCATTTTCATTCCTAGTTCACAGCTAGGACTCTGTACTCTTCAACTCATACCTTCAGAAGTGGCCTTGGAGGAAGGAACAAGTCTGTTGGGTCAATTGTATAACATTTGAGGAGTTATTTCTGAAGATTCAACTTAGAATCTATTCTTTTACTTCTTCCAATGATTTTTCAAGGACCTAATTGTTTGCATTAAATTCCTTCCTGCTGAAGTACCTAGCGAACTTTTTACCTCCTGCATTGGATACTGACTAGCATAGAAGAGTTGATAAACATGTTGAATGATACAATTAGGGTGAAAGGCAAATATAACGTGATATAGTTGCATAAGGATAAATGCAAAAGTTCAATACTTAGGTCCAAAAAGCAATCACACATTCATAGGCTAGAAGAAGTATAACTTAGCAGCTCCATATAAGATAATGTTCAGAGAGAGGTCACCAAAGATGTTAATATGGTATGCAGAGAAAACCAAGTTGCAGACATGTTCAATTACTCTATTCTGATTAAGACCACACTTACAGAATAGTGATTAATCCTTGCATTGTGCTTTAAGAGGGATATAGCCAAAATGAAGATCCTTCAAGGGAGAGTAAATAGAATCAAGAAAGACCTGAATCTATGTCACAGGAATAATGCTTGAAAAACATGGGAGATGTGTACCTTGAAGACTAGGAGAGATTCAAAGTGGACCATGATAGTCGTCTTTAAATATTTACATGATTTTCTTGTGGAAAACTCATTAGACTTGTAATGTGCATTTCAAAGGTCTGGAACCAAAACCAATAGAGGGGAGAAAAGGGGAGGCAAAGATGGAAGCTCTTTAGTAAGAGATATATCAGAATACAGGAGGACTAATTTGGGAGGCAATAAACTTTCCAACATTTGAAGTATTCAAAAATAGCCTGAAGAATCACGTGATGGGGTCACTGTAGGACATACCCAGGCCCCAAACTAGTTGCTGGTCCAAGAAGGCAAACTTTGAAACTTATTCCAAATTCAAGAATTTTTTAATAGCAAAATTTTTACAGAGCTAGTTGGATATTCTTAGAAAACTCATATAATACCCACTGTTCTCAGAGATACAGATAATACACCTAGATGCACACGCACCGTGAGCAGAGGTTGTAGGAGGTAGATGAAAGAGCCCAGGATTTGGAATTAGATAGATGGGGCCTCAAATCTTGGTATCAGAGCTTTCTAGTTGGATGACCTTGACCAATTTAAGTAATCTCTGGTTCTCTGTTTCCTTATTGATAAAAACGTTTGTTTGATAACAAGAAATTGATAACAAAATTTATCATTTTGTTACAAGGATTAGAAAAAATATGCCCTAAATGAGATAGACTATAGCAAAAAAAAAGTCATCTTCTAATACTTTTTAAATCTTTTCCCTAATTTTTAACTTTCAAAATGCTAGGTAGGAATGGATGAACAAAATTTTATATCTATTCTAAATTGAGTTTTCCCCCTTCAGATTTATAGTTTGTCTATAAAGTAGGCAGTAGAGACAACAGTTCATAGCAAAGGTTCATGAGCCCAACTGACCTGGGTTCAAATCCTAGCTCAGCTTCTTTTAACCATTTAACTATAAGTATAGTCTGTAAACAACCAGGAACTTCCATTCTCCTGCCAGTAAAATGGGGCCAATAAAATTAGATTATAAGGTTTGGTAAAGATAAAATCAAATAATGCAAGTACAATAATTTGCTAGTGCCTAGCTCACAATGGATGCTCAATGTGTTGTGCTTAGTCGCTTAGTCATGTCCAACTCTTTGTGATCCCATGGACTGTAGCCTGCCAGGCTCCTCTGTCCATGGGGATTCTCCAGGCAAAAATACTGGAGTGGGTTGCCATGCCCTCCTCCAGGAGATCTGCCCATCTCAGGGATCAAACCCAGGTCCCCTGCATTGCAGGTAGATTCTTTACCATCTGAGCCACCAGGGAAGCCCAAGAATACTGGAGTGGATAGCCTATCCCTTCTCCAGAGGATCTTCCCAACCCAGGAATTGAACCGGTGTCTCCTGCATTGCAGGCAGATCAATAGTCATTCACTATTAACGACAACTATGGTAAACGATAGTGATGGCAGTGATGAAGGCACGATGTACACAGAACATCAACCTAAAACATTAATGCTACCGCCTTTTTTATCTTGTGGTACTCTCATCCTGGATCTATTGTAGCATTCCTCATTACAATGAGGTTATTTAGATATTTACAATTTTTGCTCTTGTTGTTGTTTATTCACTAAGTCATGTCTGACTCTTTTGTGACCCTATGGACTATAGCCTGCTAGGCCCCACTGCCCATGCGATTTCCCAGGCAAGAACACTGGAGTGAGTTGCCATTTCCTTCTCCAGGGGATCTTCAGGACACAGGGTTTGAACACTGCAGGTGGATTCTTTACCCCTGGGTCACCTGGGAAGCCCACACTGACTTGACACCTTTTTTTTTTAATAGCTACACCATACTTCACACTGATTTCTAATAGCCTTCACTATTCACAAAGGTGCCAAAGACAAACAGTCATAACCTAATCTAGCACGTTCATTGGCTACAGACCTATCTGGGAGGCCAGTTATCAGGCAGGGTGGAAAAACACTATTTCTTACTAGCAGCAATAACTCAATAAGCCTCCCAGGGGAACAATAGAAATGCAATAGACAGCAGTCTTAATGAGGACATGCTCAGAGCACAGTGCAATCTGATGCTCAGTGCCCTGTGGAATCAAAGGAATTTGATTTAGCAACATTAGATTTCAGTTTCTTAAAATATTAATGATATGATTCACTATAGTTGTTTCCTATTTTAGCCAGTGACATTGTAAATTACAAGTGTTATTATGGCATTGCTTATAACTTAGAGATATTACCACAAGAATCTGCCTTTCTGTTGCTGGCAGATGCAACTGAAGTTTGCTTTTGTTAATACAGCACATACCAAATTTTTCCTTAAGGCTCTTAATCAAAGTGTTTCATATATTAGGACACATGGGCCTATTTCTGCATAACAATTTAAATGGCATCTTCTATCATTATCACATTTCAAATGAACCTGCATCTCTTTCACTTAAAAAAAAAAAAGAACTTTAATTATTTCCCCATGTTATTCTCTCCACCAAACCCAAAAGCTCCCAGTAATTGGGATGGCCTTACTGACTTATAAATTCAGACAAAAAAAAGAAGTTATGAGAAATGTATTAAGTCACTTCAAGAACTTCCAGATTCCACTTCTCAGGAACTACTATCCTTGGAGTTAGAGGTAATAATAGAAATGATCATCATACCCAAGAGATATTATCACAGGCAATGCCAAGGGATAGCTGGGAGGGGGTACATGGGAAAGGGAAAGCTTAGGATGACTATTAGTAACTGCCACCAGATGAAAGAACATTTATCAGCTGTTTCAAAAGCACGAAGATCAGTCTCAAAAGAGATCATCAACTTGAATATGTTCTAATTGGAGATTAACTTGGGGGAAATTTTCAAAGTGATTATCTGGCAAGTAAAAAAATAACTCCTACAGAGTCTCTTGAACATAAACTAATCACTCAGCATGTGGGTCTATCAGTTAAGCTAATAGGCAAGAAAAGAAAAACACTGCATAGAAGTGGATCATCTAATTGAGAGTCACACCCAGTAATCTCACTTATACAGAATATAACTGAGGGACTCAGTTACCTAAAAAGGCAACCCCTTTGAGCAGCCAAATTGGATATGTGCCTCAAAGCACCCAAACATTGGGTAGAGTCTACAACCACTCTATGCTTCAGTTTCCTCACCTGTAAATGAAAATACAGATCTAAAGCACATAATAAAGATACTCAAAAATGTTGCTGTTAACTTTATTATCGTTTTTGCTATTACTGTTGTTTGTGTTGTAGTTATTGTTGTTTAGTCGCTAAGTCGTGTCTGACTCTTTGTGATCCCGTAGACTGTAGCTCATCAGGCTCCTCTGTCCATGGGATTTACAAGCAAGAATACTGGAGTGGGTTGCCATTTCCTGCTCCAGGGGATCTTCATGACCCAGGGATCAAACCCACATCTCCCAAGTCTCCTGCATTGACAGGCAGATTCTTTACTGCTAAGCCACAGGCTCAATATGACAGAAGATAATTGGTAATCATTTGTAAACTGGAGGCAGTGGGTCAGGTTATTTTCTCTAAGCACTCAGTCTCATTAGCAGACTTCTGAGTTCACAACTTCAGGTTTGCCCACCTTCACAAAGGCAACACTGAAATTCCCTCTGCGCTGCAGGCTACAGTTTCACAGAGCTTCATGGTGAGTGAGATGTAGGTCATGAGTAGAAAGTAATTGGATTTCAACACAGGGAGCCCAAGGTGCCACTTTGGACAGATAACCTCTTGTTATGTCCAAGTGTGCCTCTGAGTCTAACGGCATTACTTCTCCTTAAGGAAGCTCATCTAGTCTCCACTGAAAACCACACAGACCCAAAGGTGAGAGGAAAAGAGACCCCTTTCCAGCTAACTTCACAGCTCCATCCTCACAGGCTGTGGATTCAAGGGGGAGAGAATTCCCTGGGCTCAGAGTGGGGCAGTCACAATCATGTGAGCAGTCAGGAAGGGCCAAGACTCAACAGCTGTTATATAGAGAAATCAGCACAAATAGATTAATTGGGGCTCTGCTCAAAGAGGAGACGTTTGAGAAAGACCTCGGGATGACAAGGTAACACCTGTGTCTCAGTCCTCCTGGGCCCTAAGCCACAGAGCAGAGTTGACTTCAGTGTTCCCAGAATATAAGGGGTAATTCTAACGAGGCACCAGGCGAGCGCGCAAGCCCCACAGCCATTTCTGCTGCTTCTCCAGCCACAGGCGTGCTATCATAATAGGAAAGACAAGGAAATTCTGCTTAACTCACATTTTAGGGTCAGTTCCAGTTTCATTTCTAGAGTGACTATTTTTTAACTACAAAAGCAGCAGCACATTTCATTGTAGAAAATACAATACATAAAAGATAAAAACTTAAAAAAATCACTCATGATTCCAAGACTCAGAAATATTCATTAATACTTTTGAGAATATTCTTACAGTGATTGTCTGTATATGTGTGCATAAATATTTGCACATATAAGTTTGTGTATGTGTATATATATTTCTTTTCATGTATTTTTCTTCATCCTCCTAAAATGAGACCATGCTATATATAGTCTTGTAACCCTCTTTTTTAAGTTACCAGTATGTCATAGACATTCTTTGATGTCTTTAAAAACACCCCAACATTGTTTTTAGCAAATGCTAAGTATTCAGAGTCAAATTTTACTTAAAGCATACTTGTATCAATCTAATCTTGTTTGCAAGCCACTCACAGGACAGAATATAGGGGTTGGTCAGGTATTACTGCAGTCTGATGGGCCCTAATATTTGGGATAGAAATTGCTAAGCACCTCTTCATAATTCTGTGCTTAGACAGTATATTTACCTAAAGCACAAGGCCATCAGAGATCTTTCATGTCTGGCAAATAGTAATAATAATGTATAATTCTTTTCTAGCCACCATATGCCGAGCACCGTGCTAAGCAATTCTCATGTATCGTTTCATGTGATTTAATCAGCACCCTTTAACACTGGATTGTTCTTTTCCTGATTTTTCCAATATGGAAACTGAGACTCAGAGAGTATACAACAGACTTAGGGCTCAACCCTAGTTAATCCAGAGAACTGGACACTGTATGTAATTCATCTCATGCTTTCCCAATAATAATTTCTATGCTCTAAGAAATGAATGACCCACGCTGCCATTAACTCCTTATTGCATTACACAATCACAGTTTATTCAACAATAGTCATAAAGTGGGAGAAACTTGCATAATTTCTTAGTTCTGTTAGTGAATATGTCTTTAACTTTGTGTTTTCAAGCAAATGATGAAAAAAAACAAAATTCTTTTGTTCCAAGTGACTTTCAGGATTTAAAAAGTAGTCTCACGTATAGATTTTGTCATAGGATGAGCTCCTTCGCAACCTTACTCTGTCTTTTAGTGAGAGGGCTATCTCTGGTTCCTGGCTCCAAGCTCAGAGCAGGCAAGCAGGGCCAGCCTCTGCAGGGTTGGTAACTTTCACACAATGACTGTATCCCATTCAACACTACATAATGTTTGCTTAAGGAATGATTTCTAGGCACTATAGAAAAATCTTACTTCTCTGGAATAAAAGTCACAAGCCTTAAATTTCTGAAAACATTATCCTTATCATTTGCTTCGATTATTTTTTTCTTCTCCTGAGAGATACAGCATAAATTAGGACATAGATGATCAGATCAAGTAGCAGCCTTAATCTGTAAATAATCTCCCTGGCCTTACGGCAATCAGGAAAACAGTGGGAAACAGCCGGTTTAAGATGAAAGTGACAACCTATTAGCATTCAGAGAGAAATGATTTCTCTCATCACCTTTCCTGGAAGATGCTGTTGCTGTGGCAACTAGTCCCTGTATTCATCCCATATCCAATTGCTGAGATGACAAGGAAGCTGGTCAGGCTGAGAGAAGATTATTCACACTATCCCTTTTAAGTGACAACCAATGAGATCTGTAAGGGAATTTCTTACACAAACCCAGCACTTTTCATTGTGGTGAAATACTGCTTGACTAAGCTTCCATAACTTGGGTCTCCAGCTAAAACTTAAGAGCTCCTCAATTTAACTGAACTAGCAAATATTTAACTTCACAAACTGTGATCTGACTTTGGGACATTTTAAATGTTCTTTATTCCTGGCATTGCTATGTAAAGTTTGAAGGTGGAGGACATGACATTTTCCTATGAGGTACAAAATGCTCTGGGCAGAGATATTCGGCAGTTGGGCTTATGACAGGTATAGGACCACAACTGTCCTCTCTCACACCACAGCAGTCTTTAAGCAGAGGCTAACATGCAGACCATGAGACTGTGTTTGACATTTTACCCCACTGTCAGAAATTTATTTGTACTCTAAACAAGCCCTGGACTATTCACTTAAGTGACAAATGAGGGCACCCATGTACTTTGTGGTGGCTGGACTTACTAAAAGGTCACCCATAGACTGCATTTCTCTCTTCATCTGAAAACACAAGTGCTTCTGAGAAAGAAACAAAGTGGTGCAGCTGAAGTCATTTAATTTTATTTCCTGAAGGAACTAGCTCCTTTTGGGTGACCACCTCAGCTGGTTTTGGAGCACTTCAATGTCATAATGTCCTTCATTACACCTGCTGTAAAAACAGAAGACCTATATTTGCCATCCTGTTTAAATAATAAATGCATAGCTTTTAAAAGTTTCATGTGAGCTGGAAACCAAATGTTCTTCAGGGAACATTCTCATTCATAAACAAGCAGTTTCCATTTGTGACTCTTGCTTTGGTAGGCTTACATAGAAGAATGAAAAGGCAATACATTTTCAAAATTATACGGTCCTCCAATGTCCACTGACACCTCTTCCATTCCCAGGTGGTCACGTCCTGTCTCTCTCTACTAGAACATGACTTTTCTGGGACCTCACAACAGTTATCTCTCATCACTTTTGTGCCCCAAACAAAAACATGCCCTCATCTTTGCCCATTTGTGAGGGAAGCATTCATTGGCTTCTTCGGAAACTTGTTAAGCGGAAGAAAGAGCAAGCAGCAGCAGAAATAGGTCCCTTTGGGCTATGGAGGGTCTTACCTGAAATTTGTCACTTTATTGATGCAGAGCTGTCATGGGAAAAAGGGTGGACCATACATACAAAAAATATAGTAAAATAATTTTAATAAAAGCTAATATTTGTTGAGCACATACCAAAATACAGTTTGCACACATAGTCTCCTTTGGTCTTCCCCAACACTATACCAGTTAAGTAAATGTCATTATTGTCATCATTCTGAGGTTTAGAGAAGTTTAGGAACTTTTTCAAAATCATATGACACAGAGGCAGAAAAACCCTGGTCTTACTAAAGCCAAAGCCTAACATCACCTTTATCTAATCCCAACATATTTGTCACTTTTCAGATGCCCTCAAGCACACTAGTAAATTCACTCATCCCTCTCCCTGGGTTAAGGTAACAGTCATAGTCTATTTGCTCTGTTACTCGTCACGGTGTTTGGCACAAGGCTGGTGCTTGAGAAGTTTTTGCTGATTGGGAAAAAAGCTTTTGATCACAGATTGAGAAAGGTTTCACTTTTTAAAGATGATTGTACCATTGACATAGGCTATTTCAGGGGTCTTTGGAACATGCCATCCTACACAGTTCTTTTGTTTGAGCTCTTGTCTCTTTTTATGACGCCACACATTTGTGCTTATTTTCCTTTACTGGACTGACAATTCTGAGAATTTCTTTTGTAACTGATGACACTGAAGAACCAACATGTATGTTGTCCAACTCTTTAAACCAATATGGACCAGCCCTGAACAGTTTTAGAAGAAGAAGAATTTGCTTTTTAAGTTTAAATAAAATCATAGTATTCAAAAAGGAAAACTGTATGATGCAGATATATGTGGCAAGGTTCCAACCCTTTGTTAGCAAGGCTTTGAGTAACTACTACAGACTTCCCCCACCTCATTTCATACCCTGGAGAGCAGAGTAAATGCCTGTTCACCATCTCATGAAAGCCTTCCTGCCCAGGGCTGCCGAGTTCATCTCTCTGCTAATTGCAAACATCCCAACGTACCAAACAACGGCAGAGCAAGCAATGCCAAGGCAAGTGATCACTGAGTACATAGGACAGAGCCAACTGATGTCAATTTGGGGTTTTTTTTAGTCTTGAAATTTAAGATATCATAAACAAAAATTATACTTGGCTTATGTAGAAAATTTGAAAATACAGATAAACTGAAAGAAAATTTAAAACCTTTGTAATTCTACTCCACAAAGATAGCAATTAGTATATGATTTTCCAGATCTTTTCTAATTTTTTAAGAAAAATGAATTATACTAAATCTACCATTTTTATAAATCTAATATATTGCCCATAATATCCACCTTTGTTGTTATTTAGTAGTTGTATGGCCCATCTTATATGATTAAATCATAATGTATTTAAACAAATTCTCTGTTGTTAGACTCTGAGTTGCTCATATAAATACTTTATTGAAGATTCTTAAATCTAAATGCCCACATGCTTATTATTTACTTGAGATAAATTCCTACAAGTGGAATTGCCAGATCCAAGGGTATATAAATTCGTAAGGCTTCAGATACATATTTTCAAAATCCTTTCCAGAAAATTTAAACAAATTTACCGTTTTACTGACAGTGATTCAAAATATCTTTCCTTTGTTAAATCAATATCCCAGAGTCAAATATAAATGTTTGTTTGCAGTTTACATCATTGCTTTGCTCTGTTAACATCAGTAACCACAATGAGGGGCTTCCATGGTGGCTCAGTGGTAAAGAACCCACCTGCCAATGCAGGACTGTGTGATCTTACACAAGTTATTTTTCCTTTTGTACCTCAGTTTTCTCATGTATAAAATGGAGATAATACACTACAGGATTTCCATGACAATTAAGTGATATATTTTTTTAATTTACTTGTGTGAAATGATATCTGGGACCTAAAACCTCAATGAATGCCAGCTATTAGCATTACTTCTATGTACTCAGGCACTGGTTAGAAGCTGAAGACACAAAGATGCACATCCCTTGGCTTCCAAAGGCTCCTCATGGATGGAGAAGGAGAATGTGTAACCAAATCATTAAGGCAGCAAGCTGAGTCTGATACTGTAGATGTGAAGAAGGTACAATAGCATCACGAAGACCGAAGCATTTAACTCAGCCTGAGAATGCTGGAGAAAGCTTAGATGTTCAGTTTTCTGGGAGTCTGAGTCTCCAGGGTAAGTTGGAATCTGTCAAGTAGAAAAGGAGAGGGGGGCACTGGAGGCAGCAGACTGTACAGGTGAACTCACGGAGAAGAGCATTGCAGGGGAGAACATCATGAAGTCAGGCAGGCTGGTTCGTCATGAGAGTCAGGGGAGCAGAGGCAGGGAAACAACAGTAGAGATCAATCCATGAAGTCCACCATCTTTCATGCTATGAGTTCCAACTTTATCCTGTAAAGCTTCCCTTTCTCTCAATCTCAAGCCCTAGGAGGATATGCTGAGGAGTACTTCCAGCTTGATGTGAAGAGCTGACTCACTGGAAAAGATCCTGATGCTCGGCAAGATGGAAGCCATCAAATGAGAATGGGGCAACAGAGGATGAGGTGGTTGGGTAGCATCTCCAACTCAATGGACATGAATTTGAGCAAACTCTGGAAGAAGTAGACAGAGGAGCCTGGCATGTTACAGTCCATGGGGTCGCAAAGAGTTGGACATGACGTAGTGAGGGAACAACAACACTTCCAGCCTCAGAAGCATAGTTTTCTGAACAACGGGTATGACAACCCATGACACTATTTTCCTATTTAAAAAAAAAAAAAAAACTCGGATACTGTGGCGTAGACTATAAAATTTGCCTAACTCTTCAGGGGTTTTCAATGCAATTTAGAACATATCATGGAAAGCTTTAGATGGTACCCTAAAGCCCCCAGGGACAGGCTATTATTCTCTTCTGCCAGTCAGGTCTACCAGATGAAAAATGGGGAAAGACAATTTGTCTGAGACAAGCAGATGAAACTGGTGCCATGTCTCATTTAAATACAGCTTTGCACAAGTACTGGGAAACTATGGATGGATTTGAAAAAGGGAAGAGTTATAAGCATTATAGATTTATCTTGAGAAGGATCACTCTGGCTCCAGTGTATCGCTAAAGAAGTAGTAGTAACAACAGAGACAGAAAGGCCAATAAGGAGGCTATTTTCATAACTTGAACCCAAGATATTCAGCTCCTCTTTTTGTTATTTTCCAATATTCTACATTCCACTTGCATAATATTTGATACTTTATTCAGTGTCTGGCCTCCTAACTAAACTACAAACCCCATGAAAGACTCAGCTATATATGTTATTCACTGCTACATACAGATTCCTAGTACTATACCTGGCATACACCAGCTATTCAATAAATTGTTAGTAAGTCAGTGAACAAATGAAATTAAATGAAATTGCTACAAATTATTTTAATAGGCCTAATAGGCCTTTCATAGGCCTAATATCTTTTTTCTCTGGAACAGGCTAAAAAGAAATATATCTAGCTACTTTGATAATTTGAAGTTCCTTTCTATTCCTAGAATTTAAATTCATAAAACTGATACTTGTTGAGTTCATCCCAAGATTATTAATATTATTTGTTGGTTCTAAATATATTATCCTTTTTACAGATGAGGGACAGAGAAACTCGGGTCATATAGTTGGTAAGGGAGAAAGAACTTGAATCTGGGCCTGTCTAGTCCAAGCCCATGCTCTAACCCACCGGGCTAGAAATTTAGACTGGATGGGCCAATGAGGGAAAGCTCTGTGGAAGTCAGGACATTTGATCTGGTTCCTAACAGGAAGGTTGCTGTTCAGTCACCAAGTCATGTCCGACTATTTGGGCAGGCTTCCCTATTTTTTTCCAAATCCTCTGGAATTTGATTAGACTCATGTCCATTGAGCTGGTGATGCCTTCTAACCATCTTATCCTCTGTAGGACATTCCAATTCCAGAAGGAAAACATGAGCAGAATCCCTGGTCCAAAGAATTCTTAGTACCTGAGAGAAGAGTGAATAAACCAACATGACTTAGATACACAGAACTTGGAGAGAAAAGGAAGAGTTAAAAGTGGAAAATCCAATTAGAAAAGTGGCTTAGAGCCAGATGTTCTCAGGCTAGAGCAGTCCAGGAGAGAAGTGAGCCCCTGCAGGTTTCTAAGCAGAGACTAGCCTGAGCTGAATGATTTGCTTGAGGCTTGACCTTTAAAGGTAACCTTGGGAAAGCCAACCCCTTTACTCATCAGTTTCCATACTTTTAAAAGAAGAGCATATATAATTGAGATTCACTCATCAACTTGTTAGGAAAGTAGTCTGGTTAATTATCATAACTTTACTGAAAACTAACAGTGACCCAAAACAATAGCACTTAAAGCAGATTTTCCTTTCTCAACTTCAAATTCATCAGTGGATTTAAAAAACAAAATTGCTTTTCTTTGCTGGCTTTGTCTGCCTCCGGCTTTTATGAATCTCATATTGATATAAACTTAAGGCCACATCTTCTGCTAGATCATGAAATCACACCCTGGATGGATACATCATTGGTCTCTTCAACAAAAAGACCAAAAAAAGATGCATCTGGCCTTTTTGGTTTTCATCCGACATTAGATTCATCTTGGCTTAGGACTCACAATTTGTTGTGGATCTTGGTGGGAAAGTTGGCAGCCTGCCCCGGTTTTCTAAGTCTTATGGAGTCAAGTGACATTTGATGTGCGGAGTAGGAAGATATTTGGCTCCTTCCACTTTACTCCTCTCCCCACTTCTCCTTATGTTAGACATTCCTAAATCTTTCCTGAAGGAAATTGCAAGCCCCAAATAGCACACATTTGGCTGAAGTCTGGAACACAGAACCCCAGTGCAGGCAAACAGCAACCACCTCCAGTCCAACCCTGAGGATTTCTACATTCACATTCCCATGTCCGCACATATATGATACAGTGATGTCCTGAACATCAAATGTTAGCTATGGAAACAATATGGAAAACACTCCCTGCGTATTTTAAAACATGCTAATTGAAACCAGACTTTGAATCCCCATTTCTTCTAAATCCAGGTGAAAGTTCCTTATCCTTAGAAAGAAATGAATGTGAGCAAAGTGTTTTTCACAGACCTGGAAAATATTGCTCAGAATCAGATACATCTTGTCTTTGAGTCCCCCCTCGGCCCCCACATCTACAGATATTCCTTCCCGGTTTCACAGGGCCTGCACCCCTCACTGTACTGCCTGCCTTGCCCTATCTCCACTCCCAGCTGTCAGACCTGCAGGGACACACCAGGGTTATTTCCTCCGTGACCTGGGCTTTTGATAATCCTAAACTGTTTAGGTTGGACCTGTGACCTGACTTTGTCAAAAGCCATATGGTGCTGAGACAAAACTGGGGAGGAGAGACACAGCCAAAATCTGCAAGATCTGTGACTAACCAAAGCTGTGAGTTTAATGAGGAAAGAAGAGATTAAGGGAGTTCTGGCTTTTTTGGCAAAAGCTCCAGTTGAACACAGGAATGCCCAGAGGCAAAAGCAACTAAACCTACAATAAATTAATAAAAGAGCCCATTGATTCTGGCTTTGTTGTCAGCACAGTAGACTGAAGCCACTTCTCGGCTTCCAGGAAATAAGTGCTCTCAGGCCTCCCAATTCTACATTTAAGCATATGCCCAGTCTCCAGGGATCACAAAGGATGAATTGCTCTCCAGGTGTCTCTTTCTCAGTGATGTCATTTATGGCAATATTCCCTTTCTTTTGTGAAAGAATTTCATACATTCTTTCTAAGAGAACGTCCACTGTTTCAGTGGGCTAGTCAATATAGAATTATATTATGAATAAAAAAGCCATATAGCATTCACTGGAAAGAAAAAGATTCTCCCTTTTCTCTTAAAAATTTACCATGAATGAAAAAATAAAATATTATCTTCTGCAAGTTAAAATTCACAGAAGTTATTCATCCTCTTTTATCCAATCATCACACAGAATCAAAATATGCTTATTCAGATGGAAATGCTATTCAAAGATTTTTGACATGGAGTCACTCTTATAACTTCAAAATATTCTACTTTTATCTTTTAAAAAATATTTTAATGGCTCTGAAAGAAAGAGAAAAACTAGTTGTACTTAATAATATAATAAGTTGATTGCATTTATCTCAAGGCAATGCTAATAGAACCCAAATAGTTTCGACTGCCCCTAAACGGGTCAGTGCACTGGAAAGGATTAGAAACAGATAATTGCGTATTGGTTAAGTTTTTTATATGGGTTGTTACATGTATAATAAAGTTCCTAACTGAGCCAGCATGAATTGGCCTCCTACCTTGGTAACAGCAGGGCCTTTTGATGCAGGTACAAATTCAACCCCCCTGTTAGAAAGCTTACTTCCCATGTGCCTCAGGGATAAAAAAAACAAAAAACATAAATAGAAGCAATACTGTAACAAATTCAATGAACACTTTAAAAATGGTCCACATCAAATGTGTGTGTATATATATATATATATATATTTTTTTTTTTTAATAAAATAAAAAGAAGAAGAAGGGCAGAGTGGCCCAGGAAGAAGCCAAGCAGAATAGGCTGTTGGTCAAGTTTGTCTCCCAGTAGAAGATAAGAAAAGGCAAGCCACATCAGAAAAGGGAGGACAGGAGGAAGGCTTTTGAGGGGAAACTTGTGGTAAATTCACTCAACATTGATGAGAGCAGTTCCCCAGAAAGAGAGAGTGAGGTAGGAACTCTGGTTATTAATGGAATCAGGATGGACTCAAGGGGTGTCATCTGTAATTATGTAAATTCCAGGAAGTAGAAGAGCTCCAAATCATCAACATAACTAGATTACTTTAAGCCTATTTCAGAGAAAAAGACTGAGTTTACAAAAATAATTTTTGTGGCAATTCTGTTTAGCAGGCCAAGGCTGAAGATCTAGTTCTTCGAAGACGATTATGAAAACAAGTAATTTGTTCTCAGGTAAAAGGACACTGTGAAGTTTTAACAGTTGTGGGGACAGTAACAACACATTTGAAATGTGTATGTGGAGAATACACATGAAAAAACGTATTGCAAGAGGGGTGGGATTAAATCCCCATGATGAACTTTTCAATCAGAAATGGGAAGGGTATGATGAGACAGTTAAAGAAATGATAGAAGAAAGAATGGAAGATGGATAGATTGATGGATGGGTAAGTAGGTCAACTGATTAATGGGTAAAACCAAAAGATAGGGCAATGTACAGAAAAATCTAGTTAGGTATTTTAAGAGAATAAGTCCTAGTTTTGCATCTTTTAAAAATAGAATGTTATACAATCTTTGCAAGGACAAAACTAAAACATATTTATGCAAACGGTCCAATTCACAACAAAATGAGATGAGGCCTACACAGCTGGGCCACTTAACATAAATGAACAACTGAGCCAGCAACATCTGCCAAGATGAATTTAAAGAAGGCTTCAGAGGTTGTAAAAGAAGGCAGAGAAGAGGCTTCTGGAGAAAATGAGAAAAGTAGAAAATGTGAATTTTAGCATTTGGAAGTGAAGAGTAGAGGGATCAGAGAGTGGAACAGGTGGAATAACAAGAAACTAATAAAAGCAAGGGGGAAACTGCAGGAATTACAGAGTTCAGGAAACAAAAAGGAGATGCATGAATATGAATTGTAGAAGTGAGGGTTTTTTTAATTGTTATTTTATAATGGAGTACAGTTGACTAAATCAAATCCCTTATGATTATACAGTGGAAGTGGCAAATTTACTCAAGAGATTAGATCTGATAGATAGAGTGCCTGAAGAACTATGGATGGAGGTTCATGACATTGTACAGGAGGCAGTGATCAAGACCACCCCCAAGAAAAAGAAATGAAAAAAGGCAAAATGGTTGTCTGAGGTGGCTTTACAAATATTTATGAAAAGAAGTGAAAGGCAAAGGAGAAAAGGAAAGATATACCCATTTGAATGCAGAGTTCCAAAGAACAGCAAAAGGAGATAAGAAAGCATTCCTCAGTGATCAATGCAAAGAAATAGAGGGAAACAATAGAATGGAAAAAACTAGAGATATCTTCAAGAAAATTAGAGATACCAAGGGAAAATGTCATGTAAAGATGGGCACAATAAAGGACAGAAATGGTATGGACCTCACAGAAGCAGAAGATATTAAGAAGAGGTGGCAAGAATACACAGAAAAACTATACAAAAAAGATCTTCATGACCCAGATAACCATGATGGTGTGATCACTCACCTAGAACCAGACATCCTGGAATGCGAAGTCAAGTGGGCCTTAGGAAGCATTGCTATGAACAAAGCTAGTGGAGGTAATGGAATTCCAGTTGACCTATTTCAAATCCCAAAAGATGATGCTGTTAAAGTGCTGCACTCAATATGCCAGCAAATTTGGAAAACTCAGCAGTGGTCACTGGACTGGAAAAGGTCATTTTTCATTCCAATCCCAAAGAAAGGCAATGCCAAAGAATGCTCAAACTACTGCACAGTTGTACTCATCTCACACACTAACAAAGTAATGCTCAAAATTCTCCAAGCAAGGCTTCAACAGTATGTGAACTGTGAACTTCCAGATGTTCAAGCTGGATTTAGAAAAGGCAGAGGAACGAGAGATCAAATTGCCAACATCCGTTGGATCATCGAAAAAGCAAGAGAGTTCTGGATAAATATCTACTTCTGTCTTATTGACTACACCAAAGCCTTTGACTGTATGGATCACAACAAACTGTGAAAAATTCTTCAAGAGATGGGAATACCAGACGCCCTGATCTGCCTCCTGAGAAATCTGTATGCAGGTCAAGAAGCAACAGTTAGTACCAAACATGGAACAACAGACTGGTTCCAAATCAGGAAAGGAGTACGTCAAGGCTGTACATTGTCATCCTGCTTATTTAACTTACATGCAGAGTATATCATGAGAAATGCCAGGTTGGATGAAGCACAAGCTGGAATCAAGATTGCCAGGAGAAATATCAATAACCTCAGATATGCAGATGACACCACCCTTATGGCAGAAAGGGAAGAAGAACTAAAGAGCCTCTTGATGAAAGTGAAAGAGGAGAATGAAAAAGTTGACTTAAAGCTCAACATTCAGAAAACTAAGGTCATGGCATCTGGTCCCATCACTTCATGGCAAATAGATAGGGAAACAATGGAAACAGCGAGAGACTTTATTTTTGGGGGCTCCAAAATCACTGCAGATGGTGATTGCAGCTATGAAATTAAAAGACGCTTACTCCTTGGAAGAAAAGTTATGATCAACCCAGAAAGCATTTTAAAAAGCAGAGACATTACTCTGCCAACAAAGGTCTGTCTAGTCAAAGCTATGGTTTTTCCAGTAGTCATGTGTGGATGTGAGAGTTGGACTATAAAGAAAGCTGAGGGCCAAAGAATTGATGCTTTTGAACTGTGGTGTTGGAGAAGACTCTCGAGAGTCCCTTGGACTGCCAGGAGATCCAACCAGTCCATCCTAAAGGAAATCAGCCCTAAATATTCATTGGAAGGACTGTGATGCTGAAGCTGAAACTCCAATACTTTGGCCACTTGATGCTAAGAACTGACTCATGTGAAAAGACCCTGATGCTGGGAAAGATTGAAGGTGGGAGAAGAAGGGGATGACAAAGGATGAGATGGTTGGATGGCTTCACTGACGCAATGGACATGAGTTTGAGTAAGCTCTAGGAGTTGGTGATGGACAGGGAAGCCTGACATGCTGCAGTCCATGGGGTCGCAAAGAGTCGGACATGACTGAGCGACTGAACTGAACTCAACAGTTGACTGAAGACCTGCCATCCTGTGTACCAGGGAAGGCACTGGCCACCAGCCTCAGTGTGCAAGCTTTGCATGTGCTGATCCAGCCAGCTGTAGGGTCTGGTCTTCAGCCTTGCAGGTTCAAAAGTCCTGGGACGGGGTCCAGTGTCCCAGAGATCTATAAACCAGAATGTTGGTGTACACATACATATATGTACACTCTTCTCCACAGGCTGATTCCTGACAGGGGAAAAAATAACAACTGGAGACCACTTGGTGAAGAGGGCATTGACACAAGAGAAGCTCTGGAATATATGGAATAAAAGCCTAGACAACAGCATAAGGGTTTGTTACTTGCTGGCTATGTGGCCTCGGGCATGTGATTTAATCTCTCAGTTTCTCAATTTTCTCGTCTACAAATGGGACATTCCAGTTATCTACTCCTACGTGACAAATCACTCCAAAATTTAGTAACTTAACACATGCCTTTTTCTACCTTTAATTTTGAATCTGGCATTTGGCAGGACTTGGAAGGGACAGCTCAGAGATGTTCCACATGACATTAGCTGGGGTGGCTCAACGTGGGGCTGGTGGATGCATTTACAAGATGACAACTTAATACTGACTACCATCTGGGGGCTCAGCCAGCACCACAAGTCCTGGGGCTGAGGTGGGTGGGCCTTTCCATAGGCTTTGGAGGCTTCTTCAAACTGTAGTGGCTGGATTCCAAGAGCAAGAACCTCTATGGACAGCAAGTAATAGCCGTCCATTTCTTAAGGCTTGTGCCCAAAGACTGGCCCATGTCATATTTTACTGGTCCAATAGCCAGAGTCCACAGATTCAAAAGGAGGGGGCAAAGGGCCGCACGCACCTCTCAGTGGAGAATATATCAAAGAACCTCTGGGTCATTTTTTAAACCTTCAGGATGTCTGCTCCCTGGCCACAAATTATTTATGACATTCCTCTCATATGCAAAATACATTCACCCTCACAAGATCTCCATTAACATAAAGCCTCTTTTTTGTACTGTTTCTATCTCTTTCTTTTTATACGAACATTTATTTATTTATTTGGCTGCAATGGGTCTTAGCTTCAGCACGAGGGATCTTCAGTCCTTCTTGCAGCACATGGGACCTTTTAGTTGTGCCATGCTGGAACTTCTCAAGCATCCTGCACTTGGAACACAGTGTCTCAGCCACCAGGCAACCAGGGAAGTCTCTGTTTCTGACTCTTTAAGCCAAACTAGTGATTTCACTAGAACAATTCTCTTGAAAACTTGGTGGGTTTTGAATAAATCACACTGGGGTCATTCCAATGCTGTTGTTGTTGTTCAGTTGCCCAGTCATGTCCAACTCTTTGTGACCCCATGGACTGCAGCATGCCAGGCCTCCCTGTCCCTCACCATCTCCAGAAGTTCACCTAAGTTCATGTCCACTGCATCGTTGATGCCATCCAGCCCTCTCATCCTCTGATGCCCTATCTCCTTCTGCCCTGAATCTTTCCCTGCATCAGGGGTTTTTCCAATGAGTCGGCTGTTCACATCAGATGACCAAAATACTGGTTTCAGCATCAGTCCTTCCAACGAGTATTCAGGGTTGATTTCTCTTAAGATTGATTAGTTTGATCTCCTTACTGTCCAACGGACTCTCAGGAGTCTTCAGCACCTTAGTTCAAAGGCATCAGTTCTTTGACACTCTTCCTTCTTTGTGGTCCAGCTGTCACAACCGCACGTGACCACTGGGAAGACCATAGCCTTGACCATACGGACCTTTGTCAGGAGAGTAATGTCTCTCTTTTCAACATACTGTCTAGGTTTGTCATCACTTTCCTGACAAGAAGCAACTGTCTTCTGATTTCATGGCTGCAGTCAGCATCCACAGTGATTTTAAAGCCCAAGAAGAGGAAATCTGTCACTACTCCTGCTTTTTCCCCTTTTATTTGCATGAAGTAATGGGGTCAGAAGCCATGATCTTAGTTTTTTTAATATTTAGTTTTAAGTCAGCTCTTTTACTCTCCTCCTTCACCCTCATTAAGTGGCTCTTTAGTTCCTCTTTGCTCTCTGCCATTAGAGTGTATCATCTTCATATCTGAGGTTGTTGATGTCTAGAGTATAAAAAACTGATGAGATTTGACATTAGCATACTCCTCTGAAACCATCACGACAAATCATGATAATGAACATACCCATCACTCTCAAACTGTCCTCATACTCTTCTGTAAGCCCACCCTTCTTCACATCCAGCCCTGTCCCCAGACCACCAAAAATACAAAACTTCCATACATTTCATTTTTTTATTTGTTATAAAATCACAATCCACTCTTGCTATGCTTGCCTTACACACTCAATTTTCTTGTAAAGATGTGTAAAAAAAATAAGAGGAACAGTATTTTATATTTATCCTGATATATATTCCATTTCCTCTCTTCTGATGTATCAGCTACACATTGCTGCATAACAAACTACCCCCAAACCGAGTAGCTTAAAACAACATGTATTATTTCACAGTTTCCACGTGTCAGGATTTAGAGTGCAGCTTAGCTAGGTGCTCTGTCTCAGGACCTCTAAAATAATAGCAAATAAAACAACTGACAAAGGATTAATTTCTAAAATATAACAGTAGCTCATACAACTCAATATCAGAAAAACAAACAACCCAATCAAAAAGTGGACAAAAGACCGAAACAGATATTTCTCCAAAGAAGACATACAGATGGCTAATAAACACATGAAGAGATGCTCAACATCACTCATTATTAGAGAAATGCAAATCAAATATCAACTATCAACTCACGTGGGTCAGAAAGGCCATAATCAAAAAATCCACAAACAGCAAGTGCTAGAAAGGGTGTGGAGAAAAGGAAACCCTCTTATACGGCTGGTGGAACTATAAATTGATACAGCCACTATGGAAGACAGTATGGAGCGTCCTTAAATAGCTAGGAATAAAACCACCATATGACCCAGCAATATCACTTTTAGGCATATACCCTGAAGAAACCAAAACTGAAGACACATATACCCCAATGTTCATTGAGGTACTATTTAAAATAACTAGGACATGAAAGAAACCTAGATATCCACTGACAGATGAATGGATGAAGAAGCTGTGGCATATATACACAATGGAATACTACTCGGTCATAAAAAGGGACACGTCTGAGTCAGTTCTAATGAGGTGGATGAACCAAGGGCCTATTATACAGCGTGAAGTAAGTCAGAAAGAGAAAAACAAATATCATATACTAGTGCATTTATATGCACTAATCTAGAGGATGGTACTAGAATCTAGAAGGATGGTACTGATGAACCTGTTCACAGAGCAGCAGTGGAGACACAGACATAGAGAACAGGCGTGGGGAAGAAGAGGGAGAGGGTGAGATGAAGGGAGAAAGTAGCATGGAAGCATACACCCTAACATATGTAAATACACAGTCAAAGGGAATTTTCTGTATCATTCAGCAAACTCAAACTGGGGCTCTATAATAACCTAGAGGGGTGGGAATGGGCGGGAGGTGGGATGGAGATTCAAGATGGAGGAGACATATGTACACCCATGATTAATTCATGTGGATGTATGACAGAAATCAAACCAAAAAAAAAGATAATCAGATAAAAATTTTTGATTACAAAAAAAATACATGTTTGGAAATAAAAACTGAACTTCAAATAATCCATAAAAACTGGACTTCTTAATCTAAAATAAGAAATCAAAAGGGAAATTAAAGAATACTCTGATGTAAATAAATAAATAAAAAAGCTATAAGGAAGGTGTTCAGAGCTTCAGTCAAAACAAGGCTCTGCTTCTACGTTCATGCATAGGACTACAGAACTGCTGCTCCCAGATGGTAAAAAGAACATGTTCACAAAGGAGGAAATGGGCAAGGAAGAAAAAAGCATCCCCCAAAAGTTATAAAAGGACAAATGCAGGAAGAAAATCATATGATCATAGAAAGAAAGAAGTAAAATAGAAAATTTGCTAAGAGTGTAGGTCTCGTGGCAAGTGTTCTTGTTGTAGAATAGTAATTATTCACAAAGGGGTAGGAAACCTGGAGGTAATGGATATGTTTATAGCATAGATTGTGGGGATGGTTTCATGAGTGCATACTAATCTCCAAACTTATCAAGCCATATACACTAAATATGCACAGGCTTTTGTATGCTAATAATACCTCAATAAAGTGAGTATTTTAAAATAAAATAAAACCTGACCAGCGGAAGGCAAGATGCAAAGAATCAAAGAAGAGGGAAAGGACAAAGAAAATGCAAAGAACAACCTGAAGGGCCAAATTAAATCCGAGTTACAGAATGTAAATCCAGAAGGCCGTTAATAACATACAATCATGACAACAGTAATAACAGCAGCTCCCATTTATGGAGCATCTGCCAAACCCATGTATTGTGCTTTGCATTTTTTATTTCATTTCCGCTCATCCTTACAAAGACCACAGCGTACATTTTCTTCCCACTAATATGAAAAAAAAAATAAGCTAACATTCAGTATTTTATTAAGGGTCACACAGGATAGTAAAGGGCAGAGCCAGGTTCAAAACTGTTTCTGTCTTTCTCCAAAGCTTTGATCTTTTCCAGTGTATCACACAGCCTCCCAGTCACATAAATGTTAGGATGAGAAAGCAGGGCTAAATATAAATAAGAAAGTGTATTGTAAATGAAAGGCCTAAAAAAAAAGAGCTTTATTATTCTGGTCAACATAGAATGAGACTGGAGGTTAGGTTTCTTTCTTTCTTTTTTTTCTCTTTTTAAACATACAGTCTGGAAGCTTAAAAGATAAGGCTTGTGTGAGAAAATGTGTGATCATAAGGATGAACTGGAAAGCGGAAGAAAGAAGAGTACTGACTTCCATTTCCTACAAGTAACTTTAAGAGCAGCAGCAGCAAGAAGTAACTTCAGATGAGACTTTGGAAAAGGTGATAGTATCAGAAGTAAATTAAAGTGACTCAAAAATACAGACATTTAGAATACCTCAATGAAAAGACAAAATCTTAAAAGTCACTTGTTTAGCACACACACTAATAGTCCCCCCTAAAGGCACTGGGCCAGGAAGGCTTAAGAGCTATGAAAGAAATAGAGCTACTTTATTAATGATAAGGAAATAACTGAAAATAGTTTATCAAAATGAGGGATACTTTACAGAGGTAGATGGCAGGAGATCAAATTTTCTTCAAACAAGAAGAAATAAATATGTAAGAGGAATGGTCAAGCTGATGAAAGATCTTCTGGCTTTGGAAAGGATAAGAGAATGGTGGGACATGTTTTAAAAATGATACAAAGAAAACTCAAAGGAAGGGAGAAAGCCAAAGTCTTTCTAAAAGACAAATAAATGCTCCCAGCTGTGGTAATGGCTAATGAAAGACATGAAGAAAGGGAAAAGGGATGCAAATTGAAGCCAAAAACAAATAAATGAACAAATGAGAAATGTTTGAGAAATAGTCAAGGTAATGAGAGAAAAGAAGATCAAGAAAGAGTGAGATTTCTTCTAATGAACATTTCAGTGTTCAAAAAGCAAAGAAAGCAGTGTTGGCTTAAAAGAGAGACACCTCACCAAAGTTAGGAGGCTAGGTTTAAAAGTTAGTCCCGTGGGGTTTTTGTCCCAACCCCACATCTTAAGCCAAATTGCTTTTCCTTTCTTTTTTATGGAACTTTCCTAATCTCTCTGTGCCTCAGTTTTTCTTTATGTGTAAACTGGAAGAAAGGGAGATTTTTATCCTTATGTTACATCTCTAGCCTGGGCTGTTATGAGGAATGAAATGAGATGATGAATATGAAGCTTTTAACATAAGCCTGCTCATCAGGAAGAGTCAATAAATCTCCATGATGAGGATTAATTATTTATGATAACTTCAAACAATAAAAAAAAAAACCCACCGAATAGCACTGAAAGAGAAAATGCAGCTAGAACACAGAATATCTTCGAGGGACTATTTTAAAGGCAAAACAAAAATGCACATAGGAATGTAGGCTAATGTTTGAGAATTAATAAAAGAAAGGACAGCCCTCAAATAATTTATTTAATAAATACAACTGCAAAACTGAGCTGCCTTGTTTTTGAAGGGAAAGAAGGCCTGGGTCTAACAGACTCACTGCCAGGTTCTCATAAGACAACTGAGAATGTCCAGGATCCTGCCTTTAATGAAAAATCAGAGAAGACTTAAATGAGGGTCAGAAGGAAATAATGAGAACTAACAATAGCTCTTAGAGGAAAGAGGAAACACATGAACAATTTGAGGTCACATCCTAAATGCCCGTCAATAAAGGACTGCTAAATAAATTATGGAATGTCAATATCCTGAGCAACCGCTATAAAGAATGTAATGGTTCTGTCTGTGCTGACTTGGAGAAATCCTTTATATGGTGTATAGTGATAAAGTCAGGACATCATACATATTAAGTTACCCTATTTTACAAGAATGCTTTATACGATTATACATACATAAATGAACCAGGTACACAACAAGGAATCTGGTAAATGAGGCTGTAGTGTAGGAGGAACTTTTCCTTTATTATTCTTTACTCAGTGGAAGGCAAAACGGTGTACTGGTTTAAAACCCAGGGTCTGCGGGTCTAGCAATTAAGTAACCTTGGGCAAGTTACTTAACCCTTTGTTCAGTTGCTAAGTTGCGTATGACTCTTTGCGACCCCATGGACTGTAGCCCTTCAGGCCCTTCTGTCCATGGGGTTCTCCTGGAAAAAAAATTGGAATGGGTTGCCATTTCTTCCTCCACCATGCCCAGTCTATTCATCTGTAAAATGAGAATGTTAGGTGGTTGGATCAAGATGGTAGAATGAGGATGTGCGCTCATCTCCTCCACAAACACATCAAAAATACATCTACGTGTGGAATAATTCTCACTGAAAACTATCAACTGGCAAAAGGACTCCTGTACAACCAAGGCTATAAGAAAGACATCAAGTAATCAGAAAGGAAATAAAAGCAATCGGGTTAGAACCAGTGGATTCAGAGGAAAAGAGAGACTCCACGGGTGACATCTGCCCTGGGGAGTGACGGTTCAAGCCACATGTTGGACACTCCAGTCCTAGAGTCCTGTGCAGGGGAGATGAGTCGCCTTGGCTAGTTGGAGGACTGCTGGGAATAACCAAAGGGCTGTGGGGAGCCTGGACTCTCCTTGTGGGAAGCACATGCATGCAGACTTGCCCACGAGGCAGGGTATAGAGAGGTCCTCTCTATGACTCCCAGGTTTCCTGTGATCCCCTGCCCTGAGGAGCAGTTCCATAAAGGGACGGCAGCCGAGGCTGAGGGCAGTGACCAGCTAAGAGGGACAAAGAGAACGTGCACTTTGAGGCTGCATCTGAGTGGAGCACTGGCCTTCACAGGCAGTGCATCAGAGCTCTGTCTGTGGCCAACACAAGCCAAGAGCCCACATGGGCCCCACTTGCTTCAGCATTTCCTGTCTCTGGAGCAATGGTCCCAGTACTCTGGGAAGTGGGGAAAAGCACACATTTAAAGGGAACAGAGTTAGCCCAGGCTCAACCCTCAGGGCTTCTGCTCCAGCAACTTGGGGTCAGACCCCACCCCTGATAAGGCAACGCTGGCCACTGAGCAGAGGGGAGGTCCTGCCTCACACCTAGTGCCCGCTCTGGCCCCTGCATTTCCAGCTCCATCTCTTGTCAAGGCGAAAACTGCCAGTGCACCCTGAGGAAAAATGGTATTTGTGTCCACATCAAACAGCTCTTCCACAACAGACACTGGGCACCTGCAGCCTGTACAGGGACACTCTCATACAAGGGCATCCCTGATGACTAAGTGATACAGAAGAATGCAGAAGTGATCTGGAAGCCAGAATAACAGAAATTACCCAATCAGAACAGCAAAATGAAAAACAAATTTTAAAAATGAGAACAATTTAAGAGATCTCTGTGATAACATTAACTATACTAACATCTACATTATAGGGGTCCCAGAGGAAGGAGAGAGAGATAAGGAGACTGAAAATGTATTTGAGGAAATTACGGCTGAAAACTTCCCAAACCTGAAGAAAGAAACGGATGTCCAGGGACAAGAAGCACAGAGTGAACAAGATGAACCCAAAAAGATTCACACCAAAACATGTCGTAATTAAAATAGCAAAACTTTAAGAGAGAATCCTAAAGGTAATAAGAGAAAATAAAAAGTCAAATACATGAGAACACCCATAAAGGCTATCAGCTGATTTTTCTGTAGAAACTTCGCAGACCATAAATGTGTAATATAATATATTCAAAGTGCTGAAAGGGAAAAACCTGCAACCTAGGGTACTATACCCAGCAAGATTAAAATTCAGAATAGAAGAAGAGACGAAAAACTTCTCAGACAACAAACACTAAAGAGATCATTATTATAAACTCACCCTATAAGAAACATCTTCTCTAAGTGGAAAAGAAGTAATCTATAGGAAAGAGAAAATTCCACCAGGAAAGGCAAATATATACTAAGGACTAAGGATGAACCACTTAAATAAGCTGGTACAAGGATTAAAAGACAAAAAGTTATAAAAGCAACTATAAATACAATAAACAGTTAAAGGATAAGCACAAAGGTATAAAATAAAATGAATATCCTGAATATTCATTGGAGGGACTGATGCTGAGGCTGAAGCTCCAATACTTTGGCCACCTGATGCTAAAAGCCAACTCACTGGAAAAGACCCTGATGCTGGGAAAGATTAAAGGTGGGAGGAGAAGGGGACAACATAGGACGAGACGGTTGGATGGCATCACCGACTCAACCGACATGAGTTTGAGCAAGCTCTGGGAGTTGGTGATGGACAGGGAAGTCCGGCGTGCTGCAGTCCATAGGATCGCAAAGAGTTGGATGCAACTGAATGGCTGAACAACAACAAATAATATAAGATATCAAAACACAAAATGTTGAGAATGAGAGTAAAAAAATGTAGATCTTTAAATTCTGAAAGGAATGTGCTTAGACTTAAACGACTACCAGTTTAAAACAAGTATATAGTTACAGGTCAACGTATACCAACCACATGGCAAACACAAATAAAAAACCTATAATAGATACACAAAGAGTAAAAAGAAAGGAACACAAACATACTACTAAAGAAAATCATTAAACCACAAGGGAAGAAACAAAAAGAAGAAATGAAGACAGAAGAACTACAAAAACAATTAGAAACTAGCATTAAAATGGCAATAAGTACATTCCTATCAACAATTAAGTGCAAATGGACTAAATGCTTCAGTCAAAAGACATGAGGTAACTGACTGGACAAAAACCAAGACTTCAATATGCTGCTTACAAGATTCACTTGATCACTAAAGACAGACTGAAAGTGAGGAAATAGAGCTATTTCAAGCAAATAGAAACAACAAGAACATGGAGGTAGCAATATTCATGTTAGACAAAATAGACTTCAAAACAAAGTCTCTAATAAAAGACAAAGAACGGCATTACACAATGATAAAGGCAGTCAGTACAACAAGAAGTACACTTATTAATATAGATGCATCCAATATAGGAGCACTGAAATATGTAAAGTAAATAATAAAAGACATAAAGGGGAAATTGATAACAATACAATAATAGTAGGGGACTTTAACATCCCACTTACATCAATGGACAGATCATCCAGATAAAAATGAATTTAAATGAAGCAGTAGATCAGTTGGACTTAATAGATATCTATAGGACATTACATCCATAAACAGCATAATGAACTTTTTTTTTTCAAGTGAACATGGAACATTCTCCAGGATAGATCAATGGAGGGTTAGGTCACAAAACAAAACAAGTCTCAACAAATTTAAGAGGATAGAAATTGTATCAAGCATTTTCCCAACTGCAATGATATGAATCTAGAAATCTATCACAGAAAGAAAAATGGGAAAAGAAGAAACATAGGGAGATTAAACAACATGCTCCTAAAAAAACCAATCGGTCAATGAAGAAATCAAAGAAGAAGTTAGAAAATACAAGACAAATGAAAATGGAAATACAACTTTGCCACATTTATGGGATACAGCAAAAGCAGTTCAAAGAGAGACGTTTATAGCACTAGAGGCCTTCCTCAAGAAACAAGCGTGCATGTGTGCTCAGTCACTCAGTTGTGTCTGATTCTTTGTAAACCCATGGACTGTAGCTCACTATGTTCCTCTGTCTTTGGAATTCTCCAGGCAAGAATACTGGAGTGGGTTGCCATTTCCTACTCCAAGGGATCTTCCCAACCCAGGGATCCAACCTGCATCTCTTGCATCTCCTGGATTGGCAGGAGGATTTTTTTTTTTACCACTAAGCTACTGGGAAGCCCATCAGGAAACAAGAAAAATCTCAAACAACCTAATCTACCACCTAAAGGACTTAATAAAAGAAAAAAAAGAAAAAAAAAACCAACAACCAAGCCCAGAGTCAGAAGGAAGAAGGAAATAGTAAAGATCAGAGAGGAAATAAATAAAATAGAGACAAAAAAGCAACAGAAAAGATCAATGAAATCAATAGTGGATTTTTTAAAAAGATAAACAAGATTGATAAACCTTTAGCCAGTCTCACCATGAAGACAGGACCCAAATGAACAAAAGAGGAAATGAAACAAGAGAAATAAGAACCAATACCACAGAGAAACAAAAAACCATATGAAAACACTATGAACAGCTATATGCCAACAAGTTGGACAATCTAGAAGAAATGAACAAATTTCTAGAAACACACTATCTGCCAAGATTGAATCAAGAAGAAACAGACCATATGAACAGGTGAATCATTAGTGGTGAAATTGAATTTGTAAGAAAAAAAGTTCCCAGTAAACAAAGTCCAGGACCAGACAACTTCACAGGAGAATTCTACCAAATGCATAAAAAAAAACACAAAATTTATCCTTCTCAAATTGCTCCAAAAAATTCAAGAGGATGTGACACTCCCAAATTCATTCTACAAAGTCACGATTACCCTGTTACCAAAACTAGAAAAAGGCACTACCAAAAAGGAAAATTACAGGCCAATATCTTTGATGAACATATATGCAAAAATCCTCAACAAAATTTGAGCAAACTAAATCTAATAATATATCAAAAGGGTCATAACATCATGATCAAGTGGACTTTTTCCAGCAAAACAAGGATGATTCTACATTCACAAATCAATCAATGTGATAAACATTAACAAAAGGAAGAATAAAAATTGCATGATCATCCCAATAAATGCATAAAAAAGCAACTGACAAAATTCAACCTCCATTTATGATAAAAATTCTCATCAAAATTGATATAGAGGGAACATATCTCAACATAATTAAACTTAAGAGCTTTTACATAGTAAAGGAAATCATTGACAAAATTAAAAAACCTACAGAATGGGAGAAAATATTTGCAAATGATATGACCAACAAGGGTCTAATATCCAAAACATGTAAACTGCTCATTTAATTCTATCAAAAAAAGAAACAACCCAATCAAAAAATGGGCAGAAGACCTAAACAGACATTTTTCAGAAACACACAAGATGGATAATATGTACAAGAAAAAAGGTTCAACATGAGTAATTATTAGAGAAATGCAAACTAAAACAATGAGACGTCACCTCATACCTTTCCAAACAGCCATCAGCAAATGTCTACAAATAATAAATACTGGAAAGGGTGTGGAGAAAAGGGAACCCTTCCAAGGTGTAGCCACTATGGAAAACAGCACAGAGGTTTCTCAAAAAGCTAAATATAGAGTTATTATCAGTTCAGTTCAGTTCAGTCACTCAGTCGTGTCCGACTCTTTGCGACCCCATGAATCGCAGCATGCCAGGCCTCCCTGTCCATCACCTGCTACCGGAGTTTACTCAAATCCATGTCTATCGAGTCGGTGATGCCATCCAACCATCTCATCCTCTGCTGTCCCCTTCTCCTCCTGCCCCCACTCCTTCCCAGCATCAGGGTCTTTTCAAAGGAGTCAACTCTTCACATGAGGTGGCCAAAGCACTGGAGTTTCAGCTTCAGCATCAGTCCTTCCAATGAACACCCAGGACTGACCTGCTTTAGGATGGACTGGTTGGATCTCCTTGCAGTCCAAGGGACTCTCAAGAGTCTTCTCCAACACCACAGTTCAAAAGCATCAATTCTTCGGTGCTCAGCTTTCTTCACAGTCCAACTCTCACATCCATACATGACCACTGGAAAAACCATAGCCTTGACCAGATGGACCTTTGTTGGCAAAGTAATGTCTCTGCTTTTTAATATGCTATCTAGGTTGGTCATAACTTTCCTTCCAAGGAGTAAGCGTCTTCTAATTTCATGGCTGCAGTCACCATCTGCAGTGATTTTGGAGCACAAAAAAATAAAGTCTGACACTGTTTACACTGTCTCCCCATCTATTTCCCATGAGGTGATGGGACCAGATGCCATGATCTTAGTTTTCTGAATGTTAAGCTTTAAGCCAACTTTTTCACTCTCCTCTTTCACTTTCATCAAGAGGCTTTTTCATTCCTCTTCACTTTCTGCCATAAGGGTGGTGTCATCTGCATATCTGAGGTTATTGATATTTCTCCCGGCAATCTTGATTCCAGCTTGTGCTTCCTCCAGCCCAGCGTTTCTCATGATGTACTCTGCATATAAGTTAAATAAGCAGGGTGACAATATACAGCCTTGATGTACTCCTTTTCCTATTTGGAACCAGTCTGTTGTTCCATGTCCAATTGTAACTGTTGCTTCCTGACCTGCATACAGATTGCTCAGGAGGCAGGTCAGGTGGTCTGGTATTCCCATCTCTTTCAGAATTTTCCAGTTTATTGTGATCCACACAAAGGGTTTGGTATAGTCAATAAAACAGAAACAGATGTTTTTCTGGAACTCTCTTGCTTTTTCAATGATCCTGCGGATGTTGGCAATTTGATCTCTGGTTCCTCTGCCTTTTCTAAAACCAGCTTGAACATCTGGAAGTTCATGGTTCACGTATTGCGAAGCCTGGCTTGGAGAATTTTTAGCATTACTTTACCAGTGTGTGAGATGAGTGCAATTGTGTGGTCGTTTGAGCATTCTTTGGGATTGCCTTTCTTAGGGACTGGAATGAAAACTGACCTTTTCCAGTCCTGTGGCCACTGATGAGTTTTCCAAATTTGCTGGCATATTGAGTGCAGCACTTTCACAGCATCATCTTTCAGGATTTGAAATAGCTCAACTGGGATTCCATCACATCCACTAGCTTTGTTCGTAGTGATGCTTTCTAAGGCCCACTTGACTTCACATTCCAGGATGTCTGGCTCTAGATGAGTGATCACACCATCGTGATTATCTGGGTCATGAAGATCTTTTTTGTACAGTCATTCTGTGTATTCTTGCCACCTCTTCTTGATATCTTTTGCTTCTGTTAGGTCCGTATCATTTCTGTCCTTAATCAAACCCATCTTTGCATGAAATGTTCACAAAATTGATATATCTAATTTTGTTGAAGAGATTTCTAGTCTTTCCCATTCTGTTGTTCTCCTCTATTTCTTTGCATTGATCACTGAAGGAAGGCTTTCTTATCTCTCCTGGCTATTCTTTGGAACTCTGCTTTCAAATGGGAATATCTTTCCTTTTCTCCTTTGCTTTTCACTTCTCTTCTTTTCACAGATATTTGTAAGGCCTCCTCAGACAACAATTTTGCCTTTTTGCATTTCTTTTCCATGGGGATGATCTTGATCCCTGTTTCCTATACAATGTCACGAACCTCCGTTCTTAGTTCATCAGGCACTCTGTCTATCATATCTAGTCCCTTAAATCTATTTCTCACTTCCACTGTATAGTCATAAGAGATTTTATTTAGGTCATACCTGAATGTTCTAGTAGTTTTCCCTACTTTCTTCAGTTAAAGTCTGAATTTGACAAAAGGAGTACATGATCTTAGCCACAGTCAGCTCCCAATCTTGTTTTTGCCAACTGTACAGAGCTTCTCTATCTTTGGCTGCAAAGAATATAATCAATCTGATTTCGGTATTGACCATCTGGTGATGTCCATGTGTAGAGTCCTCTCTTGAGTTGTTGGAAGAGGGTGTTTGCTATGACCAGTGTGTTCTCTTGGCAAAACTCTATTAATCTTTGCCCTGCTTCAATTCCATACTCCAAGGCCAAATTTGCCTGTTATTCCAGGTATTTCTTGACTTCCTACTTTTGCATTCCAGTCCCCTATAATGAAAAGGACATCTTTTTTGGGTGTTAGTTCTAAAAGGTCTTGTAGGTCTTCATAGAACCGTTCAACTTCAGCTTCTTCAGCATTACTGGTCGGGGCATAGGCTTGGATTACCGTGATATTGAATGGTTTGCCTTGGTAACGAACAGAGATCATTCTGTCATTTTTGAGATTGCATCCAAGTACTGCATTTCGAACTCTTTTGTTGACCATGATGGCTACTCCATTTCTTCTAAGGGATTCCTACCCACAGTAGTAGATATAATGGTCATCTGAGTTAAATTCACCCATTCCAATCCATTTTAGTTTGCTGATTCCTAGAATGTTGACATTCACTCTTGCCATCTCCTGTTTGACCACTTTCAATTTGTCTTGATTCATGGACCTAACATTCCAGGTTCCTATGCAATATTGCTCTTTACAGCATCGGACCTTGCTTCTATCACCAGTAACACCCACAACTGGGTATTGTTTTGCTTTGGCTCCATCCCTTCATTCTTTCTGGAGTTATTGCCCCACTGATCTCCAGTTGCATATTGGGCACCTACTGACCTGGGGAGTTCCTCTTTCAGTATCCTATCATTTTGACTTTTCACACTGTTCATGGGGTTCTCAAGGCAAGAATACTGAAGTGGTTTGCCATTCCCTTCTCCAGTGGACCACATTCTGTCAGACCCACTATATAACCCAGCAATGCCACTCTTGGGTGTATACCCAGAAATAAAACTAAAACATTAGTTTGAAAAGACACATGCACTCCAATATTCATAATTCCACTATTTACAATAGCCAAGATAAGGAAGAAAACCATTTTCCCATCAACCAATTAAGAGATCAGAAGAATGAAATATTATTCAGCCATAAAACAGAATGAAATTCTGCCATCTGCAGTAATATAGATGGACCTAGAGAATATGATGCTTAGTGAAATAAGTTAGAGAAAGATAAATACTATATGATATTACTTGTTTTGGAATCTAAAAAAGAATACAAACAAATGTAGGTATCAAAACAGAAACACACTCACAGATAAAGAAAACAAACTGGTGGTTACCAGAGGAGAGAGGGAACGGGTTAGGGGCATGTTAGGGTTATGGGATTAAAAGATGCAAGTTACTGTGTATAAAATATAAGCCACGAGGATACATTATATAGCACAGGGAAACAGAGCCATAATCTTATAATAACTTAATGAAGCATAAGCTGTAAAAATACTGTTACTATGCTGTATGCCTAAAACTAATATAATACTGTAAATCAACTACATGTCAGTAAAAAATAAATAGAATGAGGATGCCTGCCTGATAAGACTGTCATAGGGATGAAATGAAATCATGAACATTTCCTCTAAATAACACACAGAACAAGGCCTAGCACCTAGAACTCTCCATCGCTTTCAGAGGTTAGGGTCATTGTTATGCCTCTGTAATGTTTGCAATCATTTTGCCACAAGCATGAGTCACTTCTGTTAAGTTTTTAAAATCCTAAATGGGGAGAATTTTTAAAGTTAGTAAGATTATATAAAATGAACGGGGATTTTCTGGCCATTCTTTATTTTAATTTAATATAGTTGATATACAATATTGTGTTAGTTTCAGGTATACAACATAGTGATTCAACCTTTATATACATTATGAGATGATCACTATAATAAATCTGTAACCACCTGTCCCCATAGAAAGTTATTATAATATTGAATATATGCCCAACACAGTATATTACATCCCTGTGATTTATTTATAACTGAAGTTTTGTGCCTCTTAATCTCCTTCACTTATTTTGCCCAACCCCCACACCCCTCCCCTTTGGCAACCATTCAATTGTTCTCTGTATCTGTGAGAATGTTTTCATTTTGATTTGCTAGTTAACTTGTTTTTAGATTCTGCATATGTGAGATCATTTGTCTTTATCTAATTTATTTCACTTAGGATAAAATGTTTGTTCCTCTAGGAGAACTTCAGCATAATTTTGTTAAGTTTTCCTCAAAATCCTGTGAACGTTTTAATTGGCACTGTACTAAATTTATGGATGTATTGAGGAAGAACAGACAGCTTCATGCTGAGCCTTCATATCTAAGATCAAGGCATCTTTTTAAGTTTCTTCATATGTTCTCAGTATAATTTAAATTTATCCTTTATATGAGCCTGTACATTTCTTTTTTTAACCCATTTTGTAAATGGAATCTTTTCTTCCATTATATTCTCTTACTTGATCTTATTTATACATAGGAAAGCAATGAAGGGGATGGCCCTACCATATAATAAAATATATTATAGAACTATAATAATTAAGAACAGTTTGGTGCTGAAGAGGAAATGAGAACATCAAAGGAATCTAGAAATAGACTAATTCACATGAGAATTTAGCATATTAAAATCAAAATAGGAAAAATGAATTAATCTGTAAGTTACAACAGGAAAACTAGCTAACCATTAAGAAGAAGATAAATGCGTTCCTCAGTCTTCACTCCAAATAAATCCAGCTTAATCAGAGATTTATTAACTGACACCAAAAAGCCAGATTGATCAGTGATTTAAAAATAATAAACCTATGATAGGAACAGAAGAAAATATAGATCAATTTATTCATAATCTTAGAATAAGAAATGCTTTCTAAGCAATATATATAAAGCCTAGACACCATAAAGGAAATTAAAGTGTTTGTGTGGTCTAATTTATCCAAACACCTGTTTGGATAAAAATATATAAAAAATAAAGCCAAATGACAACAAACTAGGAACATAAAAAGGGCCAGTTTGCCAAAGAGTTCATATAAATCATTTAGGAAAAAATCTGACAAACCAATTGAAAAGCAAAAATTAATGAAAGCAATCAGATCGTGGGCACAGTTGGTAGAAATGAAGTTCTACTATCTAATAAACATCAGAAGTAAGTGCAGGAACAAAAGTCACAATGATCAGGCAGGCCTCAGGGAGGCCAGAGAGGATGGGAGGACCACCACTTTACCCAGCAGGACACAGACCATAGATTATTCAGGAACCATGCAAGTCCACAGGCTGTAACCAATGACTTTTCTGGGCTTTCTTTTCTAGATGATAATTTTGAATGACTTTCACATCAGCATGGTATAGTAAGTCAAATTCATCTGGATATGTTGGGTATGAAAAATGGAGAATTACTTAACTGTTAGGAATTACTCTTTAGTTAGGGCTTTTAAGTTTCAACTTTTAAAATAATTTTATCCTGGTTTAGTTGTTCCCTAAACCTGATTTTCTTCTTTTTCATACCCTTCTGTCGACAAAAACTCCATCTCATGCAGAAATGCTACCTGCCTAGCTTTATAATGCAACGTATTCTGAACAACATCTCTACTGAAGCTCAGTCAGTTCAGTTCAGTCGCTCAGTCGTGTCTGACTCTTTGTGACCCCATGAACCGCAGCACGCCAGGCATCCCTGTCCATCACCAACTCCCAGAGTTCACCCAAACCCATGTTCATTGAGTCAGTGATGCCATCCAACCATCTCATCCTCTGTTGTCCCCTTCTCCTCCTGCCCTCAATCTTCCCCAGCATCAGGGTCTTTTCAAATGAGTCAGCTCTTTGCATCAGGTGGCCAAAGTATTGGAGTTTCAGCTTCAGCATCAGTCCTTCCAATGAATATTCAGGACTGATTTCCTTTAGGGTGGACTGGTTGGATCTCCTTGCAGTTCAAGGGACTCTCAAGAGTCTTCTCCAACACCACAGTTCAAAAGCATCAATTCTTCGGTGCTCAGCTTTCTTTATAGTCCAACTCTCACATCCATACATGACCACTGGAAAAACCATAGCCTTGACTAGACAGACCTTTGTTGACAAAGTAATGTCTCTGCTTTTTAATATGCTGTCTAGGTTGGTCATAACTTTCCTTCCAAGGAGTAAGCGTCTTTTGATTTCATGACTCATTACTCAGTAATTCCTTCTTAAAACTCTTAAGGTTCTCTGAATGTCCCTATTCTCTGTTCTATCACTTTTTTCTTTTAATAAGTACAGGTTCTCTCTGATAATTCTATACACAGGGTTTTCCATTTCTTTTCTAGATCCTTGACCTTCATATAACACTATGGCACATTTGTCACAAAAACCTTTTCATACGTGACCCTGTTTTGTATTTGGAAATTTTTCTTCTTAAGAGACCAACCCCTTCTTGCAGTGTGAAAGCTTATGCTCCAATTATTAATTACACTGTGTCTTCTTAAAGTTGATACTAAAAAGCACAAAAGTGTAAAATAATTTCTAAAATAAAATAATTCTCCAACTATTCTCTGTTCCCTGTGAAACATTCTGCCTAATATTCTAGCTCTTCTCCCAAAGGCTAATGGGCTGGGTGCCTCTGCCTGCAGCTACTCAGGAATCAAGGCATGGGAGCAGGTCAGTTGCTCCTGTGTTTAGTTATGTGTAATTGTATTTAAAAGAGACCAACTAAATAAAAGAACTTTTTCTTCAGGGACTATTTTATTTCCTGTAGTTAGGGAAGTGATTCTCCATACAAATACTAAGAAATCTGATACAGAAATAACTTAACTTAACAACTGTTAGTACTCACATCAACCACCACTTTGGGAATTACATAAATGAAATTAAACATATAACATATTTTAAATATATAACATATAAAAATATAACATTCTGTGTACAGGACAGATAGTACACAAATATGTATTTTATAAATTGTATCAATATAATTATAAGTATGTATATCACATGTAGTAATACTACATATGGACAGATGTTATAACATCTAATACCGAACATTTAGTCTACATGAATGCCGTTGAGCGCTTTATATAGTCTTGCAATTACTTTATTAGATTAGTGCTCTTAGAGTTTGTAATTGATTAAAAGGGGCCACAAATTCTTTAATCCTCTTTCCATTGAGGAGATTGCAGCCCCCTCCTTTAAATCTGGGCAAGCACTGTGACTGCTTTGGCCAGTAGTTCGTGGAAAGGAGTGAAGCAGTGCCAGTCTCCAGGCCCAAATCATGAGAGCTGCTCTTTCCCATCTGGGGTACAGCCATTGTCAGAGCCTGAGGCCCCCACTGTCATCAGCACAACGACCCTGCAGGAGACACCTCCTGGAGAAGTTCGGAGCCTATCTGGAGCAGGAAAGGGGTACAGCTGAGCCCAACCTTCCAACCATCCCCAGGGAGGAATCAGGCTCCCAGGGAATTCTTCTTGGACTCTCTAGATCAGAGCAGCACCTGCTAAATACCACCAAATGACCCTGTCCATGCCACTTGGAGCAGAAGTGCTGGTAGTGTCCTGCTGAATTTCCGACTCATGAAATCATGAGATTTAATAAAAAGATCTTCGTGTTGTTATATAGTAATAGATAACTAGAACTCTGTTTTCTTGGTATAAAAGCAAAATCATATTAAGCAAAGTAACTTGTTCTGAATCACGGATCTAATTAATAGTGCAGCTGAGATTCCAATTCAAGCAGCCTGCCTCAAAAGCCTATAATCTTAGCCACTCCACTGAATTATTTTAAAATTATAATTAACTTCTGGAGATAGGGCATATATAACATCTTGATTCTTCTTGGCATCTATTCTAATTCCTATCTAATGAAGAATATCTGCCAAAGGCATATATCTTTTCTCCAGCCACAATTATCTATTTGTACTTATTTTCACATCCTTTTCATTTTTAAAATATAATGAATTCCTCCAACAGATTTGCCTGTGTTTATTTTAAGACAGTAGGCTAGAGGTCCTCATTTCTCTTCTGTCTTTAGCATAGATCATATCAGCTGTGCTGCCTAATGTCAAAAGGGCAGGCTCATTTGGGAATTCAGGAAGTTGATTACTACAGTATTAAATGTGGTTCAGTAATTTTCCAAGGAGACAGAGATTCTGGGATCTTGGAAGTTTCCCTGATAAGCTATCATCCCGTCTATTTTATATTAGGATGCATTGTTTACTGAAGAGGGGGCAGGAGTGGGACAAAAAAGAGACTGAATACCAGCTTCTTGACAGCAAATAGACCTGTACCTGCAGTCTTTCTGGAGCCAAAAAGGTCAGGGGTCGAGGACTCAGAGATACTGATGAAATCAAGGGACTTCAGCTAATTAAACACTTGAGCAATATGTTCAGTGATGTACACACTATTGTTTTCAAGACAGAATTGATCAACACAATGGGTGACACCAAGTGCAATTCTCTGGTTGTTGGACATTTACACCACAAATAAAGATAATCAACAAAGTCTAGACTTTTTTTTTTTTTTTTTGCTATCACTTCCAAAATATTTTGATTTCAGCCTCTCAGAGAAGATCTCATTGAGGAAAAGAGTCCAGCACTGATAGGCACAGAGTTATCAACATTTCTTAGAACTTAGAGCACAGTTAGCACACAAGCACAAAACTCTCCTGAGTGCACTATTTTAATGATTCTTGTTACACTGGGCTTTCTGAGTTACACCCTAGAAAAATCTAACAAAAAGCATAGATACAATTCTGAGACTTTAGTGATCACTCAGACAAATGGTTCTTAAACAGTAACTTTTTAAATCTTTCCCTCCGCTTCCAATAAAAGTAAAATCACAAGATAAAACAAATGGTTCACATGCCAGGTGCTGTCTGAAGCTCTTTATGCTTATCTTCATAACCACTCTATGAGGTGAATATTATTATCCCCATTTTATAGACAAGGAAACCACGACTTGGAAAAATTAAGAACCTGCCTAAAATTACACAGATAGGAAATGGGGGAACCTGGAATTAAACCTCAGTGGATGGACTCCTAAACTATCCTCCCTCCTTAATTTAGAAATCAGAACAGCTCCACTTATTCATGTGTTTATATGAGATTAAGAAATATATGATGGATTTGTTTTTTGAAAAGCTATGTGGAACTTCCTGTTTTAATTTAACCATAGTTTGGGTCTGTGAAGCGACAGAAGAGCCCCGCAGTTTTCAGATCTGCCCACGAAGGACTGAGGCTGTGCTGGTTGAGGAACCAGACCTCCTCCCTGGTTCACAGTCTAAGGTTTTTCTCGGTATATTCAGCTGTTCTTGAGTAACCATAAATTAGACTGAGTATTTTTAATCTCCCCCTCAACTCCTTTTATCTCTCCATATGAAAACATACCATTGGTGGGAAAAAATAGTTTTATTTTAACTTAGTCCCACTTCTAAAAAGGAAAAGACATCACGAGAATGTTACTGCCTTGATTTTAAGTGCATGACATTGTTAAACAACTAATAAGGAGCCAGGAGGAACTGAGCCTCCATAAATCTTTGTGCTTCCCACAGAACAACAGCAGAATATCAGTGGACAAAACTTGAAGCTGCATCTTTTCCCCCTTTCATGGAGGCCTTGGGGTCTTGGTGAGGACAGTTCAGAGTACAATGTTTAAGATGTATGTAGAAGAGTGGGTCAGAGTTTAGTCTCTGGATTCAGACAGAACTGAATCTGAATTCTAGACTTCCACAGTTTGTGCAGCCTTGGGCAAGTTACCTAAGCTTCCTAAGCATTAGTGTTTTCATTTGTAAAAGGTAGTTTAAAATAGCATCAAACACATTGAATTCTTGTAAGGGTTAAATCAAACAATTCCTGGTCCAACAAAAGATTTAAAGAAAATTTTTTAAACTGTGCTATTTACTATAAACAGAAGCAAATCATAAAGAAATAAAAGCAATAAAAACATGATCATGCTATTTAATTCTCACTGGAAATGGTTGCCTTCTTAAGACTCAGAGCCTGAGGTCTGCTCTCTCTCTTTTTAAAGAAAGTTTTAAAAATATATTAAAGACATATTAGCACTAGATTGAGATGTTCTCCCTTTCTTAAGAAATAATAGCAGCAATATTTTCTTTCAGAAAACAAATAGTACTTCTTTCATTGTTCCTTCCAAACTTATAGAGAACTCATTAAGTTCAGAGCAGCACTATTCACGATATCCAAGACATGGAAACAAACTAAATGTCCATTGACAAACGAATGGATAGAGAAGATGTGGTACATATATACAATGGAATACTATTCAGTCACAAAAAGAACAAAATAATGCCATTTGTGAACTTTCCAGGTGGTGTTAGTGGTAAAGAACCTGCCTGCCAATGCAGGAGGCATAAGAGATGCAGGTTCAACCCCTGGGTCAGGAAGATCCCCTGGAGGAGGGCACAACAACCCACTTCACTGTCCTTGCCTGGAGAATTCCATGGACAGAGGAGTCTGGTGGGCTACGGTCCATAGCATTGCAAAGAGTCAGACAAACGGAAGAGACTTGGTATGAATGCGTGCACATAATGCCATTTGCAGCAACATGGATGCAAGTAGAGATTACTATACTAAGTGAAGTAAGTCAGAAAGAGAAAGACAAATACCATGTGTTATAACTTATATGTAGAATCTTAAAGATGATACCAATGAACCTATCAGGGACACAGAGAATAGACTGGTGGTTGCCAAGGGGGAGGGGATTGGAGAGGGTTGGATTTGGAGTTTGGGATTAGCAGATGGAAACTGATATCTACAGAATGGATAAACACAGTCTTACTGTATAGCACAAAGAACCATATTCAATATCCTATGATAAATCATAATGGGAAAGAATATGAAGAAGAATATATAAAATATATGCATAACTGTACAGCAATAATTAACACAACATTGTAATTCAACTATACTCCAATAAAAAATACATTAAAAAAAAACTTACAGAGAAACTCCAGATTCTCCTAAATGGTTCATCAGGCTTCCAGGGATAAATTTTGAGGGCGAGGCGGGGAATCACCTTAATTTTCCTCGAAAAGACAGAGCAAACCAGTTCCTATGCAGAGAGAGGAAAAATACAAATAAATTTTACATGGAATAATCAAAATTTATACTATAATATGTTAACTGTAAACCCAACCCATAATAGATTGTTCAAGTCTAGAACTGTGAAACGAATGTTACTTTTTATTACTCCCTGAACTTTGCCAAAATCTGGCTTCAACATGGACAGTGGGCACCTACCTCCACCAGCCCAAATCTATATCCAGAACCCTGGGCAGCTAATAAGAGCTGACCTAGATCTCAGGTTTAACAGTATTTTCCTATGACAATTCACAGATAAAAGAATTAGGTCTGCAGAAGGTAGCTACAAGGCTTAATTCAAACAGGAACCAATACTCCAGAGTAACACCAAGGCTTCATAAGACTGGGAAGTTAAAGACTGGTGCTACAGCACACAAACAGAGGAGGCCCTGGGCAAAGACAGCAAAATATACATGGAAAATAGCACCAGGAAAAATAACAGTGAGAAGACTTCCCACCAAGGATACATAAACTATTCAAGGTATGCTCTGAAGTTTATAAGCCAGGCTGTAAAAAAGAGAGAAATTCCACACTTCTATGTTTTAAATTTGGTCTTGGTAGAACATATATTGAGTATGGTACCAAGTGCACACATTTGTAAAAAGAAAAATAACACAGTTCACCAAAAAATGAGCATGGAATCTACTTTATCAGCATTTTTAAACACAGCCCTTAATATCTAAATATAGGCTTTCCATGCCAAAGTGGAGACAGATGTGCTTTAATATAATATCCTGATGTTTGTCTATTTCCTGATGACCCTCAGACTTCTAGGGTGGGCTTCTATTTTCCTTTTGAAACAGAGGTTGGTAAATGTCTATCTCAAATCCAACAATCCTGATCTACAGGGAATCCAACCAGTTTTTTCTTCCTTCTTTCAAATTTGCATTAGCCAGATCCCATTGTTTGCCAGTAGTTATGATCATAGACTATATTCAGAAAATAAAGTGAAAAACACTATGACAATTTAAAAGGAAAGCTTTAATTTCAAGCATCTATAATGCACTAACCTAAACACAGTACCAGAGCCAACTCAACAAAAGTGTAATTTTCCCTTTTATTCCCCTAAAACTGGATATTTAATAAATGCAGCTTTATATAAAGATGTGTAATAACTGGGCCAACCAAATGTTGCCTAGCAAAAAGCCTATTAAAGCATTAATCAAGAAGAATGGCTTGAAGCTAGCATGTTATAGTTTCGGCAGAAGCATTGTTAGCCTCTACAGGACACTAAAATGGCAGTTTCTCTCTAAATTACTATTTCTTAAATGCTTGAAAACACTTCAGCTCTCTTCAATATGCAATCATTTTCCTTTGGAATTTTGTTTATAGTCTTAACAGGCTTTTATTTTCCCCCAAACAACTTTTGCAAAAAATCCAACTTCATGACCTTTGTACAAATATCACAAATTCTAATTACTCAACTACAAATCAACACAATTTTACCATAATGTCTCTATGATGTTAGAAAATTATTAATAAATCAAATCCTTTTTAAAAATGCAATCAGACACTCATTAAAAGAAATCGTGATCATTCCAAGCATTTTTTACCATGCAGATAATCATCTTTGAGTGAACTTTTAAGTTCAGACCTTCAGCAATGAATTATTTTTAGCAATGTATTATATTTAAAAGGACAACTCTGTAATTTTGACTCATGAAGACATCACACATCTACATGTTTCCTTATAATGTAATGCCCTATGAATAGCAAAAAATACTTTGAAAACTTTAAATATTGAACATTATAAAAGGATAATCATGTATAAAATTATTTTTTTAATTATAATTTTGAAAGGTTAAAGACTTCCCCCTGTTAAACTGCTATGGCAGGGAGGCTATAGCTTATTATTCCTAAAGATTAATTTTATGCTCTTTTAAAAAACGTACTAAACCGAGAGTGTCATAAAATCTGGCCCTTTTTATAACTAGGGATTTTGCACTTGTTAAAAAAAACTAATTCAGAAGTCAAAAGACAGTAAAATTTTTCTAAGCATGGAATATGATAGGAATAATCATCTTACAGGTAGAAACAAATCTGGGGACTCCTCAAAAAAACCAAACACAGCATTACCACATGATCTAGCAATTTTACTTCTGAGTATATATCCCCCGCAAAAACCTGAAAGCAGGGACTCAAGCAGATATTGAACCATACCAAGGTTCTTAGCAGTATTCTTCAAAAGTCAAAAGGTGGTAACAAGTCAGATATCCATTGACAGATGAATAGATAAACAAAAAGTGGTATATACTTATATTGGCATATTATTCAGCTTTTACAAGGAAATTCTGACACACATTACACATAGATGAACCTTAAGGAGTTATGATGAACAAGGTAAGTCAGTCTCAAAATGACAAACTTTATATGATTCCACTTATATGAGGTATGCAGAAAACCTAGAGAAGTCAAATTCATAGAGACAGAAAGTAGAATGGAGGTAGTCAAAGGCTCGCGGAAGGGGTGAATGCGGACTGTTGTTTTCCAGGCATGGAGCTTCACTGACGCAAGATGAAAAGAGATCTAGAGATGGATGGTGTGATAGCTGCCTAACAACGAAAGCACTTCAAGCCATTGAACTGCACTTCTAAAAATGGTTTAAAAAGGTGAATTTCATGTTACATATATTTTACCACAACAAAAAACGTGTGGCATTTTCAGCTGTGATGATAGACAGTGACTTTTAAATTGGAGCTGGATTTCAAGGAAACACAGATTCCCAAAAAGTGATCATTCAGTGTCACAGCAAAGTGTCAACCCTCAACAGACCTCCCCTGATGCCCAAGACACTAGTAGTACTACCTTGTGAAGATGGACTAGGCAACACAGGGAAGGGGTTAATTTTATATTTTATCCTGGTCTTTTTCCTAGCAGAAGACCATTCTACATATGGTTACTCCTTGGTAGTGAGCATCTGACTAAACTTCATGTGCCCCTGATTTTTTTTTTTTTTTTTTACTACAACACTGTTTTTAAAAAGAAAGGAAAGAAGAAAACAAGGAAGGTAGGAAGGCAGGGAGGGAGAGTGGAGAGAAAGGGAGGGATTATTCAGAGAAGAGCTTAATTTTAATAAAATGCCAGACATTTAATAAAATGAATGCCAAGTGAGGGAAGGGAACTTACACATACATTTAAGTAAGGGGCAAGAAACAAGATCATATGTACACTTAATTTCAAAACCTCAACTATAATTATTCAGTGCTATGTAAGAATATAAGCTTAATCAAGAGTCTTAAATTCTGTGAAGAAAACCACCAGGTCATTACATTCTCATACACAAGAGATGTGAGACACTTAAGCTAAATATGGAGTTAAAGTTGAAAATATGACCTAATCACCTCACATTAAATATTAAGTGTTCCTCATAACATGATGTCAATTAATGAATATTGAATTTAAAGTAACAGAAAGTAAGTTGAAAGATAGCATAGCATATGGAGGAAGCATTTTTAATGCTAAATTATTAGATATATAAGGACTGTGATTTTGCACAGTGTCTGGAGTCTATTTGGATAAACTGGAAAAAACTCTAGTTCAATAAAATAGTATGTAGTTGAACACATGAAAAAGAAACTGCAGTTGATTCTGATTTTTAAACCTCCAGGGATAGAGAGAAATGAGACTGACAATATAGATGGAGTCTCATGATGCTACATGAATGAACACATTAAACTATTCACAACCCATCATTTGGCATCAAAAAGTCTCAAATTACATGAAGAGCAATTTTGAGCCAGTGAGCATGAAAATAAGCCCAAAGAAAATCTGTACTTGGTGATTACATTAAGCCTCACATTGAAGAAAACTATCTAAGAAATTCTAACTTTTAGTAAGTATATTAGAAAATGGGAATATACACAACATGTATAAATTGAGTGACAACATATTTTAAAAGCTTATATACTAGACTCAGTCATTTAAAAATGTGCCTTTAAAAATAAAATTGAGGGTTAATTTGAGATTTATTATGAGTAAGAAGTGCAGAAAATCCTCAATTTCTAAAGGTCAAAAAAAAAAAATCACTGGAAAGAATCTGTTGTCTCTACATAGGCATCAATTTGCAAAGAATTATCTAATTTTTAAATTTGGTATAGATATATGTTGATACTTGTAAATTGCAAATTCTTGATTAAAGGGAATTGTGTGACTCACATATTTTTTAAAGATAAGAAAAATGAAAACTATAACCTTCAAAATATTATTCCAAATGCAACTGTTAATTTAAAACAATTATTCTGATGAAAAGTAATCAAGCAATAGCAAAGCAATCCGGGCATTTATTAAAACAAACTGTTCCAGATAAAATAATATAGCTGCTCTTGGCATAATTATAAAGTTTGTTTAGGAAATAATACAGAATTATATGGGGGAGGGCATTAATATAATTCGGATATAGCATTTAATAAAATGTTATCTGAAGCAAATTTAAATTAGCTTAGAAATAAACATTTCCAAATAAATTAAGTATTGGCCAAACTATTTTAAACAAAGGAAATTGATAAATGGCCCGGTATCCGATTGAGACAAGATAGTTGGCAGAAAATCTATTCTTTCTGGTCTCAATAAAAATTTTATTAATGACTTGGAATAGAGAATGAGCATTAGGTTATTGATATTAGTAGATGCTTTGTTTTGAGTAGGGAAATATTGTGCTCAAATGCACAAAGACCTGAAGGAATTGGATATAAAGCCAGAAAATGATAAGCTACAGTCAACATAGAAAAATGCAAGCTACCATAGCATGAGAAAAAGAATTTGAAGCTAATTTAATTCCATGAGAAAGCATGGGAATTGGTAATATCAGAGACTACAGGGAATAAGAGAATAATAAGTAACCACTTAAAGAATGATAGGAAATAAAAGCTGGCCAAAGTTCTCTAAGTGCCCCATCTGTCTCGACTTGGGGCAGTCTGCTATAGGTAGATGGCAAGGACTAGATAAGGTGAGTGTGATAAGCATTACCTAGTATATAGCCAGACCACTACCATCACAAACAGTGGAAAGAGAAGTGGTGAAATATATAGCAGAAGCCCATGGATGCTGAACACTGCCTCACACCACCTTCTGATTTTCTTGTTTTAATTGAGAGCCCATAGAAACAGAAATGAATTTTTGTTGCTGTTGATAATAATGAAATGAGATGGGCTAGATGGAGCACGAGGCTGAGAGTCAGCAAATCTTCCACTGAGCAGCCTGCACTTCCTGCTTCACACAATGAAGTGGTTGAACTGTAACACTCCTAAGGTCTTTCCCACACTAAATCTACAAGGGGGATACTTTGGTCTTTAGAAAATAAGCTGTATATAGAACAAAGAGCCTGTAGCAAATTTGTAGAATATATTACTCTGATAGAAGAGGCTGAATACATAACCAGATTCAAGAAAAAAATGTAAGCCTTTGAGTTCTTACTCATAGTTAACACAAATCGAATGTTTCTCATTGCTAGACACTGTACTAAGTACTTTATGTAGATTAACTCATTTAATGCTTAGAAGAATTCTTCAACATAGGTGTAATTATTATCTCCTCTTTACAGAGAATCCCTTTGGATCTCAGAGGTTAAATAACTTGCCCATAGTTGCACAAGTATTGATACTATGTGGCAACACTCCTGGACAGAGTCTTCATCAGTACTTGACAAACTAGGAAAAATAAGAACAATGGCACTCAATAAATATTCATTGAATAAATAAAATGACAACAGGTACACACCTACAAGCACACTGCCTTTTGGGAGATAATACAATGAGGAAAATGACAGAACATCTAATGAACACTGCTGAATGCCAGGCACTTTACAAATAACTCATCTGATCCTCACAATAACACACTGAGATAGTCATCTTCATTCTATAGGTGAGTGAACAGAAGTCAGCCTTCCATTGCTGCGACCCTACCTGGACAGCTGCATCCAGAAATATGGCATTACAGACTAGGTCTGGAGCAGAGGGGAGAAGAGACCCCAACCAGGAAGAAGCCTATAAGGATGTGCTACAGTATCCCAGGCCCTCGTGGCTGAGTAATGAGACATGTGGTTGACTTGAATCACTTTTTAGTCTGACAGCCTTCAACTTCCTAGTGTCTTCCTGTTTGCACTTCGATCACCTTTTGGGAGAAGCTTTATTTTGTATGGTAGTGGTGAGAAGGGGTATCTCTGTCATCATGGATATTAATGAACACCCTGGATGTTAAAGAGGCTGGCTCTCCTCTCCCCCAGCCCTGTGCAGCCTTCTCAGGGAGGGAGGGTCCCCTTGAGTTAGGCTGAGACAAGCGAATGTTTGTGCCCAGAACTCTGAATCCCAAGGCTGTAAGGAAAGGCTAGGATGGCTGGGGTCACACTTCTAACAGCTGGGCAGGCGGTATGCAGAGTGGCCTGTTTTGCAGGGGACCTGAGATGCTGAAGCTCTGTTGCCTGTCTTGAGGAGGCTGGTGATTCCCATGCCTCAAGCTTGTTCTCCAGCTTCCCAATGATTCTGTGAGCCCCAAGATCCTTCTCACAAATTCCCTTTTGGTTTAAAATAAATAGAGCTGGTGTCTATTGCTCGCAACCAAGAAGCCTAAATGGCATTATGGATTATGGATTGAAAAGTAAAAGCAAGTGTTCACAGAGTATATAAAATCCATTCTTGTCAGACCACTCTCTCGAGTGATAGCTCTGTCCTCTGGCTTCCCAGATCCCGAAGTATCACTGCCTGATCTGTGACTGAACATCGGCACCAAGTCACATCCTCACTACCAAATTCCTCAAATCTCTCCTCTCAGTTCCACCAGCTTTAAAGTGAACGTTGTAGAAAGCCACAGGATAACAGCCCAGTTCTCCAGTTTGTACCGTTTATGTCTTTTGATATGTGACACCCTTAAAAGGAAACCCTTTAGTGAGAAGATAGTGGGGAAAAAAAAACAATGCTTGAAATGCTGTTGTGGATATTATGTGTACTGATATGGAAGATAATTGGTTTTAAATCAGCTCCAATAATTGTCTTGCAGGAAAAATCCTCGCTCATTCCTGAGATAAGTCATTAAACTTCCCCTCTTTTTCTATCATCTTCCTACACAAACACACACATACACTGACTCAAATACGTTCACACACAACCACACGCCTTACATTCTTTTTCACCCAGATCTAAAGAGAATGGCAAAGCCACCCTCTATGCTAACAAAAGATACTTTTTCCCCCAAATATAGAAGAAAATCCATTCAAAGAGTTTCCCATTCTGGGATTCTATCATCTATGCATTGGGAGAAAAGAAAGCTTCCTCGGGTTATTCTGAACTTTTCTTCATGTAGGTCTCCACCGACGTGGAGAAGCTGGATGAGAGTATCTCTGGGAGAAGATGAGGCCAGGACTGTAAGGCAGGTCATGGAGAGAGTGAACATCCCATGCAATCTCTGGAAGAGAGGCCACCACTATGAGGTGGTTGTCCACAGGTAAGGTGATGCTACCCGTGAGTTTGTGACTGAAAGAGGAGAGATGGAGGGGAACAAGAGCGCCAGGATGAAACTCAGAAAAGAAGCCATCTGCAGGAGAATGTTCCCTGAAAGTATGTGGAGTAAGAAATACAGCACATTTCTTTCTGAAAGTTATTATTCCTAAGAATGCTCCTTCAAGCATGAACCCATGAAGAGTTATAAGTGGATTTTCTCTGACTGATTTTCCATGGATTCTAATATATGCCAATAGAAAAATGTTTATATAAACAGAATGGAATATCATTTTATTCAATGATGAACCAGTCCAGATAATTAAAAAACAAACAAAAACAAAATAAAAAAATCTTCTCTTAGCTGCCTATTTGCATTAAGCATATTTTTGCCCTCATTTTGCCTGGAGGCAAGCCAGGATCTTTGCAAACTACCTTACTAGCATTCATTTTCATAGTGCTTATTACAAAGTACTATTTTGTAGGCCCCTTGAAAATCTAGTATAACCCAAACTCTATAGTAGGTTCTCTTGTCCTTTGGAAATCCAGGAAAAATTGGCTTGAACCTCCCGATTCTGTGGCCAAGGGCAGTCCAGATTCCACTCCCAGTGTTTCCACAAAGCCCCTTAAGGGCCCACCTCTTGTGACAGCCTCCTGGCCTCCAGCTGCTGCAAGCTAGCTTTGTGCTGTTCTACCTGTACTTGAACACCAGGCCCTCCTTTGGCCCCTTCATCACTTTCTTTACTGAAGGTATTGGGAGGGGGATGGAGGGAGCATTTCCATCTCAGAAATTCCAATGGAAACACTGGCATTACAGTTCTGAATAGTGCTGCAGCCCCTCCATCTTTGGGGCCCAAGGCCCTTCACCCTACACTCTCAGTCTGCAGGCCCTGGTGCTGTCTTCCTCACCTATCAGGCACCATTTCTCGTGTCTTCCTTGATTGGTACCAGCCTGCTCCCCAGCCTTGCATCTTATCTTCTGCCTGCAACAGTTACAAAAATGATGGCACCTTTTCTTGACAAAGAAAGTTACTTCATGGGGCATTCCCTGGCTGCCCAGTAGTTAGGACTCTGCACTTTCTCTGCTGAAGTTCCCATGTTCAATCCCTGGTCACAGAACTCAGATCCCATCAGCTGTGTAGTGCAGCAAAAAAAAAAAAAAGCAGGAAAGAAAGAAAAAGATATTTCATGAAGAGGAATTTGGGTGCCAGCCATTAAGATTAAACAATTCTATTTCCCTTACTAGAGGAAAGAAATGAGGACAGCAAACATTACAGAGGAAAGGGGAGTTGACTGTAGGGACCTGGGGAACTTCTGGTCACCATTCACTGAAGTAAACTCAAGGTGGACTGGACTCAGTGGGCCTGATCAACCAGGGCCTAAAAGGACTTTAAGTGAGATGCAGACAGTCAGGTTTCTCCCTGACTCAAAGCGACCAATCCAAAGCCATGGCTTTATGCCCAAAGGCTTGTGCTGTAGACATTTTTTTAAAACCTTTTTTTAGGTGAGAGACAAGAGTTCCAGACCTTTTCCTTTGCCTATTTTAATCTTTGATTTTCTATGCAGTTCGACAAAAGATGTTGCTCTCCTAATACTACAAACCCACTTCTATAAATATCAACATGAAGAATAGTTTTGAAAAGTACTAGGCATTATGGCAAGGGTTTATCAGGAACTGGAAAAGTGGTAACTATCTGTTGAAAGAGGGAGAAACACAGAGACAGAGAGATGGAGAGACAGAGAAAGAAGAGAGGGAAACACCTGAAAAGAAGATAATGCCCTCAAAACAACAGCATCCAAGCTTCAAATAGCAGTGCACTGCCTTCTAATTTCAATTTGACGTCTGCAGAATTCTTTCTTTTCCAATGCCAAATCCTGAATGAAGCATGCAATGAAAATTACTGCCTGAAACATGGTGATAGCATTTAATCCTCTGGCAACACATTAGAAAGGCTTTCAGCTTTAAACGGAGGACTGCCACACTGCAGCTTTGCTCATGAAATTATTTATTCATGCCTTGGTTTATAAAGTCCTTTTTTATATGCTTTCTATCAGCTAAGAATGGGCTGGAGCATTTATGTGCTCAGCCTGATAGAGCCCACATTATGAGGCTGGAAGTCTGATGCCTGGCACAGAATTGCTGCCTGGAGGGAGCTGGGCCATCTGCTTGTGTGGTTTCAGCATCAGAAAGTTGCGAAGACTGTGGCAGGTTGGGGCACCTAGGTGACCAGAGTAACAGTGTGTGGGAAAGGTGATGAGGGAGAAAGGTGATATCAGAGCATCTGGAAGCTTCTGGCAACTGGGTCCCAAATGTCTAGGGCAGCATGTCCAGGAGGGGAGAAGAAGACTTGACGGGTGCAGGATAAATCTCTCCATAAACCAATATCAGTGATCTTTAATTAGTGGCAATGTGTGCATACCAGGGCTGACTTCTCTTTTGTGAAGGTGAAAAAGGTGAGGGGAGAGGACATTGATTTGTTGGGCAAATTAAAAGTAGAGGCAGATGACAAAGGAAAATCTACATACTTAAGGGATCAAATTGATTCAAGTCACTTCAGTATGTATTTATGTGCATGCAGTTTATATCTAAGGAAAGGGAAGGCTGCAGTGGGAACAGAAACTTATTTAGATCATTCTAATCCATTCATTAAAATAGGACAACAAGTATATATCCTAGTATATACAGAGTCGAACACAACTTAGTGACTAAACAACAACTAGTGTATAATACTCAAGTAGCTTATCCCTTCCCTGACCTTTCTGACATGGTCAATTCCCACTGTTAAGAATTTTCATTTGGCCATATAACCTCTTTTCCTCAACACTTATCACAGTACCTATCACTTGAGAATTTAATTTTGTGTGTCTGTGCATGTTTATATTCCAAGAGGATTCCACAAGGGATTGTATATTTTCTCCTCAGCTAGTACCTACAGAGAACCTGGCACTTCCTACTGAAAAAATACTATGAATGCAATAAAATTAAATATCTTTTAAATATATTAATTCAGACTTTCCACTAAATATTGGTTATAATGAAATTACACTAAGAGGTGTGCAAATCACCAAAATGATAACTTACTGAGAGGAAAAAATTATTCTGGTAAAATAATGATAATCATGGACAATGTTAAGATCCTTCTGCTTTTAAGAATGGTGAAATAATACATGAAAATAAAGCTCAAAAGTCTCTAATAGCATGGTTATATAAACACCTTATAGCATAATCCAATGAGCTAAGTTTTCACCTGAATTTTAACTTACATGCAGAGTACATCATGAGAAATGCTGGGCTGGAGGAAGCACAAGCTGGAATCAAGATTGCCAGGAGAAATATCAATAACCTCAGATATGCAGATAACACCACCCTTATGGCAGAAAGGGAAGAAGAACTAAAGAGCCTCTTGATGAAAGTGAAAGAGGAGAGTGAAAAAGTTGGCTTAAAGCTCAACATTCAGAAAACTTTGATCATGGCATCCGGTCCCATCACTTCATGGCAAATAGATGGGAAATAGTGGAATAGTGGAAACAGTGACTGACTTTATTTTTCTGGGCTCCAAAATCACTGCAGATGGTGATTGCAGCCATGAAATTAAAAGACGCTTACTCCTTGGAAGGAAAGTTATGACCAACCTACACAGCATTTTAAAAAGCAGAGACATTACTTTGCCAACAAAGGTCTATCTAATCCAGGCTATCGTTTTTCCAGTGGTCATGTATGGGTGTGAGAGTTGGACTATAAAGAAAGCTGAGCACCGAAGAATTGATGCTTTTGAAATGTGGTGTTGGAGAAAACTCTTGAGAGTCCCTTGGACTGCAAGGAGATCCAACCAGTCCATCCTAAAGGAGATCAGTCCTGGGTGTTCACTGGTAGGACTGATGTTGAAGCTGAACCTCTAATACTTTGGCCACCTGATGCAAAGAGCTGACTCATTTGAAAAGACCCTGATGCTGGGAAAGATTGAGGGCAGGAGGAGAAGGGGACGACAGAAGATGAGATGGTTGGATGGCATCGCTGACTCAATGGACATGGGTTTGGCTGGACTCCAGGAGTTGGTGATGGACAGGGAGGCCTGGCGTGCTGCGGTTCATGGGGTCACAAAGAGTCGGACACGACTGAGAGACTGAACTGAACTGAAGCCAGTCTTAAAATTCTTTGATCCTTATTGGCAAAGAAAATGTATTGCTTTTTTCTCGACTGAACTAGGGAAAGAGATCTCCTGTCCACCATCCATTACTCCACACTACAGCAGCTCACTTTGCTTCAGCCCACTGCCTTCTTCCTGCTTTCTGAACACTCCAAGACTGTCCCACCTCAGAGGGTTTGTACCTGCTGTCTCCAAACCTGTGTAACGCTTGTACCTTATCTGCCTTCGGGTCACCCAGAGAGGCCTTTTCTGACAGTGCTAATGATGCCTACCCCCACTTACCTGCTAGCAGGTCCTTGCTTTACATGCTTACTGCCTCTTATCTTCTATCTGATGTTATCCTCATCAATTTGCAAGCTTATGTTGGGTCTCCTCCAGAAGAATGCAAGGACCCTGAGAGTAGGGAACTACATCTGTCTTTACAGGTTTATTACCCCCAATGCCTACCATGGTGCCTGGTATATAGTAGGTGCTTTATAAATATTTACAGAATGAATGAATAGGAAAACAGATGAAGGACTAAGTGAACCATTTTTATTACATAACATCAAAAGAGTTTGATAACATATTCTTGGATGGAGTGAGACAATGGTGTGTAGATTTCCTATTAAAGTGTCAGCTGGGCTGTCCAGGAATCTAATCACTTAGGTCAGCATGTATGGTGTACTTCAGTGTGTGTACACATTTCTTTGTTTGGTTCTCACAACAATCCCATTAAGTAGGCAGGGCAAGGACAGAAGCAGGATCACTTATGTTTCTACAGGTGAAGAACCTGAGTTTAGAAAGGTTAAATTATTTTCCCATGTCATACACATAACAGGCAACTGGGCTGTGTCTCCAGCCCAGTCTTTGGTAGTTTTCCTGCTGTACCAGACAATGTCTGTCTGTTTTCAAACAAATCACTTGTTTATTTAGTTATTCTTTAAAGGAACCTAATTCAGATAACTGCTATTGACTGTGAAGGACTCTCTTGGGCACCATACAGTAATCAAGCTATACAGGTAACACTTTCTGGAGAATCAAAATGCACAAATGATTCACCAACCCGAAGATACTTAGGTAACATGCCTTATTCCTTATGATCAGGAAAACTTTAATGTTATAAAGGTAGGAAAACCTTTCAGCTTGATTAATACTGGGATTAGTCTCCAAAAAAATGGACTCTGTGGCTCTCCCTGGAAAGGTAGATGCAATTGCAATAGGAGAAAAGAAAAGAGAGGACATTCCAAGCAAAGGAAACAAAATGAAACAAGAAAATATTATGTTTTCAGAAATTAGTAAAGCATTAATCAAAGGAAAATGTTTGAATAGAGGGGAAACAGTGGAGGTAATAATGGGATTAATATTAAATGCCAGTTGTTATTTGGTGCTTTTAATATGTGGGAATGGGTTCTTGTGAGTCTTGTAAAACGCTAAGACAGTTGCCATAGAAATACAGTGGTCACTATGCCACACAGGAAGCCAGGCACCTCAGATGGTGGGGAGGCAGGGGCAAGAAAACGGTATCCTGAAGCCCCAAACTCAAATTAGCAAAGATTTGTGGCCAAACATATTCATTTTTAAAGCTTGAAACTGTGTGAATTAAATGTTTGGTATGAAATAGCTATTTTTTTGTGTACCCAGAGAATCTTCATTGAAGTTTCATGAAGGTAAAAAGGGAGAGAAATATTCATATTTGCTTGGGAAAGAAAGGAAATATTTCATGATGATTATTTAGTTAGTGAGATTCTACAGCTGTATATCTAAATATGCCTATAGAGATATAGGACAGAAACACACACACCGCCCTACTAGTGTCACTGATACATGAAAGGAAGATCCAGGCCTTGACAGCATTCTCCTCATATACTGGAATACATTCAAATCCACTCTTTACAGTAGAATCTAGTATTTTAATATCAAACTTGAGTTAACCAAACTTGTGATTCATTTACATTAGTGGAACATTTACAAGGTAATCTAAGAGGTGGGTAGTGAGAGGTTTTTTCATTAGAGATATGGTTTACACAGAGTGAGTAGACGGGTCCATGTATTTTCATACACAACACCATAATTGCATTATATTTCTTGGTGTTTTGTTAAATATCAATAACTGGGCTATTTTATTATAGATGAAATTTTCTTACTGTTGTGGTTATCAGGAGTATAGACTATGGAGTCAGAAGGAAATGAACTCACATTCCAGCACTGACACATATTGTGTGATCTAGGGAAACAATAATTACTTTTCTCACTGGGTTATTAAGAAAAAATGAATTAAAATCCATGTACAGTGTTCTGAACAATATCTTGCACATATTAGTCACTTAGCAATGACACATTAATAATAACAATAATAATTACCTTAAAAACAACGATGATCACTTCTTGAGTAACAAGTTTGTTCAATTACCTTAAATACATTATTTCTAATCTTTGCAAAAACACTGTGTGTTAGACAATATTATCACACTTAACAACAACAAAAAAACCCCAAGGCTTATAAAGATTTATAAACTTACCAAAATTACTCCAATGGTAAATGGGGGAGCTGAGCTTTGACCCATACTTGACCTACTTTATTGTTTTCTGTTTTTTGACTCTGCTGTGGCTTTAATACCATGAAATATCTCAAGTGCCTCAATAAGGCTTTCTTTCTTTTTATCTGGAATAATGGCTCATAAATATTATGACATACAAAAAAAAACTCAAATGATGCATCATTTACAGACCGGAACTTAAGAAATCTAACAAAGGAAATAAAAGAATACTGTACAAGACAAAGCTTGTGCAAGTAAGCAAACAAAGACACAAAAATAATTCTTAGCTGGTGGACCATCTGATAGTCATTTATACCTGGCACTGATATAAATGAATAGAAAAGAGATTCCTGGTTATATTATGGTTAAATAACTTGTGTACTACATTATCATCACTATATAAGCAAGACAGTCCAAATTTGACCAAGCTGAGATGAGTTACTCAGTATTCATCACTGGTGAGGATAAACACTTCTAGACTGATTTTAAAACAGTATCAAATGCCAGAATAAAAAAATTTGAAAAATGTAACAGGGAGCATTACTGATTCGTCTTGATTCTTTACAATACAGAATCAAGACCATGTAATCTTCACTTCATTGCAGTTAACTTTAGGTCACCTTTAAAACCTAAGATGAATATTTTGTGGGTGGCATAATTTATTCCAATAAAACCTCATTTATTTACTATGTTATTTGGAGACCAATTAGGCAGCAACTCCCTGAGAGACAGTGTGTTCTGGTGGTTAAAGACAGACTTGGGTTCCCACTGTGTTTTCACCATTTACTAGCTGTTATATTATACACATCAACTTTCTAAGCCTTTGTTTTTTCCATCTGTGTTAAAGTGATGATAAAAGAATCTACCTCATGGAGTTATTATAAAGATTAAGGAAGAGAAGAAGCCCTTATTTCAGTGCCTGGCCAGAATAACTCTTCAATAAATATTTGTGGTTGCTCTTCTTATTATGTAAAAGTAGAATGATACAGCAGAAGCACATGAGTTTTGGATTAAGAAAACCTTTGGATAGGATGTACAAAGCCTCATTCAATTACTATTTATGGAACTATATTCCAGGAAGAGACTCTTGGAAAGGTTGGATTCTTTACTAGATAGGTTAGAAGAGTAAAGCCAGGGTGAATCTTGGGGAGGGGAAGTAGATTTTTTTCAAGAAAGTCAAGATAATGTAAAATTATAGTGATAAATTTTAATCCTAGCAAAGATATTCAACTTTTAAACAAGACTAAAAAGTTCCCCCCAAAGACCAGAAAACTGGCAGGGAAAAGAGATTATTGATTCACACAGTTAATGTGCGCCATTGAGAATCACATTCAGTTGTTTGAATTGTTGATATTCTAAGACATGCTCCACAACCCCAAAAAGCCTAGAAAGAATACATGTCAAAAATTATAAAGGATTGGAGATTTTACTCTACTTGTGAGCTAACAAGTTAGTTGACTACAGTTTCACGGCTGTTGGTGGAAGACACAAGACTCCTGGATCAGAGATGAAGGACAACTAATTACTCACAGTGAAAGCAGTCACCAGAGAACTAGCATTCATTTGTGCCAGTTCCTCAAGCCCCAATTCCCAACTCTAAGACCATGTGAAGAGGGACTGATAACACCTGCACATACAGCACACTGAATTACAAGAGAGGAATTCTGAGCTGAAGGAATCTTTTATAACAGGTAGAGAGAGTGCCTACCCTTTTCTCCTGAGGCAGACATAATCATTATTATACTGGGCAAGAAGCAAGCCTGCACTTTGCTCGAGTGGGAAGCACTGTCTTTCAGGTTTATCACCAACAGTCTTGGAAAGGTTGTCCAGAACAAAGGACAACCAGCATGTCTGCTCACAAGACATACAGAAATATGAGACCTGTGGAGAACTGTTGCCCAAAGATGCAACAAGACAATGTAAATAAAAACTTCTTGAGTCATCCTTGTTAGAAAAGAAAAAGTCACTTAGAGAAATCTCTTTATGATTGTGAAACCTATATATCAAGCTTCATTTCCCCACCCTGAGTTCCTGTTGCCTAAAGCTCTACTCATCACTGCAGGAGTCAGCACTAACAATTTACTTAACGTCAGCTTCGCTGAGCCAGAAAACACCCCTTCTGATCTGCCAGCTGGTTTGGGGCCTGATGCTCTGCATCCTCACAGCTGCCTTGATTGTGTTCTTTGTAGTGGGTGAGCGATGCCCACGATAATGAAAAATGATGGGTAATTTCTTTCTCTTAAACCCTGTTCTCTATAGACACATTGTGAAAAGTCAGAGGACGGCTTATTTCAACCCACTCTACAACTGCACCATTGTTGTCGGAGGAACATAGTGTCACAGTCCTATATGGGGAACCCCGGCTTGCATGGCTCCCTGGGGATGGCAGCAGGAGCTTGCAAGAAGAGACAGATCTCTCAACCTGCCCTGCAGCTCCATCCTTAGAAGTGGAAGATTGTGAGATAGAGATGGACTATGGTTCTTTTTCAGGAATCTGCTTTCATCATTAGATTTCCCAGTCCTTCCCATCAGGAGTCATTCTTGGAAAAGCATCAAACAAATTTTACCTTAGTGTGGCTCAAGGCAATCTTTTGCTTGGGTGAGGTTGGGTGAGGGGGAGACTTGAGTTTTAAACCCATTCTCCTCATGAAGAAGTAAGTCACTGTCTCCAATTAAGAATAGTCATAATAAACACTTGCATAGCATTTGCCAAGTACCAGGCACTGTTCTAAGGGCTTGGCATATAGTTACACATTCAATCAAGGTTATTATCCTCATATTATAATGAGGAACCTGAGGTACAGAGATATTATTAACTCCAAGGTCACCCAAATAATAAATGGCAGAGCTAGGATTTGAACCCAGGTAGTCCAACAGCAGAATCTGGGCTCGTGGCCACTAATAAGACAGTGTGGGGGTTAAGAGAGACGGTGACACCTTATAGGTTGAACTCAAGTAGAGCTTATTGGTAAATTAGTTCAGTTCAGTTGCTCAATCATGTCCAACTCTTTGCGAACCCACGGACTGCAACACACCATGCTTCCCTGCCCATCACCAACTCCCAGAGCTTACTTAAACTCATATCCGTCAAGTCGCTGATGCCATCCAACCATCTCATCCTCTGTTGTCCCCTTCTCCTCCCGCCTTCAATCTTTCCCAGCATCAGGGTCTTTTCAAAGGAGTCAGTTCTTCGCATCAGGTGGCCAAAGTATTGGAGTTTCAGCTTCAGCATCAGTCCTTCCAACGAATATTCAGGGCTGATTTCCTTTAGGATGGACTGGTTGGATCTCTTTGCAGTCCAGGGGATTCTCAAGAGTCTTCAACACCACAGTTCAAAAGCATCAATTCTTTGGTGCTCAGCTTTCTTTATAGTCCAACTATCACATCCATACATGACTACTGGAAAATCCATAGCTTTGACTAGATGGACCTTTGTTGGCAAGGTATTGTCTCTGCTTTTTAATATGCTGTCTAGGTTGGTCATAACTTTCCTTCCAAGGAGCAAGTGTCTTTTAATTTCACAGCTGCAGTCACCATCTGCAGTGATTTTGGAGCCCCCAAAAATAAGGTTTCTCACTGCTTCCATTGTTTCCCTATCTATTTGCCATGAAGTGATGGGACCAGATGTCATGATCTTAGTTTTCTGAATGTTGAGCTTTAAGCCAACTTTTTCATTCTCCTCTTTCACTTTCATCAAGAGGCTCTTTAGTTCTTCACTTTCTGCCATAAGGGTGGTGTCATCTGCATATCTGAGGTTATTGATATTTCTCCTAGCAATCTTGATTCCAGCTTGTGCTTTGTCCAACCCAGCGTTTCTCATGATGTACTGTGCATATAAGTTAAATAAGCAGAGTGACAATGTACAGCCTTGACGTACTCCTTTCCTGATTTGGACCCAGTCTGTTGTTCCATGTCCGGTTCTAACTGTTGCTTCTTGACCTGCATACAGATTTCTCAGGAGGCAGATCAGGTGGTCTGGTATTCCCATCTCTTGAAGAATTTTTCACAGTTTGTTGTGATCCACACAGTCGAAGGCTTTGGCGTAGCCAATAAAGCAGAAACAGGTGTTTTTCTGGAACTTTCTTGTTTTTTCAATGATCCAGCGGATGTTGGCAATTTGATCTCTGGTTCCTCTGCCTTTTCTAAATCCAGCTTGAACATCTGGAAGTTCACAGTTCACGTACTGTTGAAGCCTGGCTTGGAGAATTTTGAGCATTACTTTGCCAGTGTGTGAGATGAATGCAATTGTGGGCTGCAATCCATGGGGTCACAAAGAGTTGGGCACGACTGAACGACTAACACTTACACTTGAACATTCTTTGGCATTACCTTTCTTTGGGATTGGAATGAAAACTGACCTTTTCCAGTCCTGTGGCCACTGCTGAATTTTCCAAATTTGCTGGCATATTGAGTGCAGCACTTTAATAGCATCATCTTTTAGGGTTTGAAATAGCTGTATTGGAATTCCATCACCTCCACTAGTTTTGTTCGTAGTGATGCTTCCTAAGGCCCACTTGACTTCCCATTCCAGGGTGTCTGGCTCTAGGTGAGTGATCACACCATTGTTGTTATCTGGGTCATGAAGATCTTTTTTGTGTCATTCCTCTGAGTATTCTTGCCACCTCTTCTTAATATCTTCTGCTTCTGTGAGGTCCATACCATTTCTGTCCTTTATTGTGTCCATCCTTGCATAATTGGTAAATTAATGGCTTTTTAATGTGTATGGTAAGGAATAAACTTGAGTTTAGAATGGATGAACGTTAACTCCAGTTAAAAAATGGAGATAGCAACAGCTTTTTCAGCCCAGATATAAGGTAACAAAAGTCATCCATCAAAAGTGATTAGTACTAAGATCCCTTAAAAATAAACCATTACTAAGGTAGAGCTGAGTTTTATTTTTCAAATATTTGGAACTACATTCCTAAAACAATAACAAATTAAATCTCCATCAAGCACATGGTAATTGAAGCCCAAAGCTCATAAATCATCATCAAGAGGCCAGAATGCCATATTGCACCTGGCTTTTTCCCTTCTGAAGGGACAGCTGCAGTGCACCCATCCTTTCCACTTCCAAGACAGGGCACCACTCATCTCTCAGAAATTATTTGAAAAGAACTGTCCCAGATCAGGGGTCAGGGACAATCAGATGGTACTGAAATTACTTCATTTTGGAACATCATACCTACCAACTTTCTATTGTTTTTCCTTATTTTCCTGAAATGACACATTTAGAAATCCTTCTTTGCTACATTTACACTTATCCTCATCACACCCAAAGTTCAAAAGTGACTTGATAAAAGTTATTAAAAGCTCTATTTCTAATGCTTATGTAACCATGTTGTATACAGAGTTGGCAACTTCCTCCAAGTGTTTATTGTCCAAAATTTACAGTTGCTAATTCCATTTATCATTTGTGGTTCATTCAGCATTTATTTGGCAGCAGACAGAATCTCATGACTGCCCAGACACTGCTGTCACCTCCTACATTCATTCACAAACACACACACACACACACTTAAAATTATAGAAATCAAAGGCATCTTACAGATCAACTTATACTGCTCATTTTACAGATGAGAAAACTGCGGTCCAAAGATATTATGTCTAGTTACTCATCGTTTTAGGCTCCTTAGTTTCAAGCAACAGAATTTCATCACAGACAAGTTAAAGTAAAAAAGAATAATTACTATAGGGATATGACAGGAATGCCTCTAGAAGCCTAAGGGCAGAAATACTGATAGCACAAAACCAGGTAGAACCAGGCAAACTCAGATGCCCAACCCCCGACCAGTCATCCACAGCCCAGGTACGTGGTCACATTGTAATACGTCCACTTTCACTGCAGTAATGTGGTTGGGAGAAAATTCCCAGAAAATGGTTATGGGACAAAGTATTCTATGTGAATCCAGAATTTAAAACGCCTCACTCTTGGTTGAGTTGCCTTTTCTGCTTTGTCTCTCATCCCAATATCTGCAAATTAATAACTTAAACTTATGCAGCATCTGTCTGTACTATACTCATTCATGGCTATTACTTACTGACGGCCTTCTATATATGTTGTATGGTTTGTAATTATATAGTTGCACTGAATCTTCATGATAGCTTGGCAAAAGAGGTAATAGTAACTCCATTTTACAGAATCTCAGACAGACTGGATGAACAGTAGCCAAACTTCAGCAACTAAGAGTTGAAGAAGAAGAAAAGAAAGAGCACAAAGAAGGAGGGTACAGTTGCAGAGGGAAATAAATTACATCTCCACTCAGAGCTTGAAGAAAAGAATACCTGGAGGTAAACGTCAGCTCGAGACACCAAAATCACTGATTCACATAAAAGAGAAAAACTGTGAGTTTCTTTAAAAAACAAAAACAACATAGTCAAGCCAGCCTTATAGAATTTGAAAGGTAGTATTTAAAGTTTCTGGGCCTCAAAATATCAATCCCATTACTACTTATTCTACTATTATTTATCATTGATTCCATAGCAAGAAGGTCTAAAATATTAAGGAGACTATTTCAGAGAAAGTGTAGTCATTTTACTTTATCTGTGGGGAAGTGGTTCTAAATTTCCAGATAGCAAAATTTGTAGATGCTCCATTCCTTATATAAAAATGGTGCAATATTTCCATAAAACCTACATATTCTTCTATATACTTTAAATTATCTCTGGTTTACCTATCATACTTAACACAATGTAAATGCTATGTAAACAGCTACCAGTATGCAGCAAATTCAAGTTTTGCTTTTTGGAACTTTTTGGAATTATTTAAAAAATGTTTTTGATCCATGGTTGATTGAATCCATGGATGCAAATCCTGTAGATACAGAGAGCCAACTGTATGTGTTTATTACTGTCAAAATTAGGAGTTAGAAGTCACCAGACTTTGTATGACTTTGCATACACTCAGATTGTAAAGCAATTAAGCAGGTTAGCCAAGTGTGCTCACTCCAAGGTGCTTACTATGAAGGGTGGACAGAAGCATCAGTACAGTGCAGGCCACTTGCAGACAAGTGACATTCTCAAGTCCTATCACCTTTAGATACCAGGGAACTGGGACCAGGTCACTCCATTCCCCAAGGAGACATGTGCTCCTCAGTGGCTATCCTGGGTATTTCAACACAGCAATAACTAACTCCAAACACTCATGGGTCAACTCAAGCATATTGCACAATATCTCATTTATGGCAGCAAGCCCGGGAGGTAGACATTCTCATCTCTGTTTTACAGATGAAAAGGCTGAGGCTCAGAGAAGTTAGACCACTTATCCGAGGTCACAAAGGCAGGAATAGTAGGGTTATAACCTTTTGGTTCCCACAGGATCTCTCTGGCAGACTGTCTCTGCCACCAGCAGGGTTGTCCTACCTCAGCCTCAACTGTCCCCTGCAGGAGGGTCTCCTCATGGCCCTCTCATCCCTGTTCTTAGTGGAAGAAAGAGAGAGAAAAAAGAAAGCAGAACACTCTAGAAAACTACTTCCCTGCCTTTTGAAACCAACTCTCTCTTTCCAGTTTTCTATTGATCACTTGCTACTTTTAATGCCACAGAGGGCCAGCTCATCACTTCACACCCTACTTTTGCTTTTATATACTTTATATGTCCTTCACTTATTCTCTGTGTTTCTTTCTCACCCTAAGTCTATTTCTGTGCCCCACTATATCTCACCTCACCTGCTCTGATGATGAACTAGAAGTGACCATGGAAGAGTAAGTGGGGGGCTCTTTCATTTTTAAAAAAATTACTTAATTTATTTGAATGCATCAGGTCTCAGTTGTGGCATGTGGAATCTTTTAGTTGCAGCATAAGAAAACTTAGTTGCAGCATATGGGATCTAGTTCCCTGGCCAGGGATCAAACCCAGGCTCCCTGCATTGGGAGGACAGAGTCTTAGCCACTAGACTACGAGGGAAGTTCCTGGAAGCTCTCTCTGACTCTCCATTCCCACCCTCTCCCCTATAACATCCACTCCTTCCTTCCTTTATACTTCCCAGTTCTCTCTCATCTTTTTGCCTCTTTTTATTTTTTTTAATTGAGCTCTTCTAAGCCTTTCTCAATTTTCTTACCACAATGGTCCCCCTCCCTGGGGTACTTACTACCTTGAGGTTCCTCCCACTCTCCATCCCCCATCCACCTTCTAGCCATGACCTCCAGCATAGGATGGGCTGTGCATCCCAGCTCCTCACTCTCCTCCCTAGCCTGACCCTACCCTTGCCTCAGTCAGTCCGTCTGAAGGTGAGTGCCTTCAAATGCTCTCTGGGATGAATCATAGTAACAAAAGAAAAATGGAACAGGAAACTATAAAGATTTACATATACCAATGTAATCCAGAAATGCAAATGCCTATTTTTTAAAAATTGACTCCAAAATTAAGGAAAATACTGAAGATTATGATATGTTTATTTCCAGATTTTCATGCCTTCCATAAAGATATATGAAATATTAAAATTACACTGCCACTAGGAAGCTATTTTTTCCAATTATAGGCATTTTTATACTTTCCATCAAAAAAATAAAATCTAGTAATCCTAATTTTTGAAGAGTTCCCTTTTTGAACAGGCTATATATTCCTCACAGATCAAATCTATGGTCATGCTCCTCTGAGTTCTTTAATCAATGTCCAAGTAGAAAAGGATGATTGTATTCAGAAGCAGCAGCAGTATGGGAGAGGGCAGGAAATCTGATGCCTCAAATGACTTTCCAGATAAAAGTTCTGGTTCAGAGAAGACTGTACTATAAAAGATCTCCCCATTTTAAGGTGGAGTTAATACATGAAAAACTCGGGTTCCCCAAGTAAATGAATTATCTGGTTGTTTTTTACCATACAAAGGCTTTGCCAAAAAAAAAAAAATTCTTTACAAATTTGCTACTCTTAAATCTTAAAACAGTATTCAATTTATCATATATTCATTTGTATCTGACTTCTCTGGATTGGAACAGGCTCAAGTACACCTAGAAGCAAAACATGAGTCAAGAAGGCCAAAACACTGATTCATATAAAGGACTAAGAAAAAACTGTTGGCTCCTGGAAGAATACACAAGCAAAGCCAGTCTTGTGAATAGTGGAATTTAAAGGTTGTTGTTCGAGAGGTGGTCAATAGCAGATAAAGACACCACAGCTTGCCCAACCTCACAGGGTGACAGAAAAATTGAAAAATGGCTAAAGGACTGGATTGCTGTCAAGCCACTATCAGAACGCAGACATGATGCTATAGGTGGCATAATGATTACATCACAAGGATGAAGGCCACACACAAAGCAGGAAAGTGCAGAAAACCAGAAGAAACCTGGGTCCGTGAGGGCATCATGGGCCTGAATTAACTGCTGACCTCAAAAAAGGGGTGTTGTTCAATATTCCCAGGCCCTCTCAAATATCAGTCATATTGCCTAGAGTTCCCAAGATACGTCAACAAAAAACAGTTCCTTAAGTCCTTGGTTTTTAAGTTTTGTTTTTTTTTTTAAATATTCTTAAAGACTATGATTTAAAATTTCAGAAATATGCTCACCTACTAGAGATGCACCAAATTTCACCTAACTTCCTTTTTTTAGGTCGCACCATGCAGCATACAGGATCTTAGTTCCTCAAGCAGGAGTCAAACCCACACCCCCTGCATTGGGAACATGGAGTTTTAACCACTGGACTGCCAGGGAAGTTCCTCACCTAATTTTTTTGAGGGATAGGTCAGTACCCACTGCCTTAAGCTAAGCCCTTAAAAATCACTTAGAAATTTAGCAAGGAACTGACAGCCAGTTGAGAACAAAAATAGAATAGAAGGCAGACCCCAACCTCATGACATCAAAGAAAAAGAAAAAGTTCCATGGGTCAACAACTTCTTCACAGTATGACAGACCACCATCCCAAGTTGGAAGAACTCCCACTTTAAAAGCTCTGAAAATTGTGGTTTCAGAGGGGAAGGTAGAACAGGAGCTATCTCAGAAAAGAGCTGACACTACAAGCGAATGTAGATCAACTCCCTGAGAATCCTTTAGAGCAAAATTCTACCATCTCATTACAATTTCATAAATTATACATTCTCAGACAATGAATATCCAAGATGTGGCCAGAGCTGTTTAGAAACACTTCAGAGCATGTGAGCATAATTCCATACGGCATAAGGGATTCCTATGAAATTACACCATGCATCTTTCTGAACCTCAAGGCAGTCCATCTGAAAACAGAAGTGCTCTGAAATGGATCAGTAAACTCTGATTATTTTGGCTTTCTTATAACAAAGCCTTCAGAAATTAAGAATATTCTTAGAGACTACTTTAATCGGCCAAAATAGACAGTTCCCAGTTTAAACAAGAGGAGGTTTGTCATTAAATGGCTGACTTGGCCAAGCACAACACTCTTTTCATCACTTTCTTTTTTACCCAGTGTTTTTCTGTCTTAAAGATATTATTCAATGCATCTCCTAAACTTTGTCCAGTTTTTCTTTGCAGTAAATACACTTAAGTCACAAAAGCTCTTTCTTGAAAACAAATGTCTTTATTAGTCAATAGGCTATTGGAAATCTGGTCAAATTTTAGGCTTCAGCTCTATTTAAGACAGAAATTATTCTTATTATTGCTTTTAGCTAAGATCAAGATGCAGGGTTCACTTAGGAAATCCAGAAGCCTCTCTTAAGGAATTTAGCTCAGCCTGTCTGGCAAAGGACTCAGGATACATGGCATAAGGATCTGACCACCCAAGATGGACCACCTAACACAAGTGAAGGGAAGGGCAAAGGTGTATTGTCCAATCACTCAAGAACAGTCTAATGAACTCAGACTCCCCCACAGAGATCACCACACTGTTGCACAACTATGGTCCAACACATTAGCATGCACCTTCCAGTTCTGCTGACTCCAGTCCTCTGTGCTAATAAGAAACCTCCAGCTGCCTGAGGACTGCTCCCCATCCATGTATTTCCAGGAGCACCCCCCAAGGGTGACTCATGTGTGCTGGTTCCCATAACACCCATGCTGCCTGCCGGGCACATCAGGCAGCCTGGCGACTGCTACTGCTCACAGCTGCCCCAGGCCCTGCAGCCTTCCCGTGGAGGACTAGAGGGTACCTTCCTTTGTGTTACACTCTGTTACACTGGTCCCTATGCCATAGATCACTGAGCTCCAATGTGTCACAGACTGTCACGGCACGGTTTTTACTTACAGCTGTCTCTCTCCTCGGAGAAGGAAATGACAACCCACTCCAGTATTCTTGCCTAGAGAATCCTGTGGACAGAGGAGCCTAGTGGGCTGCCATCTGTGGGGTCAGACAGAGTCGGACATGACTGAAGTGACTTAGCATGCATGCATGCATTGGAGAAGGAAATGGCAACCCACTCCACAATTCTTGCCTGGAGAATCCCAGGGACAGAGGAGCCTGGTGAACTGCCGTCCATGGGGTCGCCAGAGTTGGACACGACTGAAGCGACTTCGCAGCAGCAGCAGCAGTCTCTCTCCTCTAAGCCCAGAAGTGCTACGGTGGCTGAGCTATGATTCGAAACTCATTCTAGCTCCAGAGCTGGACTCCGTCTCCCTCCTGCTTTCTTATAACTAAGTCTTTGACATAAAATCCTACCTACCCCAAGAGCTTCCTCATAGGATCTCCTTAGTCCTCTGCAAAAAGGTGATCATCAAGTCACCCCACCTGCTGAGCGTGTGGCTAAGTTCCCCCTGAGTTCCTTGCTACTCAGAACCCACTTAGTCAAGGCTTGGAATCTAGTCATTCCCTTGGAGGTGGTCAGACACTAATGTCAAAAGAAAATCATCTTGATCAGAGCAACTAACATGTCCAACATCATGAAGAACAAAGAGTTTGATACAACAGACAGAAGGCCACCCAGGGCAAGCAAATAAGGAAAGGCAAGGAGAACAGAAAAGGGAACATGTAAGAAGGTAACATAAAGCTGTGGGTTTGGGCAAGCACATGGCTTCCTGGGGATGTGGCTGATAAGGGTCAAAGCAGCTTTTCATTCCTGCAATGATAAGCTGGTCATTCCCAGTTGGACCGGTCCCAGGCTCCACTCCAAGGCACTCTACACAAAGATGCATAAATGTGATGTGACCAGCTTGTGACTGTAACCCAGGAAAGCCAAGAGAGGAATAATGACAGGGTGAGGAAAATTCATTATGCTACTTACCCCCCTCAGACTCAAAGCCTTGGCTGTTTGATTTTGCTTATCCTAACAGGCTGTTGTGGGACACTGAGGATGGCTGTAGCCTGCCAGCATTTGGGCATTTCTACAGGTTTAATTAGTATTATCTGGTAAGAACGTCTCCTTATATTTATGAAGAACAGATGATCAACAATACAGCCCAGGGTCCTGTGTACTATGTAGGAGAAACATACAGCTTTTACCAAATATAGTTTATGAATGTCATATCCACATTCTGATAGACTCACTGTAAAGCTGTAATATCAATAATAACAGTCTTTCCATTACAGATATTTGAATAAATGCTTTCCATGTGCAGCCAGAGTAATCATTATCAATATTTGGGTGAACCAGAATACCGGGGACAGCTCCAACAGCTGCACACAGCTTTGGCTCAGCAACAAAACACAGAAAGCTCCCCAGTGAGACACAAGGCAGGGTTTGATGAATTTCACTCAGCTCTTCAGTCACAGATTATTAAAAGATGAATTATAAAATTGGCTCAATAATGGCCATGCACATTCTTTCTGGCCAACATCACCCCCAAGGCTCTGATTGTCACAGAAGAATCTGTAAATCAGAGGACAATTCAGGTCTAACTCAAACAGACAGTGTTTGTAAAGCTGCCACGCACCATTAGCACATGCACTTCCCTGAGCGATCGTCCAATTACTCACCACAGACAGCCACACGCGGCTGCTAATGGGACAAAGACAACACGGGATGACATGAGGGTCTGAGCGCTGCCTTCTTCTAGTCTGTGAATAGGCATCTAGGAGATGGAGACAAGCAGACAATGCTTTCAAGAGATATTTAACCAGAAGCCCTGGAAGGAGGACAGAGTTCTATATGCTTTCTGAAGCAGACAAAAGGTTTTGGCAGCATGTCCTTACAAATTCTAGGTGGAATTCAGCAAAATATACTGAATCTATTAGAATGTTGAGTTACTTCCATTGCAACACACTACAATTTCATTCCCTTTCATATCTCCTGTTTTAGTCAGGGTTCTCCAGAGAAACAGAATCAATAGGATAAATAGATGGAAAAATATTTACGTATGTAGTTACAGGGATGGATAGATATATATAGAGAGAGATAAAGATAGAGTATACCTATATAGAGAGAGGGGCTTCCCAGGTGGCTCAGTGGTAAAGAATCTGCCTGCCAATTCAGGAGACACAGCAGACGCTGGTTTGATCCCTGGATTGGGAAAATTCCCTAGAGGAGGAAATGGTAACACACTCCAGTATTCCTCCCAGTAAAATCCCATTGACAGAGGAGACTGGTGGTTACAGTCCATGGGGTCGCAAAGAGTCAGACATGACTGAGCATCTGAGCATGCATGCATATACAGAGAAAGATTGGGGGGGGGGGATTTAAGAAACTGCCTGAGGAAATTGTGAGAGCTGGAAAGTCTCGTCTGTAGGACAGACAGGACAGCAGGCTGGAAATTCAGCTAAGAGTTGATATTTCAGGCTTGGGTATGAAATCTGCAGGGCAGACTGGCAGACAGGGGATTTGTAGGGTGTCTATGGTGTAGTCTTAAAGCAAAATCAACTGATTAGATGGGACCTACCCACATTATGGAGAATAATGTTTTACTCAAAGTCAACTCATTATAAATGTTCACCATATCATAAAAAATTCCCTCATAGAAGATATTTCATCCCTCTATGAACATCCAGAATTATGTTTGACCAAACAACTGGACACCATAGTGTAGCCAATTGGTAAAATTAACCATCACATTACTTTCTCCTGAAATATAATGGCAGGATATAAAATTTTCTATTTTAAGTGTTCTCAGCATTCCATATATCTGGCTGAGAAAGGCTGACACCTCCTGCCTCACACTCACATACATCACCACTCAGGACATGAAGATAGCTGGTATCCTTCAGAATGGGCCCTGGAAAGATGTGTGTGCACAAAGCTGCTATCTACCTCCCGTCACCCCCTCCCTCTTTCCAGACTGACCTTCCTATAATATACCAAGGGTGAAGGGAGATTTGATTCATATCCCTGTCTATTCATCACTGTCTTTCATTGATTTCCAGGCTACCTTGGGCCTCCACTTGTGCTGCTCCTGGGAACCCCTGAGGGCTAGGAATAAGGAGAACCATATTTGACATGAGACTGCCTCCACCAGGCTGGCCTGGAGAAAGAGGGTCAGGAAAAGAACGCTTCCTTGCTCCTTTCCTTAGTTCCTTACCTAACACACCAGGTGGTATGGATGCATTAGATTGCTGTGAGTATTAGATTGCTGCCAGATAGAGGATGCTGCAACACAGGAATAAAAGTAACACTTACGTTAAGCAGCACTGTTCAGTGCTTAAGGAAATTTACCAAGGTAAACCCTTCTTAGGGACTCTCCTTAGGATACAACCCAATTCCACATTTCAATCCCCTGTATTAAAATCCATCTTTCCCTTACCCCTTGGAGAGAGAACTTCTTCTTCAATACTTTCCAGAGTGAATCTCTGTTTCCTCTCCAGTACCAATCTGATACCCCACCTAGGACATTTGTGGGCCTCCACAGTTCCTGGCAATACCTTTCCAATCCTGGGATTATTTATCAAGAATGTGCTTTGGCTAATAATCCAAATTGGGATTTGGTATTTTAAATACAGTCCCCCATGGAGATCTCTCTACAGAGTGATCTGAAGGTAACATGCCACCAGATTCTTCCTTTTGTCTTCTAGAATGTATCCGTAACTTCCAAACAAAACATGCATGATGCAGAGATACACATCCCAAGAACAAAAATAATTCTCCAAAGCAGTACAGTCCAAATCTATATGAACAAAGAAAAATATTTTCTTCAAACAAACAATCTGCCAAGCTTTTCCCTGCCCACAACAGAAACATTACTTTATGTTCTTATGCACAGTCATTTTAGTTTCCCTTTTCATCATCTCCCTATTCCTAACAACTCCTGGGAGCCTAACTAGGCCTAGACATTGGCACATGTCCTAAAGCCTTTCCTAACAGCAGAATTCCTTGCCCCTGAGTCATAACCTAAGACAGTCCTTCCCAACTTTGATTTGGGTGCGTAATAAACTCATGATATGATAAGCTCCTATGGTACCATAGGATAAATGGACTGGGGCAGTTTATGGTAAGAGGCTGCCCCAGGCCCTAGATCTGGCTTTCCAAAGGGGGAGAGGAAGCAAGGTTTGGCACATACCTCATCTATTATATAGTATCCCAAGGAGCCCCAGAACACCTCTGGGATGCTCTGCCCATGCCATGTTCATCTATCTTGAGCCAGACTGAATTTTTAGGCAGAACTTCCTATCCCAATATCATTGACAAGTGGCAAAAAACAACATAAAAGAGATTCTCCCATCATCAGCAGTGAAGGCCGACAGGCTGGACTGAGAAGCTGGGCTGTGGTTTATTAGACACATCTGTAATAACTGGCCCTCAAAACTCCAAGGGAAGTTCTCTCTGACCGCCCTTGTGACTATTCCCAAGTTGAGAAGCTATGGTCTGAAAAAGCTAACTAGAGAGTTTGACTACACTATTTATAGAGAAAAAAGTGACCCCACTTTTCATAGGAAGAAAAAAGTTCTTACAACTTATAAAATGCCTCTTTTTTCACCTAAAAAGATGAAGAGCAAGGACAGAGCTTCAGTCACAATCTTCTTGAAAAATAGAGTATTTGTACCCACATCCTAGTTTATTGACTGCCATTGAAAAATAAGGACAGTGTCTTTCTTATTTTCTGTCATATCCTAGTTCCTAGCAAAAGGTTTGACACATAGTAAATGCCCAATAAATATTTATTAAAACAATGTGCTCCACAAATTGCAGCAGGGGTAACTTTTAGTATATTCATCCAGAATTTAAGGAATTGAAATTCATTCCACTAGTAAATTACAGTTTAAGGAGATTATCTAGCAGGAGGTAGCTTCTCAAAATAAGATTTCAGACAGAAAGCCATCTGTCAACTAATGATATAGATATTAGGAAATGAGAACTCTCTAACCAAATTGCTAAGTCAGACCTCCTGCCTTTGTAGAGAAGCAGCTGAAGTGTCATTATCTGCTTGCACCGCAGGTAAGAGCCCTTCAGCTCCTTCTGTTCTCCACCTCCAGAACCTGTTGAGAAAGCAGATATCCCCTTCATGAAGCCAACAGGCCCTCATGCTGTTTACACTGTACGACAGCCTGCTGGTCAAATTCTTCTTTGAACTTTCCAAATAATTCAACACACTCACTGTTTTCTTGATACGAGTCAACAGTGGAGGAACAGCACACGGTTGAGTCAGAATAAACACAAGCACTATTAAAAATCCATTCAGATAACCTTCTTTTTTTGTTGATGTTCTTAATAACTAGACAAGAATTGAGCTGAAGTTGATATCTTGAACATCTAGGACAAAAGAAGCTGTTAACATTGATACATAGTGTATACAAATAAATATATTACTAAAATTAAAGGAGAACACATTAATCCTCCTTGTGAGAACTACATTTTTAAATACTTTTTATAGTGGTTATTTACACATAAAAAGATTTAGGCTCTTTAAAAGCAAGTCATATACTTATTAAAACATGCTAACTAGATTTCCCCATTAATGTTTTATTGTATTCTGTTTCCTTTAATGATGCACAAAAAGTGCTGGCTGAATTTGCTTTCATTTTCTACAGTATTTCACTTATATAGTAGTTTAACTTAGTAGTCTAAATGAGCAAGATTCGATTCTATGAAAATACTGAGATAAATGAGCTAACACAAATACTATTGCTTAACCATATATATGAGATTTAAAAAAACAAATGCTCCCCCCATCAAAACATACAACCCATTTTTGTCCATTTTCCTTGAATATGACCAACACTTGATCTCGGAAACAGTTAACCGAGTAACACAATGGAAAGAAGGCAAGATAAAGAAAATGCTTCTTCTCATTAACTATATTCTGGTATTTGTCTAGTTTATCAGTTGTTCACTGTGTGGAGTTTGTGATCCTAAATCACAGAATCACAGAAAAGAAAATGAAAGCCAGACTATGTCTCTGTTAGCAGAGACAAATCGGTGTCTATCTTGGTCTTAGATTCCCAGGAAGATAATTTTCTGTACTGTTACCTAATATTTATTTTACACATTCTTAATAAACATCTTCCCTGTGAAAACTCATGCTTCTACTTTGCTTGTAAAAATGCTTTCCTTATTTGGTGACTTAAGTTGGAGGACACCTGGTAAGCCTCCTTCGGAGTTACTCAATTCTAAATGTACTTTCAGGAAGCACTTACTGTGTCACTTGCTACATGCCGAATACTTGACCCAGAATGAAAATGAGACAGTCCCTGGCCTCATGAACTCACAATCTAGTGAAGGAACAGACATACAACAAATCAACTTAATGCCATACTATCAAAGATATAACAGAGGTAGATACAAAGGAGGATCAGCCAACTCTGTATGGGTGTGGAAAACATGGAGCACTGCATGGGAGAAAAAAATAGTTCATCTGGTTCTCTGAAAGGTGAGGAGATGGTATCCACAAGGACTGGGAGAGAAAGGTACTCCTGACAGAGGGAGTGACTGTGCATGATGAGGGGAAAACAGTGGGCAGATGATGCATAGGTCATTATCATCAGAAGACAATGGCATGGAGTGGTAAATGCTGGAAAGTCAAATTTAAAACAAATTACGAATGATCCTGATCATTTTTTTAAAAGACCAGTAGCTTTCTGTCTATTTTTAAATCACAAAAACTTCAACAAACTGACGTTCTCCCGAGGAAACCCACATTTCATATACCACATCTTCCCTGACATCATGCTCACGCCTTTATTTCACACTCCTTTGTTAGTTCATGTCCAGACTTTTGAATTCAAAGATCAGAATCCCTGTTCAGAAAACTGAATACAGAGACTCCCAAGAGACTGGCTTCACAGCTCAGACTCTGCTGTTTCCTGTTTTCTCCAGTCCCGAGTTTCCCACTGGAATCCACCTTTCCCACAGTTCCCTATTTGCTCCTGCAGCTTTGCCATGGAGAAGAGGGCAAATTTTGGAAGATCTCTTTCTTCTGAAAGAGGTCTTTCTGCCCATCCTTCTTCATTTTCACCTTTAGTTGAACAATGACTGCCAGAGTCTATAATCACTCTCATTCAGCACAGCCTAAGCTATAATTCTTAAATTATGCAAAGCCCCTCCTCTCTTCTACCATCTACAATTAGCTTCTACAGGTAAAGATGGGCATGCTAAAACAGCTCTAACTTTAATTTTTCTTTTTTTAACCTCATTTCTCTAATTTTAATCATTTCCATTGTCCTATTCTGGATCTCAAGAATCTTTTTAATATAGGGATATAAGCTCAAGAGTTGATCAAGGCTGAATGTAACAAGTAGACTAATTAGCAGAGGTCACATTCAGTGGGCTATGCATGCCTTCCACATCACACCGTCCTTCCTAACCCCAGGGTCTGGTTGTTAATTTAAGCACAACTTTTGGCCCATGGTATTTCTTTATAAACATCTCAACCCAAGATTAAAAGTATCAGACAGATAATTGTATCCCCTTGGGAGAACAACAAATCCTGAGGGCACATACGCAAGTCAAGAAGGAGACATTTTCCATTGTTCTTACTCCTGCTCGGCCATGTGTTGCTTCAAGTATCTCAAAGAAATCTCAAGAGAATGTGCTCGCTGAATCCCTGAAGGCACATAAGATAAATTTGAACCTGGTATAAACACAGATATTTATCTAAATAAATCCTATGCCTTCAGAGTGAAAAGGGTCCAGTGTAGTCAACTTGCTACCAAGAGACTGGCTGATTTCTTCAAGAGACAGTCTCTGTTTCTGGCAGTTGGGCATATGCTGAGGCAGGAGCTAGGTCTACTAAGTGTGAGTCCCTAATTTGGAGCCCATGCATAGCCTCCATCCTTACCACCATGATTGCTCTATTCACAGGCAAATTCTTCCCACTGGGACATATTCTTTCATTACTACCTTTCAAGAGCACCTCTATATGTACTGTAGAGAAGCTGAAGTCCATTTTTCCCTTGCACTCTCTTTTTGAGTCAGCCCATCTGAGAACCAAGCTGAAAGTAAAAGAGGCTTGCTCCTTGGAAGGAGAACAGTGACAAACCTAGACAGTGTATTAAAAAGCATAGAAAACACTTTGCAGACAGATGCCTGGATAATCAAAGCTATGGTTTTTCCAGTAGTCATGTATGGATGTGAGACTTAGACCATACAGAAGGCTGACTGCTGAAGAACTGATGCTTTCAAACTCTGGTGCTGGAGAACTCTTGAGAGTCCCTTGCACTGCAAACCAGTCAATCCTAAAGGAAATCAACTGAATATTCATTGGAAGGACTGATGCTGAAGCTCCAATATTTTGGCCAACTGATACGAAGAGCAGATTCTTTGGAAAAGATCCTGATTCTAGGAAGGATTGAAGGCAGAAGGAGAAGGGGGCGGCAGAGGATGAGATGGTTGGATGGCGCTACCAACTCAATGAACATAAGTTTGAGCAAACTCTGGGAGACAGTGAGGGACAGGGAAGCCTGGCATGCTGCAGTCCATGGGGTCACAAAGAGTCAGACATGACTTAGAGACTGAACAACAGCAACATTAGGTTGTCATTAGAGATTCCGCCTATATATTAATGAAAGTGAAAGTATTAGTAGCTAATTTGTGTCTGACTCTTTGAGACCCCATGGACTATGGCCCACCAAGCTCCTCTGTCCTTGGGATTCTCTAGGCAAGAATACTGGAATGGGTTGCCATTCCCTTCTGCAGGGGATCTTCCCAAGCCAGGGATCAAACTCAGGTCTCCTGCATTACAGGAAGATTCTTTACAATCTGAGCCACCAGGGTTAATCCTATATGACTGATGTTCTGCTTAGAGGGGGACAGACATGTGCAGAGAGGAGAACACCCTATGAAGAAAGAGACACACTGAGGGGAGATGGCCCTGTGACAATGGAAGCAGAGATTGGAGTCAAGGAGCTGCAAGGAATACAAGGAACACCAGAAACTAAAAGAAAGGCATGGAATAGATTCGATAGTAGAGTCTTCAGAAAGAAGGTGGGCCTGCTGACTCCTTGTTGCAGACTACTAACCTCCAAAACTATGAGAGAATAATTTCTGTTGTTTTGAGCTACCAGTTCTGGTATCACAATAGTACCTGGCACATACTAAGGGCTTGATAAAATTTAAGTTGTTTTTTAAAGCAATTTCGACAGTGCCTATCGCATGGTATATGTTCATTAAAAGACAATTGGTAGTATTATTAAACATCAGTGAGTCAATATTGCTTAGTCAAAAGTTTTCTTCCTGAGTACCTGGTCTTCTGCCATTTGTTCTTAACTTCCCATGGGGACCTAGAGGTGCTGTAAAGCTTTTCAGAGATAATAAGCCACACGTTAAAGAAAACAATTAGTAGGTCTATGTGGTATCATGTCTTTTTCTGAACAAAAATAAAGTTTCTAAAAGGTCTCAAACAGGAACAAACAAAAGAGGATAAAACTCAGAAGGGGAAAAGAATTACTTGGCAAAAGCAGCCTAACATCATTTCAGACCCAAATTCCAAATTAATGATACCCATGCAGGGAGCACAACAGTCATCTAACGGAAAAGAGTGTTAACAAGAAAAAAAATAATTTTGCTCCTTTGCACAAATTTCCACTAGAAGTACAGATGTCAGATATCATTTTGTACCAGGCATTAGTCAGTTGATCCTTGTTTACAAATTCTTGTTGAGAATTTGTTTTGCTTGCAGGCACAGCCATCCCTGGCTCATGACCAAGAGAGCACTAAACATTTCATTCTGTGAACTTTTTCATTGATTTAAGGAGAAGGCTAACTAGAGAGGCTAACCATGCAGCCCAAAGAACAGAAGCTTTGATTCCTCACAGAAAAGCTCTGACTTTTTCACCCGGATAACTCCAGATGACTTTCTCCTGATTGCTGGCTGGAGAATGAGTTGCTACTGAGAAGAGAACAGTCAAACAAAAACTGCCTGTATGTATGTACTCTTTGTGTCCCTGTGTTCAAAATCTGATGAGAGATTGATAAACAAGAAGACTTCATTTGGTGGAAGGAGAATCCAGAACTCATTTTCCCTCGATACTAAATGCATGCTTAGTCGCTTAGTTGTGTCTGACTCTTAGTGACCCCATTAACTGCCCATCAGATTCCTCTGTCCATGGATTCTCCAGGCAAGAACAATGGAGTAGGTAGCCATTTTCTTCTACAGGAGATCTTCCCCGTCTCCCACATTGCAGGCAGATTCTTTGCTGTCTGCGCTACCAGGGAAGCCAATCAGCAAAATCTGGGATAATTCCAAAATCCCAAAAAATCACCACTGAAACGATTTTCTGTTACTTATCTTTCTCATGGAATTGTTTCTAGAAGCAAACAGTGGATCCTCTCCTATATTTGTCTAAGAGAAAAAAGTGACTACTAAGAAGATTTGTATGTTTAATAAGGATTTGATTAGGATAGGTGATCTTTCCAACTGCGACCCCCAGTTAGGTCCAGAATGTGAAACATTTGCATTCATTGACAGAGATGAAAATGAACAATGGGCACAATGAAAAGTAAGGAGGGAAGTTCATGGGTGTTTAGGGACAAGGTCTATTTATTGTGACTAATGTGTTTCAATTCCTATCCTTTCTTCTAGGGCGTTAAAAAAATAAGGGCTTCTGCCAGATTTCAAAAAGACTTTCGATACATTCCCCACTACCCATCCCCAGGGCCAGGTATGCTTTATTACCTAAAGTCAGTTCCCACACTGACTGTCCCATGAGAGAATCTTCTTTTAAGATCTGAGAATGAAACTGTATTTCAATACCAAAAAGCCTGTCCTTATTTTCTTCTCTTAATTTTCATCATTACTCGAAATAAGAATATTCATCCTCCTTACCTTTGCAGTACAACTTTAATTTATAAATGCCAGAGATTTGTAATTTTGTTATCTGAAAAATCATATGTCAGACTTGAGTCTTTATTTTTCTTGAACAGCACTGTTTTTGCAATGAACTCCACCCTTCCTTAGAGGCATATAAATTAACATAGCTCAAGGCCACACTCTGGACCATATCTCCTTAAGTTATTTGGCCAGAGCTATTTGCATAATTTTAAATGCTTTCAAGTATTTTCTAAAATTGCAAATTTCAGTGATAAACTTATTCTACCTTAGAACCAGCAAAGTAATTTTTACAGATATGAATATGCCAGCAGATTTTAAATGGATCTTAGCAAAAAATTTTGAAGACCCACTTCTTTGGTCAAAGATACAAATGACAGACACTCTTTCAATTTGGCACCAAACTTCTGATCTCCCAGTATTTGTGACTGGCATAATCACTTTATTTTGAAAGTCAGACTCTGAAAAACAATGCAGAGAACTTTTGATAGTCTACTTTTGTTTCATAAGAAGTATCAGAAAAAAATAACATACTGCACCAAAAATTTCATTGTGAGTAACCTAGCTGTTAGACTCCAGACTGGTTGATTTGGTACATTTCAGGGTCTTTTCCTTTTGATACCATGTAGAACTCAGCTATTTTTTTTTTAAAGTACCCAGAAAAAAAAATAATGTTATATAAATGGTTAAGAAGATTTCATCATAGTTTTCTTAGAGATGGCTTATTTTAGTTATGTTCCCTAGGACACAACAAGTTATAAATGCTATGAATGGTACAAAAGTAGAGCAAAATACAATGTGAAAAGAGAATATTATCTCAGCTCCTCTGTCCTCAAGTCACTTTCTATGTATTTCTGTTATGCACACAGCATGATATTTATCTATATTATATTCCCAGTAAACTAAGCTCTGGGAAAACAGAGAACAAGCCTTGCTCTTCCTTGTTTTCCTAGAACCTGGCTCTTAGTAGATATTCAAATATTTATTAAATATGAATCAAGTAATTCACTTCCTTTGTTAGTTAGTTGTCAACAGGACTAAAATTGAAAAACATAAATGAATTGAACACATTTTTATCTTGTCTAGTAACAAAATGAATAAAAGCCATCTCAGGAAAATACCTGAGAAGGTAAAGACCAGCACTTCACAACCAGGATTCCTCAAGAGAAGTAATTCCTACAGGAAGTGACTTAAGTAACTGCTTACTTCCAAGGATGGTACACTCTAGATGCACAGAAGAGAAGTTAATTCATTACATACTTCAGGTGCCTTAGGAATTAAGGGTTAATTCTGTTGAACTATGGTTGAGAACAGCTGGTATCGACTGTTACTGCACAAATTGAAACTATGAATATTAAAAAGACTTAAATCAGTTTTCAGTCTGACCTGAGGAAGGATAATGTCACATATTGATTAGGCAAATCTGTTAATGAGCTGGTAAAATGTTTAATGATTAGCCTAGTATCTAAAGCCACGATATCCTAGAAGGCAGAGCCTCCTAACGCACTGAAAGTGCTAACACTTTATCTGGGAGATGGAAGCCCAGGATAGTAAGGGAGAGAAGAAAATGAGTTTCAAGGAACAACGCACTGTAGTATGATGCAGTTTGCCATCCCCATCTCCCACAATTATGACCCCAGGAGAGATCCAGCAGGTCCCTTGGCAGCCATGTTCACATGGCACATGGGATTTCTCCAGAAGGGCTATAAGGAGTAACTGTACCCGAGAGCAGTTCTTAGAAGATGGAATGGAGTCAGAATTTATCTTTCCAGCCCCTCTTTCAACTCCATTTCTTTCTGTTTAAGGCTCACCCCCAGGGGAAGCTTACCCCCATTCACTTCTTGGTTGCGTAATCCAGCCCTTCAGGAGTCTCCCTCAGGATTCCAGATCTCCCATCTGTAGCATTTCATTCAAGTCTAAAAATGACAGGGCAACCAGGTGAGGGTGCAGTAGTGACCAAGAGAGAAAGAAAGCAGTCATGAAAATCTAAGAAGTCACATAATGTGCATGCCCTAGAGCAGCAACTTTATTCAGGGTGAAGAGTTCAGAATCCACTTTTCCCCTGGAAATCAAGGGTTGCTAAGGCATATGTGAATGGGGCTCCTATTATAATAAGAAAGGATTCTTCTAAGACTCTGCCTTGCGTTTGCATCTTCTAGGGAAATGGCTCCAATCCAAGACACACACTCTCCTTTTACCTTATCTTGGAGCAGTCTGGGCACTAGTCCAGGCTACTATTTTACCATGTCTTCCAAAAGCTAAAATGCTGTTTCTGGATATAGATTGAGGAAGGCACTTCAGTGAACTGTTTGGTTATGTTTGTTTTAAATAAATCTTATCCAGATTACAATTTGCACAACTATTCAGGCAATTTGTATTAAGATCTGGTTCATCCTTCTTTCACCTACATTTAGTCCCTTAGCTAACTCGCCTGCTATTGTTAACTAAGTATTTCAACTTACCCTAACTCCAGGAAAACTAAGCCAGTTAGGAGTTAGTATGATCTATCTCCGAAAATGTGTAGATGACCACAACTCTCAGTTGAATCATCTCTTAGAATCTTTTCTCCTACAACAAAACCTAAGAACTGGAGACTGCACAGATGTCTAGGAACATTCATTGTTTTTCAGCAGAAACTATATTCATCAAATCTCTCCAGGCTTAGATCTATGTTGACAATTACATACATCATTCATTAGCTACCTTGTGGAACAAGTGCACCTGCAAATTATGCCATTCATTTTAAAGGTTAAATGTCAAACCACCAAGTCAAATCTTCCACCCAGATCCAGTCATACACAATGAGTTACTGGTAGGGATCACAAAAGTTCACCAAGGGTTACAAGTGTTTGGGATTCACCAGCCAGTCTCATTAATCTCTGATTATAATGTTAACAATCTCCAGAGCAATTACCCACCTTGGGAAATTTAGGTTGAGGAAATACGTGTGTATCAAATCCATTAGGCTAAAAATGCCTAAGAATATTAAATGTTTTCTAGTTGAAGCTAAGCAAATTGAAACAGTGCACTGAACCAAGGCATTGAGGAAGAGAAATTCTGCAGAATGCCTTGTGTAACTCCAAACCTGAGTTCTCTCTCAGTGAAGCCATTTTTTTGGCATCAGGCTCACTTCTGATCCATTAGTCTTCATCCATTTGAAGGACTCATGACATCATCCATGCACATTTGCAGCACTGAAGGTTTCTTTTTGTAGAACACTCAGCCATGTCGAGTCATTTATCAAAAGCAGCTGGCCTCCATCTACACTCTGATTTAGTCTGAACCGTGCCTAAGAGTTCTGCTATCACTACGGAGACTGGCTTATTAAGTTTCTGCTGAAATCTCTGCTGGGATGAGTGATTGATAGCCAAAGCTTCCCACCCCTCCCCAACCCATTCTTTCCCAGTAGCTCCTCCTTCTGCAACAGTAAGTCTATTTGGTTCAAATGTTTGTAAAATTTGTGTCCATCTTAATAGGACAAAGAGTACTGTGGTGAGATAAAATACAGCCCTTAGAGCCAGTCCTGGCTGGAAGGTCAACTCTAACAGGACAGATGCAGTTTCCAAGACTAAGAAGAACGTGTAGGACTGAGGTCCAGCTGGTACAGTCATGTGCTGTGCTTGGTCACTCAGTCGTGTCTGACTCTTTGTGACCCCTTGGACTGTAGCCCACTAGGCTCCTCTGTCCATGGGGATTCTCCAGGCAAGAATATTGGAGTGGGTTATCATGCCCTCCTCCAAGGGATCTTTCCAACCCAGGGATCGAACCCAGATCTCCTGTATCGCAGGCAGATTCTTTACTGATTAAGCCACCAGGGAAGCCCACAGTCATAACGGTTGTCAAAATAGTGAAATACTTATATATTTCTTGGTAAGTAGCTGCTCCCCCAAGCTTTCCACTGTACTCCCATATTCCCAGCACCCCCACTCCCCTGGGCCCTCTCCCTGGATCCTCCCACCATCCAATAATGAAGGAGTCAACCTAGTCCAGTACTCAGCTGCAGCATTAAAACAGGCATCCACTTTGACCCATCTTGACCCATCCATGCCTGAGCTACACCAGTTGTTGAGTCATTTGAACAGTACCCTGAGAATACATACACTTAGAAGCAATGGCCATAAAACTGTGGGGCCCTAAAGAATATTGAGAACAACTGATGTGGCCACTCTGATAGATTTACTCTCCTTTTAAACATCTATTATTAATTTCTTTTGTCACTTAGCTGAACACCAAGGACTTTCCCCTGCTGTCATTTTGGTCCAGTCCTTATTTTCATGGTGCCTATTGTGATTTCAATTACTTTCTCAAGGCAGTAACTGTACTTTGAATATAGCTATATAAGAACAAAGCCCTCTCTGAACTGATGTATCAAGTCAAAAAAACCTGCCAATCAAAATTTCTAGGACTTCTGGTACAAATACTGAATATGGGCAAAGGAGAGTAGAGAGAAACTTGAAAGAGTGAAAACTTGAGTCTGAAAGAAAAACCTGAAAATTCTCCCTCAAACTTAGGCTACAGGAAGAAAAAATGGAGAAAGCCAAGACAAGCCAGCCCTCTGTGTAATCCAGAAGCAACAGACTCCTCCGATTTCTAGGAATGTGGATGGCAGAGCTCACACGGTCCAACACATGAAGATATGTTTGTACCAAGAGACCCAGCTTCTGAACAGACACACAAATCAGAGTCACTGTCACCAAGGCCACTCAACGGCAAGATTTTCATAGAGTGCATTTTGAAATAAAATGAATCTGAAAATCTACAGACTGTCCCTACAGAGAGGGACATGAAGAAAAATTGCTGAAATACACAAGTTCTTGGGGACTGTAGCTTTACAGGAAAGAAATCAAAGAAATAACCATCAACTGGGTCATCAAAAGGTGCCACCAGTTTGGGTAAACTACCAAATCCTGACCATGAGTACTCTGTACTCACTCTTATTGCATCCTTAGGTGCACTAAGGATGAAGATCTGAAGACATGTTCCTGGCTGTGAAGATTTGTTAGGCAAACCAACTACAAACCTATATAATAATATAGTCACAAGAAACTATACACAGTGGCCAGTAGCCTACTTCATGAAGGCTGCTTTTTTTTTTGCCTTCAAGACATTCTAAAATCTAACTTGATGTGCTTTTACTGTGGTCCCTCAGGGGATGGGATGGACCTTCATCCTATATCCAGCTCTTCACAGAGTTTCCAAAACAGTCATACCATGTAAATATGTCCTTGAGACTTGTTTTCCCTTTCCCTTTCCTCCCTATCCAAGTAAAGATTGAGTCTAGGTGAGCACATTTAAATTCTACCAAGTGTTTCACTCCCAAATCATATTGCCAACCAGAGAATGACTCGGACATGATGCAAAGGATGATGTGTAATTATAAAAATAACAGCAACTAACAATTATCATTCATTCAGCAAACATTTATGGAATGCCTCTTACATGCCAGGGGAGATAGTGAAGGACAGGGAAGCCTGGCCTGCTGCAGTCCATGGGGTCACAAGGAATCAGACATGACTTAGTGACTGAACATCAACAATTCTAGGCAACGAGGATATAGCGGTGAAGAAGATCTGGCGTTTACACTGTAATGTGGAGGAAACAATAAAAACAACCGAGTAGAGAAATGAGAAGGCAGGTTAAGTTGTAATACATCCTACGACGTAATTACAGAGAAAGATGTGATAGTGGTAACATGTAGGGGAGGGAGATCCTCCACAAGCTGGGGTAGTCTGGGAAGGCCTCTCTGTGATGGTGACATTTGAGCTGAGACCTGAAGCCAGTAATGCAAAGAGATGAGGATGAAGCATTTCAGGCAGACACAGCAGCAAATCCAGAAGACCTGAGATAGGAACAAATGTTGCCTGTTCTAGAACAGGAAGAGGCCTGTGCAGTGGAGTACCGTGGTATGAAATGATGTCAGGGATGTAGGCAGGGGCCAGATTACCTAGGGTCTTGATGGCCTTAGAAGGAACTTGAATTCTCTTCTGCATAAAATGGAAGGAAGTCTTAAAGGATTTCAGCAGAGGTTCTGACTGTGGGTATTGAAGGGACCATCAGGAAGAAGAGGAAGTCTAGTTGGGGATGACTGCCAAAGGTAGATGGCAACAGAGACAGAGAGAAGTGGCTGAACAAAAATTTTAGAGGCAGAATTGACAGAACCTACTGATGAACCAGTTATAGGGACAGAATGGTGGTGGTTTAGTTGCTAAGTCGTGCCTAACTCTTTGTAACCCCATGGCCTGTAGCCCGCCAGGCTCCTCTGTCCATGGGATTCCCCAGGCAAGAATACTGGAGTGGGTTGCCAGAGAATGGAAAATACTTAACTGAGTTGTCACTGTATGTTGGGTACTGTACTAAACAAGCATTTTCATCCACTATCACATTTAGTTTCTCTTAAAGATGAGAAAACTTCAGCAGAGGGGTGAACAAGTAAATAACTTACCCATGTTCAGTGGACCATCAAGTGACAGAGCCAGGATTAAACCAAATCAGTCTGTTTCCAGAGACCTCACTCCTAACCAATACATTATATAATTCTAGAAATACTTATATCCTAGAATACTCTTAAAGTAGACCTAGTGTTTTCCTATTGGACACATTGTTCCTCCTTCCTGCTCTTTTCCAGAGTTTAATGCTACAAATTTCCAGCCAAAGAAAGGATTATCCTCAGTTATCCTATAATCTCAGTCAATTATACAGTGGTAATAATGTAAGTAATAAATGTAAGTAATCTTTTAAAATGAGCTCTTAAAACAGTCATCTATATATATATATATGGAATTTAGAAAGAAGATAACCACAAACCTATATGCAAGGCAGCAAAAGAGACACAGATGTAAACAACAGACTTTTGAACTACATGGGAGAAGGAAAGGGCAAGATGATTTGAGAGAATAGCATTGAAACATGCATATTACCATATGTAAAATAGATGACCAGTGCAAGTTTGATGTATGAAGCAGGGCACTCAAAGCCGGTGCTCTGGGACAACCCAGAGGGGTGATATGGGGGAGAGACGGGATGGGGGTTCAGGATGGGCAGACATATGTGCACTCATGGCTGATTCATGTCTGCTGCTGCTGCTAAGTCACGTCAGTCGTGTCCAACTCTGTGTGACCCCATAGACGGCAGCCCACCAGGCTCCCATCCCTGGGATTCTCCAGGCAAGAATACTGGAGTGGGCTGCCATTTCCTTCTCCAGTGTGTGAAAGTGAAGTCGCTCAGTCATGTCCAACTCTTCTCGACCCCATGGACTGCAGCCTACCAGGCTCCTCCGTCCATGGGATTTTCCAGGCAAGAGTACTAGAGTGGGGTGCCATTGCCTTCTCCGGATTTATGTCTAGGTATGGCAAAAACCACAATATTGTAAAGCAATTATCCTCCAATTAAAATAAGTTAATTAATTTTTAAACGTTATCTATTTTCTTAGTAGCTAAACCTTACACTGACCTCCATTTTCATTCTCTATACTTTCTTCAGATCAGTATCAATAGAGTCTTTACTTTCTTATATCATGCATCCTCCTCAGAAAACAACACTCAGTGAACACTGACATGTCACAGTCAACTTCAATGCCAGCCAAGCAGAAGTGGCTGGAGTTACTTCAATATCAAGCAGATGAACAGCTCATGATGTGTCCAAAGCCAGTGCTAGCTGAATCTTAGGAAGATCTGTTCTTACCATTTACCACCCTAGCCACAGACTGAGTTTCACAGCTCAACCACCAGAACTCTGAAGGAAGACCTGAATAAGCCCAAACCTAGCAAGGAGTTTGAACTTTGGAGGAAGATGAACAAGCATGAACCTGAGTTCTCTTCATAGAACCCAGACTGAGATGATTAATCCACACACCCAAACAAAGAAATCAAGAAAAACTGAGCAGACTGGAGCACAGCACATCTCAAGAAAACCACTGAATTTTCTATCCTCAGTTTTCTGCAGTAGTTATTAAGTGTTCTGATGCCTCAGGACCAGCCCCATTCCATTAAGCAAAAAATAACATCTTTTGCTTTGCTGTATACTTTTCTCCTGCTATGAAAGTGCTATACTCAATATGCCAGCAAATTTGGAAAACTCAGCAGTGGCCACAGGACAGGAAAAGGTCAGTTTTCATTAAAAACCCAAAGAAAGGCAATGCCAAAGAATGCTTAAACTACCACACAATTGCACACATCTCAAATGCTAGTAAAGAAATGCTCAAAATTCTCCAAGCCAGGCTTCAACAGTACATGAACTGTGAACTTCCAGATATTCAAGCTGGATTTAGAAAAGGCAGAGGAACGAGAGATCAAATTGCCAACATCCAATGGATCATTGAAAAAGCAAGAGAGTTCCAGAGAAACACCTACTCTGCTTTATTACTATACCAAAGCCTTTGACTGCGTGGATCACAATAAACTGTGGAAAATTCTGAAAGAGATGGGAATACCAGACCACCTGACCTGCCTCTTGAGAAATCTGTATGCAGGTCAGGAAGTAACAGTTAGAACTGGACATGGAACAACAGACTGGTTCCAAATCAGGAAAGGAGTACGTCAAGGTTGTATATTGTCACCCTGCTTATTTAACTTATATGCAGAGTACATCATGAGAAACACTGGGCTGGATGAAGCACAAGCTGGAATCAAGATTGCCAGGAGAAATATCAATAACCTCAGATATGCAGATGACACCACCCTTATGGCAGAAAGTGAAGAACTAAAGAGCCTCTTGATGAAAGTGAAAGAGGACAGTGAAAAAGTTGGCTTAAAGCTCAACATTCAGAAAACTAAGATCATGGCATCTGGTCCCATCACTTCATGGCAAATAGATGGGGAAACAATGGAAACAGCGGCAGACTTTATATTTTTGGGCTCCAAAATCACTGCGGATGGTGACTGCAGCCATGAAATTAAAAGACGCTTACTCCTTGGAAGGAAAGTTATGACCAACCTAGAGAGCATATTAAAAAGCAGAGACATTACTTTGCCAACAAAGGTCTGTCTAGTCAAGGCTATGGTTTTCCCAGTAGTCATGTATGGTTGTGAGAGTTGGACTATAAAGAAAGCTAAGTGCCAAAGAATTGATGCTTTTGAACTGTGGTGTTGGAGAAGACTCTAGAGAGTCCCTTGGACTGCAAGAAGATCCAAGCAGTCCATCTTAAAGGAGATCAGTCCTGGGTGTTCATTGGAAGGACTGATGTTGAAGCTGAAACTCCAATAGTTTGGCCACCTGATGCGAAGAACTGACTCACTGGAAAAGACCCTGATGCCGGGAAAGATTGAAGGCCAGGGGAGAAGGGGACGACAGAGGATGAGATGGTTGGATGGCATCACCAACTCAATGGACATGAGTTTGAGTAAACTCTGGGAGCTGGTGATGGACAGGGAGGCCTGGCGTGCTGCAGTCCATGGAGTCGCAAAGAGTCGGACACGACTGAGAGACTGAACTGAATTGAACTGATACTTTTCTCCAGTGGAGATTTACTCATAGTCACTAATGTATTGTGACATGTCAGGTTGTACCATGATACACAGGAGATTTCAACTGACCAGCTGTCTCAAGGTCATAAGAATTTTCAAACTTCTGCTTGTGTAGACTTAGGGTATACTACATGTAGTAGAGTTTTACACTGCTGCAAAATTTGCTTTCTCCCTCTATTTAGTAATTTCAGAGGCTATTTTAACAAGAATTATATAGCCCAAGCCTTCTATAATCTTAGAATATGTCTACTTTTCTCCAGAAAAATAAATTACCAATTGGCAATCATATCCATAAAACTAAACTTTTTTTGCAAATTCTATATCCTTGAAATACTCAAGTCTATCAAATAATTTATACTCATGAAAGACATGAAATAATCAACTTTTTCTAAACTTTTTTCTTCCTTTCCTTTAAAATAAATTTCAATTTTAATCCAAAGATTTAATTTCAATTAGTTGTGGCATTTATATTTCACTAAATGAATACAGAATCCCATAGATAAAGGTATGTTTAAACATATATAACAACATAAATATTTCCACAACCACTTGATTCTTCTTAGTTCCTTCTCTCCTCTCCCATTTATTCCCACACAGTCCCTTCACAAACCTCTTACTTTAATACAGGGAAACTGATCATTTCTAATACTGAAGGATCACTGAACATGAACAAGCCAAATGCTATTTCAAAAGAAAACAGCACAAAGAAAGAAGCACACTGTGTAAGTAATTAAAGAATGACAATAAGCATTCATATCCTCACATTCCCTAATCTACCTCAAAAAAGGAAATGATCTGAGTCTCCAAGATTATCTTTCTAATTGTGTAAGCAGAATATTTCCATGTAGATGTCCTGTTCATCAATCATTTTATCATCGGTTTATTCATTATTCCAAAGTTATTTGTGTGTCTACTCTTTATGCCCTTGTGAGGTTTCATTCTCAAAATGGAGATAAGTGAACATCATTACATCTTAAAAATTAGGTTTGTGAGGAATGAGCTGTGTCTGGCACAGAAGCACCAAATAAAAACTAATAATGGGGCTTCCTTTGTGGCTCAGTGGTAAAGAATCTATCTGCCAATTCAAGAGACACAAGTTGAATCCCTGGTCTGGAAAGATCCCATTATGTCACAGAGCAACTAAGCCTGTGCATCACAACTTTTGAGCCTGTGCTCTGGAGTCCACAAGCCACAACTCCTGAAGCCCATGTGTCCTAGAGCCAGTGTTCTGCGACAACAGAAGCCACTGAAATGAAAAACCTGTGCACCACAACTAGAGAGTGGCCCCCATTCGACACAACTAGAGAAAAGCCTGTGCAGCAGTGAGGACTTAGCACAGCCAAAAATAAAATAAATAAAAAATTTTTTAAATGAATAATGGATGACAATGTTGGCAACAATGGTGGGCAATGGCAATACAGAAATAAATATTATTTTATTAATGTCAATTGCTCAAGTCTAGCAGGGCAGATAGAGATATGGCTATAATGGAAGTACAAGTTGCAGAATAATTACAGAAATCATATATACTGGATTTTTGAGAATAACCCAAATTTCAATTATTCTGCCCCACTGGCAAATGTTGAATTCAATACATGTCTCATATCTTATTCATGAAATATGACTTTTGTAACTGTAACAAAAACACAGTGGAAACAACAAGAGAACATTGAAGATGGATCAGAAACTCTTGCTTTTAACTAATGTACAATTTTATGGAAGAGCCTTAAGCATACAAAACCATTAAAAAGCAAAAGAAAGGCATACAACTAGGCTCAACTTCTTAAACCAAATGATAAGTGCTGAAAGGACTACAGGAATTCAGAAGAACTTAATGGAGAAATTGGACTTCAAGGAGAAACTTAACCATGAGTTCAAACTATAAAGTGGATAGGAGTTTCATACAAACAGATGAGGTTACCAGGAAAAGGCTGAGTGAGCATCAATACACTGAAGAAGACAGTAAAGGCACAGGTCCAGCTTCAGATTCTAAAACTGTTCCCTCAAAGATGAAAAAACAAATGTGGAGTACAGTGGGGGAAACACCTCTACTGTGGATACAGTGATCAAGAGCAATGTTTTCAGACAACATATTTATTTCCTAAAGGAGACTGAGAAAAGGAATTCACTGGTTCCTAGGCAGCTGAGTGGAAACTGGAGGTATGAAAACATTTCATTTAGCTGCAAATTTTCTTGCATTTATTCAGTACTTCCACCTTTGCAAAGTTCTTACTGTGTGGTCTCACTTGAGTCTCACCTGTGACCACAGCTAGTGACCAGGTACAAAGCAAGCTCCCCTTCTGGTTCTGGGCTGTGTCTGCAATTCAGTGTTCACAGTACTAAAACACTAACTAAATAATCCACACCTCTACCCTGTTGAATAAGAAAGCACTGCTAATGGAATTGGGCTCCTAGGATATGTAAACTCTGCCTTAATTCAGCAATGACATTTGACTAATATTAAATAATCACTGCAAAAAATTTGCCTGCAATGCAGGAGACCCAGGTTTGATTCCTGGGTCAGGAAGATCCCCTGGATAAGGGAATGGCTACCTACTCTGGCATTATTGCCTGGAGAATTCCATAGACAGATGAGCCTGGCAAGCTACAGTCCATGGGGTGTGGCAAAGTGTCACACATGACTGAACAACTAACACTCACTTTCACATTATAATCACTGATTGATTGGTTTCCTTCTTAAGTTTCAGATCTGATTTGAGACTTCTGAAAGCTAAATAAGAGGCCTCATATCATGAATTCCTTCAGGTCATGAGTAGGTATGTAACTATGTTCCAAATGTAGCCAGAGGTAAAGAACTGCAAAACATTAAGAGCGATTTATTGTCTAATAATATTAAATAGTAAAGGCTGTCTTTTGATTATGGAAATCAACGTGCCGTAATAGATGCAGCTCTCCAAGAATATGTCCTCCCATTCCCACTTGTTGGAGAAGTAGAATGCCCCTCCCCCACAAGGACTAGGCAATGTTTGGAAATGATGCATATCAAGCAAATTTATAGTATCCCCAAGTGCTCTTTAGTGTTTTGGTCTATAGTAGCTACTTTTGGCAAACCAAGGAGTCTGGCTTTAGATGAAGTTAACAGAACCATGTAGATCCAGAAAAGTCTTTCATGACCATAATACTGTGCCTTTTCCCATCTGGCAGAGAATAATGCCTTGGCTTTAAAGACCATCTTGATTCTGCTCTCTCCAAGTGCATTCATTTATAGTTAAGGCTTTGACCCATTTTATAAATCCTTCCAACGTTCTCATCATTGCTTTTCAAAAAGGTAACTTAAATACTTATTGCCTAAGCAGTTTGCCCCCAAATCAGCTGGGGATCCAAGATTTGACTAAAATAGTCGCTTTGGGGAGCTAAAAAAAGGAGCTCCTAGAATTTATTGAGTTAGGAAAATGCCTCCTTAGAGAATGAAGCCAGTAAGAATAAATGCATATGGAGTTTAGACAGCTGTAGAAGCAGACACCCCTATGAAATAGCTTATATTATTCCTGAAACTGGGGAGGTCAGCAAATATCCCCAGAAAGGTAGCTGAAATGTAGTTGATAGAAAAGTCACTAAAACCTACCTAGTATAGGGCCAAGGATGGCTTTGGTGTAAGTTTTTAAAGGTGATGTAATGGTGAAAATGTCTTCATATTTATCAAGTTCTCTTAAAGGAGAAACAACCCTAACTCAAGGAAACCATCCTTCAAAAATGCCTCCTCTCTTTGCCATCATCTGTGACATTTAGGCCTCTGATTTGCATGGAGGTACTTCATCAGGAGGAAGACCTCTAAAACGATGCATAACTATATGGAATTACTCTGACAGATGTTGCTCATACCACAAACAGGGATTCTGGTTTGCATGCCAAAGCCTTGTAGGTTTCATTAACAAGAACTTGTCTCCTGTAGGCTGGTCATCTCTATGTAATTGACAAATTAACCTTCTGGACCTGTGAAATTGAGGACCAGTTCATCACTTGTGATGCCCTCTCCAAGGTACTGATTCCCTTAGGGTCCTGCATATGGCTGCCAGATAGCTTCTCTCTGAATCTGTTCTCACCTGTGACAGTTTGAATCCAGTGCTCTAGATCAGTTCTTCTCAAACTTTAATGTGCTTTCAAATCATCTGAGAATCCTCTTAAAATGTAATCTTTTGTGGATGCTTAACAAATCAAGCAGAAACATTATTTTTTGCGGCAGAGAATATAAAATGTTTCAAGTTTCCTTACCTATGAAATAAGGGGGTTCAATGAGCTCTTGATGGTTTTGTTCTCTTGAACTGTTTATGATAGATTGCTATAGTAGTACTATCCTGGGAAGGAGTCTGAAGCTGTCTCAGGAAAGAGTGATTGATTAGTAATGTCTGCCATGTGTTTAGGATGGAAAAAACATGGCAGATATGTCACATATTAAAAAATGCTGTATAGATAATCTTTGAACTTCCTAACTTCCCATGATTCTTGGACTTCATTCTTGGACTTGGATATTTTAGATATCTTGGGAAAGAGAAATTTTTCTTTGAATAAACAAGCCATCTAGAATCCCAATATCCAACATTCGTGAGGGTGTAACAGAAACAGCTGTTAAACCCAGACTTTTGAAAGTTCATACTTTCTCTAGGGAAACTCCAAAAATAACACATACCTCTGGCTCACTGCCTCTGCTAGAGTGGTACTACAGCTTTGTCTGTGTGATTAGGAGTGAAAGGGATGTGTCTATCACACGGCTAGAGTTTCCAAGAGCTGCTATAAAACAAATTAGTTAAATTTTAATGAGACATGGAAAAGATCCAGGTAAAACAGAATATATTTTGAAAAGCTGGAGAGAAGTTCCCCTTTCCTTCTTAAATTCTTCTTGTAATTATTCAATTCAATTTGACATACATTAAGATCCAGTAGAAACAAATCACAAATGTCTAATGTTAATTGTCATATCCATTTGATGGGATGTTATCCAGCCATCAAAATTGTTTATGAAAAATCTGTAGTAACAATGCAGAATACTCTTATTCTAGGGTGAGAGAAAATGGGATAAAAATGTTCACAACTGTACATCTTTTGTATCAGTTCTTTTCAATCAGAAGGGGGCATAGTCTTCTGGCCATTTTTATAGTCCTTGCTTTATTTTTTTCAGTCCTAAACTTAAATGAATGAGTTTTGGATTAATATCACTCTTTTCTTAATTACAATCACTTCTAGCTTCCTTGGGGCTTCCAAGGTGGTGCAGTGGTAAAGAATCCACCTGCCTATGCACGAGACACAAGACAAGGTTTCGGTCCCTGGGTAGGAAAGATCCCCTGGAGAAGGAAATGGCAACCTGCTCCAGTATTCTTGCTTGGAAAGTTCCATGGATACAGGAGCCTGGTGAGCTAAAATCCGTGGGGTTGCAAAGAGTCAGACATGATTGAGCACAGAGCACTAGCTTCCTTTGAGTTTTATAGCCTAACACTTCAAGCACAGACATTGTCCCCCTTAGAAGGTGTAATTTTTAAAATTTCAAACATCAAAATGTGTTTATGATATTAAATTAAAAGTAAAATGGCCATATCTCCAAGAAGTGACATTATAGGCGAATATATGCTTATTGTCCATTTTGCCTTAATGTTGTTGCATTGCTTCTATAATTAACAAGGCAGACATCTCTTTAAATCAAACATAGTAAGTTTTTAAAAAATGATTTATTGACTTTTGTTAAAGCATGAAGATACACATGTAAAAGTTTGCAACAATATTAAGGCAAAGTGAACAATAAGCATATATTTGCCTATAATGTCACTTCTTGGAGATATGGCCATTTTACTTTTAATTTAATATCATAAACACATTTTGATGTTTGAAATTTTAAAAATTACACCTTCTAAGGGGGACAATGTCTGTGCTTGAAGTGTTAGGCTATAAAACTCAAAGGAAGCTAGTGCTCTGTGCTCAATCATGTCTGACTCTTTGCAACCCCACGGATTTTAGCTCACCAGGCTCCTGTATCCATGGAACTTTCCAAGCAAGAATACTGGAGCAGGTTGCCATTTCCTTCTCCAGGGGATCTTTCCTACCCAGGGACCGAAACCTTGTCTTGTGTCTCGTGCATAGGCAGGTGGATTCTTTACCACTGCACCACCTTGGAAGCCCCAAGGAAGCTAGAAGTGATTGTAATTAAGAAAAGAGTGATATTAATCCAAAACTCATTCATTTAAGTTTAGGACTGAAAAAAATAAAGCAAGGACTATAAAAATGGCCAGAAGACTATGCCCCCTTCTGATTGAAAAGAACTGATACAAAAGATGCACAGTGGGGTGATCCTGTAAGTGATTAAAATATTCTCTTTTCAGTTTTAGGGCAGCTGAAGGGAACAAAAAGTCAACTTTTCCTATGTCTATAAAGACATGATAATAATAATAAAATTAATGTGTGTGTGTTCTTAGTCGCTCAGTCATGTCTAACTCTTTGCCACCCCATGGACTGTAGCCCGCCAGGCTCTCTGTCCATAGGGATTCTCCAAGCAAGACTATTGGAGTGGGTTGCCATGCTCTCCTCCAGGGGATCTTCCCAACCCAGGGATCGAACCCAGGACTCCCACATTGCAGGTGGATTTTTTACCATCTGAGCCACCAAGGAAGCCCAATAACAATTATCTAATATTTTTCCCATTCATAAAGTACTTCAGTTCATTTTAACTTATTGTTCTCAACAACCCTGGGAGGTAGGTCTGGTTAAGCCCACTTTACAGATTTATATACTGAATCTCAGAGACATTAACTGACTAGCCTAAGATCACACAGTTAAAAGCAAACTCAAATCCAAGTCTATGGAACTCTAATTCTCAAGCATTTCTACTACTGACACTGGTAGAAAACAAATGCTTGAGGTACAAACTCCACCCTGCCCATCAGAATGAAAAAAACTCTTGTCATTAACTGACTCCTGGTTAAAGTACAGTAATCCTCAGAGGAGTGCAGAGGCTTATCAGAATTATTTGGAATGACTGTTTCAAATGGTACCACCAACACTCTAGATTTCTCACATAATTTTCTCAGGGCATCAGTCTCCTTTCTTCCAGTGAGAACCACATTTTAATTGCACACCAGCATTGCTGATGCGTGCTGATGTATCCCGGGACTATGTTCTCTCTTTCATGTGTGTTGAGACAGGGAAAATGTTTGAAAACTACTGTTTCTGCAGGAAAAAAAAAAAAAAAAACTCTAGGGAATGTAAAGCCTAGCATGGGGTAGAGTTATAAAAGTCTTAGAGCCATAGAGCCTGGATGTGCTCAGAGAGGTTCAAAAATCAGGTGGCTTCTCTTAAAGAAGAGTCAAAATTCACTAGAGGGATATGGAGGGAGCTGGTTTCCTTCGTCTTTGTACCACCTCAGGCCATTCTCTGTTCTCTGGCCACCAAGATCCCCAGAGAACTGACACTTACAGATAGTATTATTTAGATTCCTTGGGCTCCGGTGCCCTGCAGCATTCAGCTAATGGAAAGCAATGGCAGGAGATCAGGGGGTAGGAAAAGAGAGAAATGAGGGTGTTTCTCCCCTGCTTGCTCCCCCACCAGCCCCTACCACTCTGGCAGTAGCTGGGTCCCTCCCCGACTATGGCTCTTGTCAGGCAGCTCCTTTTCCATAGCCTGAACTCTCAGCGGATGGCACAAGTACTGTTCCTTCCCTCCCCGCTTCTGTCCCTGGAAACAGCTTCCCACTGTTGCTCATCTCTAGTTGTTTCTGAGTTTCTTCTTGTTTTTTTTTTAAATCCCACCTAGAGCTCTATAAGTTATTCTACTAAACTCCCTTCAAGATTTCAAATGAGTATGCAAAAGAACTGATATAAGAGACCGATGTAAAAGTTCTTGGTTATGCCTAGTTGTGTGTTTCTTTTAACCTTGCTCAAAACTACCTTTAAATGCTATGTTTCTATGATTAGTTGACATTAACGCAGTTACTTTACTAAAGAACAGGTTTATATTTTGTAATAAGTAATTTAACCTAAATGATCCCCAAAGCCTCATATGGCTCAGTCTCAGCTAGGAGTTACATTCAAAGGACACATAAATTAGACTTCGTAATCTTCAGACAGCGTTGTAGATATTAACCGCAGATTTTTTTTTTTAAATGGGTCATCCAGGAGTTTTATACAGAGCACCAAGTAGAACACTTTCTGAAATCATACTCAGATCTTTGTCTGCATCCCCCAATTGCACATCCAGTCTAGCTGCTAAACATTTTCCTGTCTCTCTCATTTTCAAGGTTGCCTCACAACTCTACTCTCTCGGTTCACTTCCTCCACTTGCTGTGAGCACTTTCTCTGGCTTTCTAGCCAGGTTTGACCACCAGGACTGACCCACTCCTGGCCACTGGGCTGAAGAACTACAAATCACCTGGATCCTTCCTCAACTACCTGAGGTGGAAGTCTTCTGGGAATTCTTCTGATTCTTTTTAATTAATAAGTTTTATGGACAATTTCTGATGAATAAAATTCTTCCTTTCACTTTGGTGAGAAACATGTTATTAGGTTGGTGCAAAAGGAATTGCGGTTTTTGCACTGTTGAAATTTGCCATTTGATATTGGAATACATTTTTTAATAAATGTGGTTACAGTATACATAATTTTAACACGCATTTATTGCTCTTTTTTTTGGCTAATGACTTATTACTTGCTGTCTGTTTTATATTTATTTTAGACTAGGAAAATGATGTTAGACACAAAGCAAATTCAAGCGATTTTCTTATTCAAGTTCAAAATGGGTCGTAAAGCAGTGGAGACAATTTGCAACATCAACAATGCATTTGGCCCAGGAACTGCTAATGAACGTACAGTGTAGAGGTGGTTCAAGAAGTTTTGCAAAGGAGACAAGCACCTTGAAGATGAGAAGCGTAGTGGCCAGCCATCAGAAGTTGATAGTGACAATTGAGAGCCATCATCAAAGCTGATCCTCTTACAACTACATGAGAAGTTGCTGAAGAATTCAGTGTCAACCATTCTACTGTCTTTCAATATTTGAAGCAAATTGGAAAGGTTAGAAAGCTCAATAAGTGAGTATTTTGTGAGCTGACCAACAATAAAAACAGATCATCATTTTGAAGTGTCATCTTATTCTATGCAACAATGAACCATTTCTAGATCAGATTGTGACATGAGACGAAAGTGGATTTTACGTGACAACTAGCAACAATCAGCTCAGTGGTTGGACTGAGAAGCTCCAAAGCCAAACCTGCACCAAAAAAAAGGTCATGGCCACTGTTTGGTGGTCTGCTGCCAGTGTGATCCACTACAGCTTTCTGAAACCACTGCATCTGAGAAGTATGCTCAGCAAATCAATGAGATGCACCGAAAAACCTGCAACACCTGCAGCCAGCATTGGTCAACAGAAAGGGCCCAGTTCTTCTCCAAGACAACACCTGACTGCACGTCACACACAAATGCTTCAAAAGTTGAATAAAGTGGGCTACAAAGTTTTGCCTCATCTACCATATTCACCCGACATCCTGCCAACCAATGACCACTTCTTCAAGCATCTTGATGCCTTTTTGTGGGAAAAACACTTCCACAACCAGCAGGAAGCAGAAAATGTTTTCCAAGAGTTCATTGCATCCCAAGCATGGATTTTTATGCTACAGGAATAAACCAAGTTATTTCTCATTTGCAAAAATGTGTTGATTGCAATAGTTCCTATTTTTATTAATAAAGATGTGTTTGCACCTCGTTATAATGATTTAAAATTCACAGTCTGAAACCACAATTACTTTTTCAACAACCTAATAATAAGGTATATCCTTATTGAAGGGGAAAGCCTTGCCCTTTAGATCTCAAGTCCATAGGTTAAACCACACGAAGTCATCTGAATACAAACATGCTATACCTAGGAGGAACTGAACTACCTCCCTTAGAGAGAGAACCCCAACACTAAAGACAGAGTGAAGTTCCTACCACTGTGGAAGAAACACATTGATGAATGGCTCATACTCAATGTCTGTATTTTAAGGAATAATTTGTCCACTAAGGAAAAAAATTAAGATGTTTTTGTTTTCTTTCTATAAAGAGGAAGCAAACATAAACATTTTTTGAGGGAACAGAAAGTATCTCTATAAATCAAAAGAATATGGGAAGTCTGTGGCCAAATCTATGATGAAAGAGCCAAAAAAGAATATCAAAATCATTCAGGTCTCTTACTCTAAGAAATAAAGACTGCAAGTTATTAAGTCCTATACATTTACCTCAAAAATTCAGTTATGTTATACAGAAAATGAAATAATTATATGAAATTATAGGATAGACTCTAGCCAAAAATAATCTCATCAATTTTTAAATGTCACTTTCAGAGCACAAAGCAAAAACAAAGGAAAACTCATGAATTGTACACCTTCTAAGTTTTCAGCCCCTCTTCTAAGACACCCTAACACCGCCTGCCAAGCGTGAGCTCAGCAACCAAGAGAGTAGGGACAGATGAAAACAGCAGACTACAAGTGCCAAGCACTTAGTAAGTTAGCCTCTTCCAGGAATCACTCACACAGAAAAAAAAATGATAAGGAAAATGGTTCGTTTTTAAGGCTGAATCAACATTAAAATTCTGGCACATCTTCCTTCGTCTACTCAATGACAGCAAGAGAATGTGTCTGAGAAAAGACAGACCATCAAATTAGAGATCTCTACTACTGTCTTAGTACATCTGGGCTGCTATAATAAAATGCCACACGCTGAGTAGCTTACAAACAGTAGAAATGTACTGCTCACAGTTCTGAGGACTGGAAGTCCAAGATTAGGATGCCAGCATGACTAGGTGAGGGACCTCTTCCAGGTGGCAGACTTCTTGTTGTATTCTCACATGGCAGAAAGGGCTAAGGATTCCTCCCCTCTGTGGGATCTCTTTTATAAGGTCACTAACTTATGAAGGCCCTATCCTCATGACCTCATCACCTCCCAAAGGTCCTACCTTCTAACACCATCACATTGAGCATTAGGATTTCAATATTTGGGTGGGACACAAACATAGCAACTGCTGTAATCCTGAATAATTCACAGAGAATTCACTTTATGAGTAAGTAGCTGGACCAAGAGATGACCTCCAAAAATTCACAGTGCTAAAAATCTCCAGCAAAAAGAACAGTGCACAGAGGAGACCATCTATGGCTCACTTCTTCAGCATCTTTAAATACTTCCCACGTAGAAGAACCCTATCAATGGGAGCACCATGCCCTTTTCAATTCCCCAAGGCTTTGAGGTAGGCATACAGAGAAAGGGTACTATTACAAGTGACACAGGTAGGGGAAATATGGGTTGACATTAAGAGATCTTGTTAGATTAAAGGAGGGGTCTCCACCACAGGTGGCACTCACCTTCCCATGGAGATGGAACAGGACTGAGGTGTCCTTCTGAATGGACCTTTGCAAGGTTCTCCAGCTAAAACCTTACATAATCAGGAAAGCCCAGGGTGAGGAAGAGTCGGATGGGTTCTTAAAAACCTGGCCTTGGAGTTACATGTATTCCCCATCCCGATCCCCCCTCCCACCTCCCTCTCCACCCGACCCACTACAATATTGTAAAGTAATTAGCCTCCAACTAATAAAAATAAATGAAAAAAAAAGAAACTTTTATAATAAAAAAAAAAAAAAACTTGGCCTCTGACCTCAGAAAATCTTAAGGCTTGAATCCCAGCTCCCTCAGTTGCATTTCATCCTGACCCTCTCTGCCTCAGCTGTCTCATCTACAACATGGAGTTGTTGGGAGGATTAAAGGAAATAATGTGTTAAAGCACTTAGCACAGTGCCTGTAACAAGCACTCCATAAAATGGTGGCTCTGGTATCATAACCTGCATATTCACTAACACTTTTCTCTCCTTTCTAATATTAAAAGTTGCTCACCAGAACCTTTCTTAGGCTCTGAAAGGGTTGCACTGGGAGAATCTCTCCCTCCTTCTCTCTCTGGAGCTAGTTTACCATTGTTGGCTATGAAAGCAATGATTTGACACCCTCCCCCACTCTCTCCCCAAAACCACCTCCCTTATGCCTCACATGACAAGCCAAAGTCAGACCCAGCTGGAAAACTAGGTAAAATGTAAAAATCCATGAAGTCAGCTGTTTTCAATTATAAACACAGTACAATAATCATACCCACAAACTCCTTTGTTGGGAGCAATAAACTGAAGGAGAAAATTGCATGTAAAAATATTACAACATGCAGCATTAAGAATGAACGTTGTGCTCCACGTTAGCAACAAAAACAAAAAAAGAGGGGCTAAATAGGCCATGGGAATTGTGGCACAACTGAAGTAGCATTAGCTGGAATGGAATTCTGAGATGCCAGTGTATGTCTTGTTTGAAAAACTGAGCACCATCTTGCAAATCAGAACCAGATGGAAGGTTCGATCTAAAACAGATCTGGCCATGGAAAGGGAAAAGTCTTAAACTACCCCAAACTGGCTTTGTCAGCCTGGCCTTGGATCCCAGGGTACACTCTTCAGTTTCAGCTTTTTTAAAAAAATTTTTCTAACTGGGTTAATTGTTCAGGGGTCTAGGTGCCAGAGCTCAGCACAAAATATCAGGCCTGTGGTCCTAGCTCCCCCACCTTTTCAGTTAGTCTGACACTAATGGAAAGTGGTATGGCTCTGTTGGGAGCAGCAGTTTTTACATCAGGCTAAACATGGGATTTAATCCTGGCTGTCACATGGCCTTGGCATTGGTCGGCTTATTTCACCTCTCTGTTTCTGGGCTTCCTCATCTCTAAACATGGTGATGTTGTAAGGATTAAATGACTTAATACACATGAAATAGTTCTTGGCACCTTGTAAGTACTCAATAAATGTTACCTACTATATCATTCCAATTCTCTGCTCTTGCTGATCTTATTATTTCAGTTTTTTTTTTTAATTAATAAAGAACAACAGAAAAACTACAATGTATGAGAGCTGGCCTCATCCAAAGCTTCAGGAACTTTCATCCAAACATGGTCTCCCTATACATAAGTAGCACCAGATTCTAATTAATGACCCTCCAAATGTCTCCAAATCCAATGTTCACACTACAATGACAAAAAGAGGGCTGAGGTCAGGGTTCTTAGGGAATGAAAAGTTTCCTCCCTGTTTTCTCAAGAGTGCTGGCCAAACCTGTTTCAGAGAATTTCCTTGCCCTCTGAACTTGGAGATGTTTTTAGATATTGCTGTCTTTTAAAGTATTATGGTGTGTGTTCTTTCATACCACAATGCAAATGGTAAAAATTTATTCAGAACCAAATTATAGTTAGAAGCAACCATTAGAAATTCAAGGATGTTCTCACAGCCAAATTGCTTCATTTTCACTTCTTATTTTTTGATGTAAAATTACCAGCACTCTTGGAATTTATGGAAGCAGTCAGCAAAATGTGTTATAAACACCTTCTTCAAAAAGACCCCAGAGAGCCTGACTGCAAAATTTCTCACTCTGATAATCCTCTCCATGCCAGTTCTGCATAATTTTAGAGACACCCTGACACAGACCATGGAGTCGCAGAATCAGACACGTCTGAGCAACTGAACTGAACTGACACAGAAATTATTTTCCTTCCACCCATAAGCTCAGACGGTGGGCTAGCATGGAGATAGGACTAGAATGTTTCACATGGAATCTGTGTCAATTATTTTGAGGCTCTGGATAAAGGCAACAACTATTTGATAAACTTACACAAAGCACTGGGGTGATGAGGAGGAGATCAAATGACCAAAACATGACCTTGTCTTGAAGAAACTTGCACTCCAATGTGAAAGAAATAATCCTCTCTTCCTATAAACCATTTAATCAAATTGCAAAAATATCTACTTCTGCTTCATTGACTATGAGAAAGCCTTTGTGTGGATCACAACAAACTGGAAAATTCTTAATGAGATGGGATTACCAGACCACCTTACCTGCCTCGTAAGAAACCTGTATGCAGGTCAAGAAGCAACAGTTAGAACTAGACATGGAAAAACCGACTGGTTCAAAACTGGGAAAGGAGTATGTCAAGGCTGTATAGTTACCCTGCTTATTTAAATTATATGCAGAGTATATCATGCAAAATGCTAGGCTGCATGAAGCACAAGCTAGAATCAAGATTGCTGGGAGAAATATCAATAAGACACATACAGTGAGATATATGTGTGCTTAGTCACTCAATCATGTCTGATTCTCTGAGACCCCATGGACTGTAGCCTACCAGGCTTCTCTGTCCATGGGGATTCTCCAGGCAAGAATACTAGAGTGGGTTGCCATGCCCTCCTCCAGGGGATATTCCCAACCAGGGGTCGAACCCAGGTCTCCTTCATTGCAGGCGGATTCTTTATTGTTTGAGCCACCAAGGATATTTAATAAATATCAATAAATATCAGACATGCAGATGACACCACCCTTGTGGCAGAAAGCAAAGAGGAACTAAAGAGCCCCTTGGTGAAGGTGAAAGAGGAGAGTAAAAAAGCTGGCTTAAAACTCAACATTCAAAAAACCAAGATCATGGCATCTGGTCCCATAACTTCATGATAAATAGATGAGGAAACAATGGAAACAGTGACAGACTTCACTTTCTTGGGCTCCAAAATCACTGTGGACGGTGACTGCAGCCATGAAATTAAAAGACACTTACTCCTTGGAAGAAAAGTTAGGACAAACCTAGACAGCATATTAAAAACCAGAGACACTACTTTGCCAACCAAGGTCCATACAGTCAAAGCTGTGGTTTTCCCAGGAGTCATGTATCGACATGAGAGCTGGACCATAACGAAGACTGAGCACTGAAGAATTGATGCTTTCAAGCTGTGGTGTTGAAGAAAACTCTTGAGAGTCCCTTGGACTGCAAGGAAATCAAACCAGTCCATCCTAAAGGAAATCAGTCCTGAACATTCATTGGAAGGACTGATGCTGAAGCTGAAGCTCCGATACTTTGGCCACCTGATACAAAGAGCCAACTCACTGGAAAAGACCCTGATATTGGGAAAGATTTAAGGCAGGAGGAGAAAGGAAGGACAGAGAATGAGATGGTTGGATGACATCACTGACTCAATGGACATAAGTTTGAGCAAGCTCTGGGAGGTGGTGAAGGACAAAGAAGCCTGGCATGCTGTAGTCCGTGGGATTGCATAGAGTCAGACAACTGAGTGACTGAACAACAGCAATAAAACATACAAGGTTTGCTGCATGCTTATTCTCCTGAAAACATCTCTGAATCTTATTCTCTTATCTGCTTATGAACTCTTTTTCCTTTGGCCGCCATTTGTGTCTTTGGTCTGTATACTCTGTACCTTGTATGGAAGACACTCGTTCTTATTCCTGGATTGTTCATCCTTTACCAAGGTCCCAGAAATGTCTGGTTCCAGGGCATTATTGGGGGGGGGTGGGGAATGGAGTGTTTGCATATGCGGAGAATGGAGTGTTTGTTGAAAGATGGGTATATCATTGAGCTCTTTTCCAGAAAGTTCTTCACTCTCCTTGAGACCACAGCTTTCTCCAGTCTTAGGTTTGAGACATGCTGGGAAATAAGAACAAACAGGTCAGTTCAGACTCCTTGACCAAGGAGTATAGCTATCCCCAAGCCTCTAAGTTCCCAGGGTGCTCTGAGGAGATTTTCTAGCTATGGATATGGCTTTATTATATCTGGATACATGAGGAAAGTTAATGGAGATTTCTAGGTGCCTTGTAACTCTTTTAAGAGCTCTTCTTGAGATTAGGAGTCTTGGTTATGTGTGTATGTGTGCCTCAGTAAAGATGCAAGTGGGCTCAGCTAGGACAGGAAGAAAGAGGGGAGGAAAGAAGAAAAACGAGGCTGTCAGCATCAGGACCTCATGGTCTCTGAGGAGACTGCAGCTGAAAGATGAGGAACAGAGATGGTGGGAAGGAGAGACAGTAGCACCCAGGGCTTGGTTGCCACTCTGATCACCAAGTCCTACTGATGCCTTTCTCTAGCCTATACTGGTAAGAACCAACTATGGGTATCATGGGAGGGTTCTGTTTCTAGAAAGAATCATCATAAGGGTCTGAGCAGGAAGGAGCAGGGCAGGTCTAGACTTGAGCTATGGTAGGGAGGCCAGATTGCACATTATGAAGCCCAGGAGAAAGCCTTTGAACAGATTTGTGCAGGAGTTGGAACTGTCCCTCGTGGCCTTTCCTGCCCCATACCTCATCTCCACCTGTACTCATATGCTCAGTCTACTGCCTCCCATGCCCTTTCTTTCAGACAATTCCTTTCCAATCTGTGAAAAAGCTGCACTTGAAGGAGTGATGACAAATGTGAAAGAGGTTAAACAGGAGCTGAAAGCATCTCCTGTGTTAAATGGACTACTGTCTTTTCACCATTCTACCTCTCAACCCTGACTGTGCAGGGGGCAGATTGAATAATAATGCCAGTGTAAGTGTGGCTCAAAGAATTCAAGAGCATCCTTTGCTCTGGAGAGGCCTTGTTCTAGATTCTATAGACACTCTCTTCCTAGTTCTATAATGTGAAAGGGGAGCAGAGCTGCCCACCCTACAGCAGCAGAGACACTCGGCCTCCTGACACTGATGTCAACACCTCTGAGGAATCTCTTTCATCACTGCCTCCAAGATTCAGCACTACAAGATCACCCATCACCCCCTCTCTTCCCTCCCTTCTGCTCTCTGAATTCACCAGCAATGGCTCAGACAGTCTCTATCTTGAGCCCTCAACAAAGTCAAACTACAGAAGTCAAGGCCATTGTGAGAGGGCTCGCTGTGGAGGAAGAGCAGTAGGAGACAGAAGACCCAGGTCTGCATTAAGTGAGTTGAAGTTGCAGTGATCCAGAGCAGTGCTCCCAGATCAGGCCTATTTCTTTTTCTTTTTTTTCCCCTAGTTTTCTTGAGACATGTGTGCATGCTAAGTTGCTTTTAGTTGTGTCTGATTCTTCATAACTGCATCAACTGTAGCTCACCAGGCTCCTCTATCCATGGGATTCTCCAGGCAGGAATACTGGAGTGGGTCACCACACCCTCCTCCAGGGGATCTTCCCAACACAGGGAGCAAAAACGGGTCTCCCATATTGCAGGTGGATTCTTTTACTGTCTGAGCCACCAAGGAAGCCCTTTTTTGAGACATAATTGACAAAACTGTAAGGTATTCAAAGTGTACAACACAGTGATTCTATTTGATACACATAAACATTGAGAAAGGATTTCTACCAATTAATTAACACATTCATCACCTCACATATTTACCTTTTGTGTATATGAAACCATTTTTCACTCTTACCACATTTCAATTATATAATACAGTGTTATCAACTACCGTGGTGACTACCATGTTACACAGTAGATCCTCAGACCTTATTCATCTCATAACTGAGAATGTGCACTTTGACTAACTTCTCTTTATTCCCCCCCACAGCTCCATTCTAGCTATATCTCTCTGTCCCTCTTTTAGAGCAAAACTACAACAAAGGCTTGTATTAACATGTACTTGTTTTTTCCACTTCTCCTGCAATTCTTTCTTGAATTCACACCCATATGGCTTAAATTCACCCCAATCCACCAAGACTGCTTAGGACAAGGTCTCCAGTGACCTTCTAATGCCAAAGCCAACACTCATTGTTAAGTCTTCATCTAACCTAATGCATCGGGAATATTTGACTTAATTGATCTTTTCTTCTTAAAACACTTTCCTCAATGCTACTTTTAGAAAGGCTTCACTAGTCACTCTTTCTCAGTCTCTTCTGATCTCTGAATCTGATGGCTTCAGACCTCATCATTAGATTTCACATCTTTTCTATCTACACTCACTCTCCAGATGATTTCATTTGGTGATTTCATTGGATTTCATTTCATTCACTCTCTGAAATATCTCACCCTGGCTTGAAATATTCTCTAAATGCTGTAGCTCCCAAATTTATATCTCCAACCCCAACACCTAAACTTAACACCAAGTTCGTATTTCCAGCCACCTAGTCAACATTTTATATGTCAAAATAAATATAAGGTGCTTTTCTACTCAAACCTCTTTCAGTTGTTTCCACCCCAGTAAATGATTTTTCCATTTTAACCAACTGCTAAAACCACAATCCTTGGAGTCATCCACTCTTCCTTTCACACTCGCATTCAATCCATCAACAATTCTGTTCACCCTTCCTCCTAAATATATTCAGAATGTGACCACTTCTCAGCTCATCCACCATTACCATCCTATTATAAGCCATCATCATCCTTCTCTCTTGACAACTGCAGTGGCCTCCTAACTGCTCTCCCATCTTCTTGCCCCTGACTCTCTAGAGTCTATTCTCCACACAACTGCCAGAGCACTTTTGTTAAACTAAAAGTGTAATCCTCTCATCCAGCTGCTTGAAATCCTTCAATGTTTCCTGTCTCGAGGAGAGGATGACCAAGGTTCCTCCATGGTCTATATGGTGTCCTGTGATCTGACCCTACTTCTACTGCTCTCCTCTCCCTCAGTCATTCCATTCCATTTCTGTTGGTCTTCTTGCTTTTCCTTAAATATGTCAAGCCTGATTGTACTTAAAATTGCTATCTCTTTGCCTGGAATTCCCTTTCTTCAGATAGTCACACAGCTTACCCTCTCACTTTCTCCAAATCTCTGCTCCCGCACCGCTTTATCTGTATTAAATAGCACTCACCTCCACCACTGCTCCACGCCCTCCTTTGTTGCTTCACTCTCCTTTGTAGCCCATATCACAAGCTGACTTGTACTGATTTGTTCATGGAGCATCTTCTTATCCTCACTGGATTGTAAGTACCATGGGAGGAGGGACTGGATCTGTTTCGTTTATAGGTTTACCTGACCACCTTGGAGAAGGAAATGGCAACACACTCCAGTATTCTTGCCTGGAAAATCCCATGGACAGAGGATCCTGTCAGGCTACAGTCCATGGGGTCACAAGAGTTGGACACAACTTAGCCACTAAACCACCACCAGCGACCACCTAGTGCAATGCTTAGTACCTAATATACATTCAACTGAAGTGTTTGTTGAATGAATGAATGATGCCACTGGTATGATATATTGAGACCTCCCCTCCATTGAGATGCAAAAGACAAAAAAGAGCATTACACGGTTACAAGTGGATGCTCTACTGCTGGTGCTTTCCATGGAAAGTCAGACAACTATGTAGAATGTAGAGAAAGACAGCAATTTTCAAGTTACCAGTCTCTCTCCACAACCTCCCCTGCCTCAAACCCAAAGGAAGAATTAAAGAGAGACTGAAGTTTCTGCAGTTCTTTCTGAGGAGAGCTGAGGCTGAAAAATACTGCTCTACTATCACTCTGAAGACCCTAAAATAGCTTCAGCTGGCAACCTGGGAAGCACTTGTTACATTTATAGTGATAAATGGAGTATGTGTTTATACAGGTCCGTAAACAATTCCATAATAATCCTCTAAATGACCACAATTTTGGTTACATGACAAAAGGATGGTGTCCATTAACAAGCTCAGTCATTCCAAGTCTCTCCAGAGTTGGCTCAGATTCCACAGGGCAGCTTGAGGTCAAAGGTTCTGTGGCTTCCAGAGTCAGAGTCTTAACTCAAAGGGCTACTTCTGCCTCCTGGGACAGAGGAGCCAGGATAATAATTCTAGTTGATGATGATATCTTAAAGGGGCTATAAAGCAACCAAACCACATCCTAGGATTAAGTCAACAAAACTATAGAAGTGCAAAGGGGGACTACTGACGACTGACTCATCAACTCAGTGGAATAAAGCTACACCTAACACTCGAAGCGCACTGGGATCTCAAGATACTGATTTCCATTTGAGAAAGGAAATGACCAGAAAAAGCTAGAACAGGCCCATTTAATCCCAAGTGACTATAGTAAGTAAGGGTTAAGGATGCGCTAAAGTCACATTCATGTTCTCAGAATCTAGTAATAACTAGTAAGCATGCCTCCATACAGTTCCTATCACTCAGCTTGTTTAGCAGATTACAAATCAAATTAAAAACTTTCATTTTGGGGACACACATCTTGCTCCCTTCAGGAATCTCAAATGTATTGGCTAAGCAATGTTCAGCATGTGAAGAACTCTTCTATCCTGGTAAAATCAAATACCTATTTTCTTAATACAGATGAAATCAATGAACGGTCTACTAATCTAACTGTTCTCAAATGTTCCCTCTGTTTTTCAAAGACCATCATATGCATTAGAGGCCAGATGACATATTTAATCTAATTGCAAAATAGATTCCCCTCACATGTTCATTCTTCCTACACATTTGCTAAGTGCAATGCATGTGGTGGTATGCTCCCCTTCACAGTCAAGGGGCTGGTTTCTGAGCTCCCAGAGTATTTCGGGTGCTACAGGTTCATGGTTAAATTCCTCTCCCCAATTGCTCTAGGCACCACCTAAAGTCACACCCCTTTCCAGGGCAGCCCACATCTTATGACTGATAGTCACAGGGAAAAAGGCCTGGCCCCCTGCCTCAGTGAAGGACAGATAAAAAAGACAATTCCAACTCCAGAGGTCCTCACGGATAAGCTGACGCTCCTGAAGTGACTGTGCTCAGCTTTGCCCTCCTCCGCCCCACCCTCCTAGGCACTATTCTCAGAGTCTGTGTCCCAGGGCACCCCACCCAAGAGACCCTTGCCTAACTTTTGAAGAACAAGATGAACAGAACAGGGTCTTGTCCTGTCCCAAGTAACTTACAGGCTGAAGGATCAAACAACTCCAAAACACACATGCTACAGAAAACTGGCATTTAGAAGAAGTGACAACACTTGTTTCCAGGCTCCACAGGGATAGGGATGATTGGACCCATTCTGGATGATGAACTCAACTGGTGGACAAGGCGGTGAGCAGCGCAACGGTCATAGACAGATGTAGTAGCACTTGCCAAGTCAAAAAGGCATGAAAGAACCCGGTTTGCTTCAAGTTACAGGAAGTCTGTCAGTGTGACTGAAGCAGAGTGAGGCAAGTAGGGAGTCAGGAAGTCAGAAAACAAGTGGGGGTCATATTACTAAGGAACAATACAGAAATGAAAAACTTGCATTCTGATGTCAGACTGCCTAAGTTTGAAAATTAATTCCACAACTTACCAACTAATAGGTGAGTTGCTTAACCTCAAAGTTTCCTCATTTAAGAAAGAATGTAAAACTACCACCTTCCTCATAGATACTGCTGTGGAAATTAAATGAAAATGCACATAAAGTGCTTTGTACAAAACTAGGCTGAGTTTGGGCCTAGTTCAGTTTGGGCCTAGTTCACCAAATATATATAAGTGAATCACTTTGCTGTACCCCTGAAACTAAGACAACACTGAAAATCAATCATATTAAAAAAAAAAAACTGTTAGCTCTGATGGGCTTTCTCTAGAAGGTGATAGGGAATTACCAAATAGTCATAAATAGAGTTGTGCTTTCAGAAAATAGCTCTGATGAGGTCTCTCCTTTCAGGAGAAAGGTTAAAGCTGGAGAGATAATTTATACATATAGGTATACCTCAGAGATTTGACAGGTTTGTTTCAGACCGCTGTAATAAACAGTGACTATCACAACAAAGCAAGTCACATGAATTTTTTGGTTTCCTAGTGCATATAAAAGTCATGCTTACACTATACTACAGTATATTAAGTGTGCAATAACATTATGTTTTTTAACATGTACATCCCTTAATTAGGACTTCCCTAGTGGTTCAGATGGTAAAGTGTCTGCCTACAATGTGGGAGACCTGGGTTCGATCCCTGGGTTGGGAAGATCCTCTGAAGAAGGCAATGGCAACCCACTCCAGTACTCTTGCCTGGAAAATCCCATGGATGGAGGAGCCTGGTAGGCTACAGTCCATGGGGTTGCAGAGTCAGACACGACTGAGCGACTTCACTTCACTTTACTTCCCTTAATTAAAAAATACTTCATTGCTAAAATATGCTAACCATCATCTGAGCTTTCAGTGAGTCAAAGTAAGTAGTAGCATCAAAGATCACTGATCACAGATTACACACCAAATATAATAAAAAAAATTTTTGAAATATTGCAAAAATTACCAAAACGTGAGACAGAGACAGGAAGTGAACAAATGATGCTGGAAAACACAATGGCAACAGACTTTCCCAATGCAGCACTGCTGCAAACCTTCATTTTGGGGGAGAAAAAAAAAAAGCAGTTAACTGAGAAACACAGTAAAACAAAGACTGCCTGCATGTGAGAAGTGAAGCCAAGAGCCTCGGATCTGAAGAATAAAGAGTATAGACAGAGTGAGAAAAGGGCCCAGCTAAGGGGAAACTGAGCAGTAGCACCAAAAACAAAAACAAAAAAACCAGGGAGAAACCAGGGCAGGCTGCTAGAGAAGGGTCTGCAAGGAGGATTAGAGTCCCATTCTGAATAGTTCAGACGAAGACAGAAGGAAAAGCGCCAAGAGCTAAATAAATGATAGTCCAAATGCTAACCACAAAACATGGGGTGCAAACACTCCTAAAACTGCTATGTTTGCTGACTGCATTCATTCAAAGCATTCATTCCCAAGGTTCTATATCAAACCCATTCCTAAAAATGCATCTCTTACTTCCTAAGATAGAGCTCCTTCCAAAAAATGTTATAATGGAAATTTTTGTACCAAATGAGTATTAATAGACAGTGACAGTAACAATTTGAAAAACTATATATCTATTTAACTCAGCCTCAGGATCATTTAAGGTCAGCACCTATATGCTCCAACCTACTTCTACAAAATAAAAATTAAAGTTGGAAGCCAAGCCAGGGATACTAATCAATCACGTCTCATAATGAGACAGTACTATATACACATCTGGGGCTTCCCTGGCGGGTCAGATGGTAAAGAACACGCCTGCCAATGCAGAAGATATAAGATGCAGGTTTGCTCCCTGTGTGGAAAAGACCCCCTGGAGAAGGGAAAGGCTACCCATTCTAGTATTCTTGCCTGAAGAATTCCATGGACAGAGGAGCCTGGCAGGCTATACTCCATGGGGTCACAAAGAGTCTGACACAAGTGACTAATACTTCACTTCTTTACTATACACCAGGATGGCTAAAATTAAGACTGACAACACCAAATGTTGGCAAGTATGTGGAACAACCAGAACTTTCATACCTTGTTGGTGGAGTGTAAAATGTTAAAATCTCTTTGGGGAAAAAAAAAGGCAGGACAGTTTCTTATAAATTCAAATCTACAAAATTCTAGATATTTATACAATGGAAATGAAAATATGTCAACAACATGAATATTCACAGCAGATTTAAGTACACTGCCCAACAACTGAATATAGCCCAGGCCCAAAAACTAGAGAAGGAATGAACAACTGGAATATCTATACAACATAAACATACTCAGCAATAAGAAGAAACAAACTACTGATAGACACGACAACATGGAAGAACTTCAAAAACATTATGCTGGTGAAAGAGACCTTATACCAACGGAGCATAGTGTATACATATTTATAAAAAGTTCTAGAACAGGCAAACCTAACGTAAGGTCAGAACAGTAGTTGCTTCTGAGGGAGTAGAGGTGAGTATTGACTAAGCAGGGACATGAAGGAAATCTCTGGGTAACTACAAAGTTTTATATTTTGATAGGGCTGTGGTTATACAAATTATGCATTTGTCAACTCAAACATACGCTAAAGATATGTGCATGTCATTGTAGGTTTATATTAACCTATTTATATTAACCTCTTTATATTAAGAGAAAAAACTGCAAACAAATACTGAACTCTAGTTAATTACTGGTATATTTACATGACAAATAAACAGGAAGTATACAGATGTCTGCAATTTATTTTGATATGTGTCAAAAATAAGATGGATTGATGGATGAATAGATATATAGAATAGTAATGTGTTAATGGTAGAACACAGGTGTGGGTTTACCAATGGTCACTGTACAAAATCTTTCTAATTTAACATACTGAAATTTTAATAATAGAATGTTGGGAAAGTGCTTTTATTTTAGGGGAGCTGGATTCAAATCAAAGGAAGGAAAGCTCAGCCTCACAGCTGCCATGGCCTGTTTATCATGTTGGGTGGATCAGATGCTGAGTGCAAAGTGAAGACCCTGGATGGAAGTGTGAGAGCTGGGGGACTGCAGGGTGCATGGGGAGTGAGGGGGTGTGAACACATCAGCGCAAGGTTAGCCTTTCTTGTTTCATCAGATATTCGGCAGACCAAATAGAATGCGATCACTGAATATTCTGTATGAGACTGCAATGCACTTCCCCACCAGCTTGGAAACTCATACCTAGCAGGCAATCTATGTGCAACTAAAATAAATAAATTAGCCAGCAGGTCAGTGGGCCTCACTGCGGTTGTGGCCTCTGCAGTGATGACCAGTAAGTGGTCTGCATATGCAGAGAAGAGGGGTTGGGGTGCGGGGGTGGGGGGTCTCCCTCCTTCCTGTGGCACAGACAGGCATTGCCACTGTGAAAATAAACAGATGCATGCTGGGGTGGCGGGCCTGTTTGGCTAGTGCCCGGGCTGAGCCCCTGCCCTCTGATCCCACGATGTTTGTGGAGCCTGTGTTGCTGTCTAGCAACAGGGTCTATTTTTCTCTCCTAGGGCGGTGTAAGTGGATGCAGCTGTCTGGGGCTGATTTACAGGAGGAAGTCACCAGTATGAGTGTCAGGAAGCTCGGAGCCCAAAGTCTTCATCTTGACTCCCCGGCTCCTGGTAGCCACGAGGACTAGGGTGGGGGTTTGCCAGTGTGATCATTACACCAGGTGGTGCATGGAGCTTTATCTTTCAGGGAGACACCCCCTACAGAAACCCCAGAAGGTTGCCCAGCTGGTCATTTCCTCTGCAGCCAATTGGATACAGATCCTGTCTGCCATGCACATTTTCCATCCCTCTCAGTCTCCTAACTCCAGAGATGTTATTTCTAGGCTTCTTCATGGGAGCAAGTGGGGTGGGCCTTGGGATGAAAATGAATTTTTTTCTTCAGTTATATTAAAGTAGCATTCTTATATGCTTCTGTGCCTTATTGGGATCAGCCCTGACTTTAAAGACCCACACACACACAGAGTATCCATGTCTTCCCAAGAATGCAGATCACATAAAAAGTACTGTCCATCAAGGTCTGTGCAATGCTTGCCATGGCTTGGAGGTAGTAGCAACTCCAGTTTACTAACAGGGAAACTGACACCCAGACAGGTTGAATGGTCTTCTTGGAGAATCACAGTTAGAAAGCAGCAGAGCTTCCTGTTTGACTAAGTCCCAATGCTGGCAGAGAGATTACCCACCGTTGGTCTGGTAGACACCATTTTTCACCTATGCTGTTTATTTGGTATCCATGTTATAAGACAGCAGAGTAAATCCTCATTATCACAAGCTCTCCGAGGTTTCTCTCTGTCTGAGAAATATCATCTTTAGACTGAGTTTAAAGAGCCAGGAGTGATGATGGGTTTCCCAGGTGGCACAGTGTTAAAAAATCTGCCTGCCAATGCAGCAGACACAAGACCTGTGGGTTCAATCCCTGGTTCGGGAAGGTCCACTGGAGTAGGAAATGGCAACCCACTCCAGCATTCTTGCCTGGAGAATTCCACTGACAGAGGAGCCTGGTGGGCTACAGTCCATGGGATCACAAAGCGTCGGACATGACTGACGGACTGAGCACAGTGATCAGGTGGTAGGCATTAGAGCCTGTGAAACCAAGGGCCTAGTCCCTTATTCAGCCCAATGTACTTATTTTCTCAGACATACCTTGGTCCATCAACATCCTTAGAAAATCACAATGTATGTGTAAAGACACACACACAGACACGTAACAGGATGACTCTAGATGCTATGAATTATCATCTACCTGCGGCATCTCCCAGGTACTGAATTCTAGCTCCATAACCTAGACAATGTTTCTAACATTCTCCTTGCTTTCCAACGTGCCCTCAAAGAAGACATGAAAGAGAGCCCTCTAACGTTCCCGCCACATGCACTCAGAATACCAGCAACTTCTTTGTCATCCTGCATGAACTATGCAGCCTGTCTAAAACACAGAGAATGCCAGCCATGACCAATGAGGGAGATGGAAAGAACACTTTTCTACCTCCATGAGTTCAGCAGTGTCCTAATCACAGATTAAAAATACCGGTAACACTCAAGGCCATCACTCAACATGAACACAGTCCACACGGTAAATGAGCTGCAGTTTATCTCCCAGTTTTGCTTCCCACAAAGCCCCTCACTATGTCCCTAACCACCATCACTCCATTCAGTTCAGTCGCTCAGTCGTGTCCGACTATTTGCGACCCCATGAATCGCAGCACGTCAGGCCTCCCTGTCCATCACAAACTCCCGGAGTTTACTCAAACTCATGCCCATCGCTCCATTACTCTCACTCAAACCCCAAGACAAAACCAGACCAGCTCTGTCTAGGTCACAACGCTAAAGGGGTTAAGTAGTTCTCTAGCCCTTCCTTGAATACCACCAAGGAGATTATATGTTTTAATATTTATATATATAATTTATAGCCTTAATATATATAATTCTTATCACCCCCTTGCAAGGCAGATATTACGATCATTTTACAGATAAAGAACCTGAGGCCCAAAGAAGTGAAGTAATGCATCCAGTAGCTGCTTGTACCAAGATTCACACCCAGGTCTGTGTCTCTCCTAAACAAAGGCAGTAACCCCAGTGCAATGCTGCCACCCCTGAGGCTCGGAAATGTCACATTTTCTCTCCTTAGAGATTTCAGCTCCCCTACTGCTGTATATGTGTTCACTGGAGAATGTGGGAGGAGCTGAAAGGATGGGCAAGTGATAAGCATGTCTCTGTAACAGACAGGGGCCAAGAGGTGACTCCTGGGCTCGAGGGGATGGACAGAAGGAGGAATCTGTGAGTCGGCAGAGATTTGTAGCATGCCGGGCTGAGACACAGCATCGCACCTCTTCACCAACAGCCCAAAGCTGTAAATCTCTACTAACAGGAACACTCTGACGCTGTGCCCTTCATCTGGCCCCCAGATGTATTTTCCTGGATCTGTTAATTGAATTAAATTTCAACAGTTAACAATGAGATTTCACATTAAAATTCCAATTTCCTGCTTCTCTCTCTTTTTTTTTTTTTTTTCCTGCTTCTCTAAAGAGAAGATTCAGCAAGAGAGGATTCACGTTCCAGACGGCCAAATGCAGCCAGACTGGCAGTAATGGCGTCAGCCACTATCCACGTTCTCCAGTTTGCCAGTCACCGCCACTCCCTAGTGTTTCCCAGACACTCAGCCCACCTCACTCATTTACTGGTCTCAGGAGTTTTTGAACTGTAGACCTCTGTATATATGCCCAGAGGCAAATATTTGTTGAACAAGAATTTCAGCCCACTTTGCCAACAAGACATAAACTGCTAAAAGGGATACAAGAAGTAGGGTATGGCTCCTGCTTCCCAGAGTGGAAAGGTAAGTGATCATGCCCTCTAGAACATCAGCTCCATGGGGGCAGGGGCTATGCCTGTTTTATTCACAGTTGTCCCCGGCACCTAGGCAGTACCTGGCATACAGATGTCCAATACATACTGTAATGGAAGGAGGGGGAAAGAGAAACGGAGGGAGGAATTTTGAGAGGAATGTTGCTTCAGTCCCTTTTAGGACATTAAGCAAGAAATGAAAGCAAGTCTGGCATACAGAGGAGACAATGATGGACACATAGAAAGAAATGACACCAAGTACTCTAGGAATACAGAGGAAGAGTATTTTTTATGTCGGTGACCAGGAAAGACCTTTAGAAGAGAAGAGGTTTCTGGGTATTTTGAAACATTGCTTAATTACAGTCCCCCTCTTTGGTAATGTGGATTGACTTACTAAAATCGCTTCATCTCAGGAAAGAAGTCCCAAGTCTAAACCCCATGCATTCCCCAGACACGCTGACTTTGACCAGACAGAACCTGACTAGAGGGACTGGATCAGACCCCAGACTGCCATTCCCATGGGCCACAGGGACAGCCAGGCTCCAGGCCTCAGCAGCGGCAGTCCGTGCCAGCAAGCCTGCTGTGGTCGGGAGGCAGGAGCTGGGCCTGCCTTATATCACCACGGGGTTGTACGGGAGCTCCCAATGAGCACAGTGAAAAGCCCTGATCCCAGACTTTAGATTCTTTTGTGAAACAGTCATCCTGTTTCACCCCGAGCCATTCAATGACTGACATGGACCTCCAGTCATCCCGCCCTCCAGCCGGGTCTGCTGTACTTCTCTCTCACTGCCCCTCCTCAAGGTAGGAGAATATCAGTCTGTTCAATCTCGGAGATTCTGATTCAACTCCAACAACACACAGGGCTTTCCTGAGGCCTCCTGGTAAGAAGATACTACTTATCTCCATTAACCTCTGACCCAGCTAAGATGAAACAGCTCCCGTCTGCAGGCCGAGGGCCCTCGTCCCTGGACTAAAGTTAAATAAAATGTAAGGTGGGGGCAGGGAGTGCAGCAGCCGGGGAATTGTGGTCCCTGTCTCCAGGGAACGGCTGCCTCCTTCCTCCTAGGTATATAAAGCCAGAAGCCTGTTAATAGATGGACACCCCAGGAATCCCTCCAGGCGGCCTCTGGGTTAAGAACTACATCTGGAGGAAGCAGTGCCTCCTAGGAAGATGGAAAGGCCATAAACCCTCAAAGACTGGCCATTTGATATATGTGATGATAATGGGAATGTTAATCTCCAAAGGAAAAGCCATTCATCCAAAACTCCATCCTCCTGGGTCCCCACACCTGACTTAATGAGGAGAGCCACTTCACAATGGCTGCTCCCATGGGCCAGGCCTTTTACATGCAATATCCCACTTAATCCTCACCAAAGGTCAGAGGGCCATGTACTGTTGGGATGCTCAGTTTACACAGGAGGAAACAGAAACTAGAAGAGATCGAAAGACCTGCCCAAAGTCACTGACGGCTGTTGAGTTGTTCACTAGCACGAGTGGCCCAGTTGAGAGTGTTCACTCTATGTGTCTGATGCCAAAGCCTATGCTTTTCAGTCTAGTTCCACTCTCCTGCAACAATCATGCTGGGAGGTGCCTATTTCACCGCAAGGCTAAAAATGATACTACTCTTAGTTTTTTTTTCCATTCAAATCTTAGTTTACAGGGCAGTAGAATAGTAAATGCTGTACTACTACCCTCTGAGAAAGAACTATGCTTCACTCAAGTTAACACTGGGTCATACTAGGGACCAGGCCATAATAATCAATGCAATACCAACTATAAATACTACAGGTGGTATCACTAAGTATTAGACAGAGAAGAGTATGTTTCTATCTTTTCCCTGGAATGGACAGAATTAAATTTCCATAAGCAATCATTCTCTTTGAAGATGATAAGCAGGGATAAACAATATGAATCAAAATTAATAAAGAGAAATAAACAGTCTTTTTTTTCTTTAATAGTCTGCTGGTCAGTGCAGTGTGCTGGTCAATGGACTTGAAATGAAAGCAAGGAGCTGATTTCAGGTGGCAGGGCAGTAATTTGAGAGCATAAAAAAAATCTTTGCTGTTTGGTTTAATATTGTAAGAGGCCCATGAAGAATCCTTCAGGAGTAGACTGTGTCTTATTTGTTTTTATATTCCAAATGCTTGATACATAATATATGCTGAAAGAAGGAGCTGAGGAATGAATGAATGATTCTCAGGCTTTTTCATGCAGAGGTATCTCCTTGGATATGCCCTAGTTGAGGGTGGCATAGCATGCAGCAATCCCTTGTGGCTCAGATGGTGAAGACTCTGCTTGCAATGCAGGAGACTTGGGTTCAGCTCCTAGGTTGGGAAGATCCCCTGGAGAAGGGAATGGCAATCCACTCCAGTATTCTTGCCTGCAGAATTCCACGGACAGAAGAACAGTCCATGGGGTCACAAAGAGTCGGACGTGACTCAGCAACTTAACACTTCTAGGATTTTCTAGATGCATTCACTAGGGGAAAAATAATCTTCAAGGACTTTCTTTGTAGCTATCTAAGTATATGGGATGTATGTTCTCTCATTTAATACAATGAGCCTGTGAAATCTATATTGTTGTGCACATTTTACAATGCAGAAACTGGAATTTATAGAGTCTGATTTACCAAAGCAAGAAAGCAATGAAGCCCCAGTGTGGACCCAGATGTCTGGGTCCTCGACACATTCACTTTGCTCCACAGCACTCTGAAGGAGTTCGTGTTTCCTCTGAGATGGAGGCTGCAGCTGTACCTCCAAGTGTGCGGAGCAATAACACATGGCACATAACTGCAAAAGAAAGAACTAGAACCACTTCAAATGAAAGCGAGGACGCTGTATCTACACTGGATGTTCCTGGCCTTTTTGTTTTCAACATATCAAGCCAGCGGAGAGGGGGCTGGCACATCGCTCTTCTGCAGCATTCCCTTTAAACATGCCACATCTGGAAAAAGGGAGACAAGGTCCAGTTAACCTCCTCACTCGCAGATTCTTGCCTCTTAAACCAGCGAGTATTAATAAATCCCTCCATTGTTCCACACATGAGCATCTCCACCAAAGACTACAGAGGAGAAATAAATGTCAAAATAAATTCAAAGTGGACATCATTGCTGTTTGTAACCAACTATAGGCTTGTTTTTTTGTTGTTTTTTTTAACGAAGTGAGGAGAATGAGGAGGGTACTGATGTGGAAGAAAGTTGAAATGACATTGTTTAAAAAGATGTTTGTAATTTTCTTTACATTTAGATTAACCACATTATCTTTAAATTCCTTGTTCTAGCTAATCTAAATTGGCTATAAAATTAGGCAGATTTGAACTGTTAATATCGTACATAAATTAACAAAAATTTTATTGTGTGTACTTTACTGCCTGATGCCTGGTTCATTGACTGCAAAATTTGCTTGCAAAAATCTCTAAGGCCCAATGCAAGTGGAAGTTTAATGTGGCCTATAATTGAGCTTTGCAAATAACTAAATTCTTCTGGAGTAGGGTAGGATAAAGGGGAGCCAGGGTGGTGGCCAGGGCACAGAGTGCCAAAAAATCTGTCCATGTGCATAAATTTTTCCAAGCCTGGTGTGCTTTCCAAACCATTTCCTATACTTTCCAGGTGGGCTCATCTGAGAAGAAAACAGGGACGTCATGTCTCCTCACTGAAAGTCAACTCTTTCACCTTCTGCTCTCTACATCCCCTGCTGTGAACATATTTGCTGGATCAAAAACTGAGACACATGGTCAGGACATAGAAAAAAATGAAACTAAGACCGTTCCAGAAAATCTAGGACATATGTTCTCCAGAACTGAAGCAATCCAGGACTGCGCATCCTGTAGGTGCCTAATAAGTACCTGCATAAAGCATCATAGCAGTATTCCAAAAGGCATTGCGAATTTTTTTCTCTTTTCTTCAAAAAAAATCTTATCTGCAGCTAGGTTTTTTCTAAATCCTAAAATTTTCAGCTCTGTCATCCAGATTATGCCAGTTTGCCACATGCCTTTGCCTAGTCCATTTCACTTACTTACTATAGTTTTCTTTTTAAGATTAAAATTAAATTTAAAACCCAAATCTGAGAGCTCTCACTTAAACCCTGGGAACTGTAAAATATGGTTAAGGATGTAATACATTTTTTTCTACTTGAAAAATAAATAAGTACTTTGATAAGTCAAGTGCTACTCCAAACATATCCCAACAGTAGAATTCTCCCAATGAAGTATCAACTGTTGGTTTGTTTAGATATGAAATATGTCTAGTCAAAATCAAATTGCAGTTACAGGACTTCAAAGAGAAATAACTTGGCTCAGAGATATTGGTTCTAATCTCACATCAAAAGCAGCTGTATCGTTGTTGGCTTATGAAAAGGAAACAATTCTTTTCAACCAATATGAAGCATGAGAAAATAAGGATAATATTTCTTGAAAACTTCCGAGAAATAAACGGTGTCACACTGTGAAACAGACACAGCGCTTCAGAATTTTTTTCAAGTGTAAGTTGTCTGGAGACATTGCACTTCACAAAACAAGAACAGGTGTAAAACCCAAAGGGAAACATTCATTTTCACTTTTAAGACTTACAGACAAGCATATTAATGAGAGAAATTATCAAAGCTAGGATCTGTCTGGGACACTTGGAATGGGGATTCAAGGAGAGAAACAGAAGTGGAAAAGGGTAAGATCCTAAAATTAACCCAACCAATCCCATTCTCTAGGCTTCAGAATAAAACAGTACTTCTCAAACTTCTCATGGGAAACCTGCTATATGAAGATTCTCGATCAGCAGGTCCGAGGTAGGCTTTGGGAGGCTACATTCCTAACAAGTTTCCAGATGATGCTGGTGCTGCTGGCCTGTGGACCATACTTTGAGCAGCTACGATATAGAACTTTTGACCTCTCAATCCCATTCATCCATCAATCCTTGCCAAAAACGAGCAGCCTGGCCAGATAAAATGTGGCACAGTCTGAAGCCCTAAAGGGTGTAAGGAGTATTGTGATGTGTTAAAAGACCTCCCTTAGAGTCAACACAACAATATAAAGCAAAACAAAATCAGAATTTCAATGGCAAAGATCAGTTCATTAGGAGCATATCATTAGAGAGATTTAGATAAAAGGCAACTGAAGCTGGTGAAGAGCGTGCTGGGGATTTCACCTGAAGCTTTTGATTTCCCTGGAAAGTTTGGTGAAGAGTCACAGGGGAGGGCAGAAAATCCAGTTGGTGGCCAAAGTCATTATCAGCTCTGACTTTTAGAGACTGAAAAAAATCAGTGTGAGTTTGCACAACAAACAACTGACTTGAAGATGGGCTCATCCTAGTTAGTGAAGATTTGAGAATGAAATGAGGAATTATAGTTATTGTAGAACTACAGCAGATGACTTAACATTCTGGTCCTTAACCTTCTATCATAATCTCCTCATCTGTAGAATGGATAAAATAATGATTACTTTTCCAAGGATTACTACGAGAATTAAAATGAGTTCTATTTAAGTAGTCAGAACAGTTCCCAACCCATAGTAAGCAATATACATATGTGTGTGTGTGTGTATGTTATTACTATTATTAGGCTTACATTACATTGGTTTGGGATATCCAGAAATCTAGCTGCAACACTAAAGGGTCATCAACTCTAAAAATACATGTGGCCTCACTAGGAAAGTCATCCACTGAAGGAAGTCAATTAATTTAAAACCAGTGACAATTACTCAGAAAGTAGGTACTACTTTACAGGAACAGATATTTATGACAGGTTGGAGGGGGGGAACTCTTCGTATGTAATTCCTCACTTAATACAGAAATTTAAAAATGAAATTTCTATGTGAAAAGGAGATATCAGGCCTAGATGACTTTAATGAAAAACAGATGATGTTTTTCAACCTCTTATGGAGTCTATTAGAAGGCTTTCCTGGTGGCTCAGATGGTAAAGAATCCACCTGCAATGCAGGAGACCAGGGTTCAGTCCCTGGGTTAGGACGATCCCCTGGAGAAAGAAACGGCTACCCAATCCAGGATTCTTGCCTGGAGAATTCCATGGACAGAGGCACCTAGTGGGTTACAGTCCATGGTGTCGCAAAGAATTGGACATGACTGAGAGACTAACACCTTCACACAGAATCCATTATTTTTGCTCTAAGGACAATAAACAAAAAACAGCAATTAAAAACCAATATTTTCCCATCAACCTTCAGCTGAAACCCACATTAGGCAATGCCAGGGGTCAAAAAAAGAACATGATCCGACATAAATCACAGCAAGATCCTCTATGACCCACCTCCCAGAATATTGGAAATAAAAGCAAAAATAAACAAATGGGACCTAATCAAACTTAAAAGCTTTTGCACAACAAAGGAAACTATAAGCAAGGTGAAAAGACAGCCTTCAGAATGGTAGAAAATAATAGCAAATGAAGCAACAAAGGATTAATCTCAAAAATATACAAGCAACTCCTGCAGCTCAATTCCAGAAAAATAAATGACCCAATCAAAAAATGGGCCAAAGAACTAAACAGACATTTCTCCAGAGAAGACATACAGATGGCTAACAAACACATGAAAAGATGCTCAACATCACTCATTATCAGAGAAATGCAAATCAAAACCACAATGAGGTACCATTACACGCCAGTCAGGATGGCTGCTATCCAAAAGTCTACAAGCAATAAATGCTGGAGAGGGTGTGGAGAAAAGGGAACCCTCTTACACTGTTGGTGGGAATGCAAACTAGTACAGCCGCTATGGAGAACAGTGTGGAGATTTCTTAAAAAACTGGAAATAGAACTGCCATATGACCCAGCAATCCCACTCCTGGGCATACACACCGAGGAAACCAGATCTGAAAGAGACACATGCACCCCAATGTTCATCGCAGCACTGTTTATAATAGCCAGGACATGGAAGCAACCTAGATGCCCATCAGCAGACGAATGGATAAGGAAGCTGTGGTACATATACACTATGGAATATTACTCAGCCATCAAAAAGAATTCATTTGAATCAGTTCTGATGTGATGGATGAAACTGGAGCCCATTATACAGAGTGAAGTAAGCCAGATAAACACCAATACAGTATACTAACATATATATATGGAATTTAGAAAGATGGTAATGATAACCCTATATGCAAGACAGAAAAAGAGACACAGATGTATAGAATAGACCTTAGTTTACACCAGGAAGAGAAACTGAGAAACTGTAGGAGAAAGCCTAAGACCCCAGCCAGGGGCCCCCTGTGTGTCCCAGGCCTTAAGTACCAGATGCAAGAACAGAGGGAGATGATGTGATCGTGAGGTCAGGAGGGCACCTAGTTTTACTTGGACTTTCTCAGCAGGCCCTGGGCCCCCACAGATATATACTGGTATCGTGATAACGAGCCTCCCAGCATCAATTTGCCTTCATTTCTGAGACAACAGGACAGTTCAAACCAGATCCGGTCTCTATCAACTGGAACACAGTAAGTTTGAGGGTGGCAGGATTAGTAAACGTCAAAAGGTTAGGAGAGCTTGATAAGCCAAGGGCAGGGTTGGGACTATTTATTTAAAAGCTTACAGTTCCTGAAATATTCCATCTCAGCCCCCTCATCCCCCACCTTCCTTCCTCTTGACCTTTCTGTGACCTTCTCTCAGCTCTCAAAGCTTCTTGTTTTGGGTCAGCTGCATTTCCAACCGTAATAGCATTTCTTGCCTAGTAAAGTTTCCAAAGACACATCCCTCACCTCCTCTCCTTGGGGTCCCTTGAGGGTGTAAAAAAAGGAGATCAACATTTACATTGGTAAAATACACTCAGCTGTGAGGCAGGTTTAATCTTTTTTACAACCGTCCCCTGCAGCTGTGCTGTCTGCTTTACCAACCCCCCCCCCACACACACCCCCCACCCGCACTGGCCCTCTGCCTTCCTGGAAATAGCTTTCCCCAAAGAGCCTTGGGACACACAGTCCCAGCCAGCCTCACTAAATATAGTTAAACGGAGATCTCAGGCGTGCTATAACCAGATGGGATAACTTGAGTGGGGTTTCTGGATCCAGGAAAAGAGAGCAAGGAGGGACAGAAGGGGACCTCATGGAGATAAAGCCACACTGAACCAGCCTGTGCCCAGAGACGGCATAACAGAGTGAGGTACCTGGGTTAAGGAGAAGTTAGGAGGCTCTTTGGTGGGGGACATGAGGAGGGGAAATAGTCTCTCCCGATATTCCTCCCTGAAACAACCAAACTAAACTCCTACAGCCCTCCCCCCTCCTCCTAACTGATTTTTCAAGAATATGTGGTAAATAGAGCATGAATCACCCCAAGGTTCCTGGGCAACAACTCAGGTCCAACTGGGTCCCCTTAACAAGAGCAAAGAAGAAAACAAGAACAAGGGGAAGAAACAGTTTAAGAAAAAAAAATCATTAAAAACTCATCCTTAAAGTCACCCAGAGGTCTGCTTTAAATATGCTTTAGGAAAAAAGGAAACCTAGCATTATAAAAACAAAGTATCTCTCACAAAGCTTGGAGGCGGTCTTCATACCACCCAGAATACAATCCACACTATAACCGCTCAAAACCCCACCTTCAGATTCTGTGCTGTGACCTACATTTTCCTGTGACAGAAAACAACAAAATTCTGTAAAACAATTATCCTTCAATTAAAAAATAAATAATTTTTTTAAAAAATAGTGAGCTGAGGTTTATTGCCTAATTCTTAAGGAGTAACAAAATGAAATAATGATTTAGGAAAGTACAGTGAGACAGGTAAGCAACAGAAAGATGGATAAAGACTTGTGGTGGCAAGTCCATACAATGTAAATTATAGCAGTTGAAATATTATGGACGACGCATTTCAGCATGGATAAATCCCCAAAATGTAATATTGAACAAAATGAGCAAAGTATGGGAATCACAAAGTCTAACGTTACTTATAGAAAGTTTAAAACATGCAAAATTTAACTATACAGTCATCCCTCTGTATCCCGGAGTTCCACACCCATGGATTCAACCCACACAGATAAAAAAAAAAAAAAAAATTTTTAATTCCAGAATGTTCCAAAACAAAATTTGATTTTGTTTCAAACTGACAACTATTCACATAGCATTTACATTATATTTACAACTACTTACACAGCACTTACTTTGTATTAGGCATTATAAGGAATCTAGAAATGATTTAAAGCACAGGGGGGGATTGACATAGGCTATATGCAAATACAACTGTGCAGCACCATTTCATATGAGACTTGAGCATCCTCGGATTTTGGTATATGGGGGGAACGGTTCTTAGAGCCAATCCCTCACAGATACCAAGGGACAACTGTATACTATTTATGGATAAATACATATGTATATGGACACATATGTAAAGTGTAAAATATGCAAAAGAGAAATGATGAATGCCAAATTCAGAATAGTGGTTTCCTCATGGGAAGAAGGAAAGGAAAAGGAAGGTAAGGAATGCTCCAAGTGCTTCCACTATACTTCTTTGACTTTTCTTTTAAAAGTGATGTGAAACAGATATGGCAAAACAATAAAAGATTTGAGAAGCTGCAATGAGTTCATGCTGTTTGTTCATTACTGCTTTTTAATGCTTTACTGCATTCTAGAAACATTTTCTTGTAAAAATGTTAAGAATTTCAGACAAGAGTCTTCATATGAAAGTCAGTACACAACGTTGGACACCTGTTGAATTCAATCACTCTTCCATGAATATCAGGGTGGACCTTGGGCAGGGCCCCTGGGGTCCAACAGGACACCAGCTCCATCCTAGTGCAGCCCTGACCAGCATTTGGTGAGGAGTGTAGGGACCAGAGGACTCCCTTTTTAAAGCTCTTATTAAATCTTTTCACCCAGAGGATTCACAAAAAAGCAACCATTAGATATCTAAAAGCTTCCATTAGGAGCTGTTAGGAGGAAATGGAATTTAACAAGCCTCCTTCAGACTAAACATGGATACTTGCGAGCTTGGTCTTTAATTGTCAGTTCCACTACTAGGAGAGATGACATCTGGCTGTCACCCTAGTTCTGATGCTAGTGAATTATGTCATCTTGGGCAAGGCCTCAGTTACCTCATCTGCACCTAGTAGACCGCAAAGGTCTGAGCACTAAGGGTCTATGGTTCTAATCTGAGAATTAACACTGGGTAGGTGTAGATAAGCAACAAACACCTCCCAACCATAATTCATTCTAGGGGTGCTGGTGGTTCTCTACTCAGTCCATCTCCAAACACATATCCTGCCCCCCTTATAAGTTTCTGTAGCTCAAATGCCCATCACCAGACACTCTTTCAGATTAAATGCCACATTATAATGAAAACGACACCTGGAACCATAATCACACCTTGGTGGTGGTTTAGTCAGTAAATCATGTCCAACTTTTTTGACTCCCAAGGACTGTAGCCTGCCAGGCTCCTCTGTCCTTGGGATTTCCCAGGCAAGAATACTGGAGTGGGTTGCCATTTCCTTCTCCATCTTCCGAACCCATGGATGGAACCCAGTTCTCCTGTATGCAGGCAGATTCTTTACCTAGTGAGCCACCAGGGAATCACCCCTTAGCCTCAGCAATATACACTATCTCTTAATTCCCACATTACTTGTAACATAGATAAGAAAACTAAATTAAAGCAATTTACTTAAGATAGTTCACTTCAGTTGCTCAGTCGATCCAACTCTTTGTGACCCCATGGACTGAAGCATGCCAGGCCTCCCTGTCCATCACCAACTCCCTGAGCTTGCTCAAACTCATGTCCATCAAGTCAGCGATGCCATCCAACCATCTCATCCTCTGTCTTCCCCTTTTCCTCCTGCCTTCAATCTTTTCCAGCATAAGGGTTCTTAAGGGCGAAATTCAAGCTTCAGGGCCATATCTTCAAAATTCCAAGTTTAAATCCTTTCCATAACAAAGCAATTTCCTCAGATTAGCTTTAACAGAAGGAATAGAATCCTTAAAAAAAGCAGGAGTAAGGCAAGGAAGAAAGTTAAGGGAGAAATGGTCTGTGAGTGAGGGCTGCAGCAAGGGGAAGATGAAAAAAGAGTGAAACGGACAGAAAAATCCTGTCTTAGTCATTTTGTATAAGGATAGTTATATAATCTGAGAAATCTGTATGCAGATCAAGAAGCAACAGTTAAAACTAGACATGGAACAATACACTGGTTCCAAATTGGGAAAGGAGTACGTCAAGGCTGTATATTGTCACCCTGCTTATTAACTTACATGCAGAGTACATCATGTGAAATGCTGGGCTGGATGAAACACAAGCTGGAATCAAGACTGCAGGGAGAAATATCAATAACCTCAGATATGCAGATGACACCACCCTTATGGCAGAAAGCAAAGAGGCTTCTTGGTGAAAGTGAAGGAAGAGAGTGAAAAGGCTGGCTTAAAACTCAACATTCAAAAAACTAAGATCATGGCATCCAGTCCCATCACTTCATGGCAAATAGATGGGGAAACAATGGAAACAGTGACAGACTTTATTTTCTTAGGCTCCAAAATAACTGCAGATGGTAACTGCAGCCATGAAATTAAAAGACACTTGCTCCTTGGAAGAAAAGCTATGACCAACCTAAACAACATATTAAAAAGCAGAGACATTACTCTGCTAACAAAGGTCCATCTAGTTAAAGCTATAGTTTTTCCAATACTCACATACGGATGTGAGAGTTGGACTACAAAGATAGCTGAGAGCCAAAGAATTGATGCTTTTGAACTGTGGTGTTGGATAAGACTCTTGAGAGTCCCTTGGACTGCAAGGAGATCAAACCAGTCAATTCTAAAGGAAATCAGTCCTGAATATTCATTAGAAGGACTCCAATACTTTGAAGCTCCAATACTTTGGCCACCTGATGCAAAGAACTGACTCAGTGGAAAAAGACCCTGATGCTGGGAAAGATTGAAGGTGGGAGGAGAAGGGGATGACAGAAGATGAGATGGTTGGATGGCATCACTGACTTGATGGACATGGGATTGAGCAAGCTTGGAGAGTTGGTGATGGACAGGGAAGCCTGGCGTGCTGCAGTCCATGGGGTCACAAAGAGTCAGACACGACTGAGCGACTGAACTGACTGATAAGGATAGTTCCCTTCAGAGCCTGAAGGGTTGTGGGTTGAGGTATTGCCAAGATTGACAGGAGCTGAAAACAAGCTACTGAGCTGTACAAGACTGTTATTACATACAAATGGTCTTCCTCTCCAAATATTCGTACCAAAAGCAAGCTGGAATGTAGCTGTGTAATGCAGGAGAGATGATTTGTGTCAATTGATGTGTGCAGTCCTTGGCACCGTATGTGACCATTGAATGATGGAAATGATGATGACAAAGATGGTGATGACCAAATCAAGAAATTACCTAAGGTTACTCCATAACATCACATAGGAAATGGTCATGCAACCTAACAGGTGCACTACTGGGCTTTCATTATTCATGGTATTTTCAAGAATTAATGGTATTTTCAACAATTAAAACTGCTTTAACAAGATTCAGTTTCTTTCTCTGTCTAAAGTGCTAGGTTCAAAAGGGTTTTCTCAGCAAACGTAATCCTCCCTGTCTCTATTTCTAAAGGGAATTCAAAATGAATCTGTAAGAGAAACATCAGGAAGTAAGCAGAGGGGCCTTCTCTAAGTATCATCCCACTAGTTTATCAACCTTTTCTGTAAGCAGAATGGAAGAGAAGGAACAGAATTAATAGGTACTTCCACATAAGCAAATTAACTGAACACTTGAAAGATGAAAACAGAATTATTGTATCCTTTCTTTAGCTACAAATGCCCTGTTACAAGGCAAACGTTTTCTTTTCCCTCCTCAGAGAAACCTTTCTCCTGGGTTCCCTCCTCTTCAACCCCTCACAAGTGGAGTTGTCTTGTATAAGATTCCTTACAAAATATTTCAAACAACAAGTTGTTTTCTCAATTATTTTATTTTGAATTACAAAGTGCTGGAGATGGAATGGGGAAGGCACCAAATCTTTAAAACCACCAATAGTCCATGCTTGTTCAGATACTTACATATGTTGGTATGGAATAAGTTTTTTAAAAAAGCAATTTAACATAAATTTAGTAATTTATTCCCATAGGTAAAGATTTATATTTGAAACTACTGAATGCAGTTAAAAATAAACAAGTAAGCCTTTTAAAATAATTTTTAAAATCAATAAAGTGGTTTCATTTTGGAGATCACAAATACATAACATACATGAGAGTGAAAACCCAACTACCTGCTGCTGTTGCTGCTAAGTCGCTTCAGTCACGTCAGATCCTGTGCGACCCCACAGACGGCAGCCCACCAGGTTCCCCTGTCCCTGGGATTCTCCAGGCAAGAACACTGGAGTGGGTTGCCATTTCCTTCTCCAGCGCAGGAAAGTGAAAAGTGAACGTGAAGTCGCTCAGTCGTATCCCACTCTTAGTGACCCCATGGACTGCAGCCTACCAGGCTCCTCCATCCATGGGATTTTCCAGGCAAGAGTCCTGGAGTGGGGTGCCATTGCCTTCTCCAACTCAACTACCTAATATTAGCCAAATACATAAGTACATGTGGTTTGGCACAGTGGTTCTTAAACAGGGATTCAAATGTGCTATTTTTCAAACAACTCAGAAGTGAGAATGATGAGCCCTAGGAATCTGTGTTAAGTCATTCAAAAATAAGTCATAGAAAAACCATGCATATAAAGAGTTTAAACAAAATTGTTTCTGGACACTGGGAGTGGAAAAACTACTATTTTCATATTATTAATTTAGACGTGTGTGCATGCCAAGTCGCTACAGTCATGTCTGACTTTTTGCAACCCTATGAACTGTAGCCCACCGGGTTCTTCCATCCATGGGATTCTCCAGGCAAGAATACTGAAGTTGGTTGTCATCCCCTTCTCCAGGGAAATCTTCCCAACACAGGGATTGAACCTACATCTCTGGCAGCTCCTGCATCGCAGGCAGATTCTTCACAGCTGAGCCACTGGAGAAGTCCTATTATTTTAGACATACTATTTTAAATAGAGATGAACACCAGTGTCAACAAATTAAATTGTATTTAATTTGACTAGTTCATCCGTATTTACAAAAATATATAATTTTTAAATTGGCAAAACACCCTTAGTTGGCTCTTAATTGGTTTTTATTCAATGGGTGTGTATTAAATACAATGGGATTTCACTTCAAAAGCAAAGACAAATAAATCATTCATTTATTTGATATATTCATTTATTCATAGCTTTTGGAGGGAGTAGGGAGAAGTCAGAGGCTTACAAAGTAGCCTGGAGGAGGAGACTTAAAAGCAATAGCCCATCTGCTGGAGCATCCGTGTGAGTTCAGCACAGTATCTGGGCTCTCAAGGCATCCTGCTTCCAGCATTGCCCCCAAAGAGACTTCCCTTTGGAACACATTATACAATAAGATTTTTTTCCACCAATGTTGAAAGTGGCTGGCTCTGAATTAAATCATCTTTCTCCCAAATCAGGCAATGGGGCCTGTAGAGACCAATGTGGCCTGTAGAGAACATTTTGTTGTGTTTTGTTTTGTTTCTGACATCTCTGAAAGTCTAAAGAGGGTGCACCTCATAACCATCATAAGCCAGGAGGAAAAAATTATTTCCCCAAAGTCTGACTCAATATGTCACAGTAAAGACTCCATTCTACACAAAATCATAGAATTAGAGCAAGAAGAAACCCTGGAGACTGGCTTCCTCAAGGTAGAAAAATATCCCTTTACACATTTTGCTTGCGTTGGCAATAAGAGACATTTCTTTTAGGTCCCCAGAAAAGCTTATCAGACATTTTCCCCCAAGCTAAGTAGAAAAGCTCCTATTTCTATTGATGTTAAAATAAAATTAATTTTAAAGCTCTTAATACTTGGTGGATCTTTTCAAGTGAATCCTTAGCTTTGATTTACAGAGAGGGTAGATTCTCTTTCACACTTTGTTGACATCACCACCTCCAAGGGAGACATTTGTAGCTCCCCCCAACTCACAAGTCATGTGATCACCATTAGAGGTCACCACAATTGAAAATCCATTTCCAGGAACTAAGATAGCTACTAAATCATGTAGAAGAAAAAAGCTATCAGAGCTGAGAATGTCACCATGAGAAAACTGGGTCCCCTATAATCAAGTGGATAGTGTGTTATCCTCAAGCTCAAATATTTTTCCTTTAAGTTCTGTTATTTTTTAAAACCACAAATATATTAATAGATCCTAAATAACATTCTGCATGAGATTCTAAAACTTAAAAGAATTTCTGATTTCGCTATTTTTAAGTCAATAATGTCTGTGTGTGATTCTATCAGCTTGAGACTTTCCATGTGGTCAGAACTTATCAGTCCTTTCAACATATAACAGGGCAGCAAAAAGTAAAGCCAGACTGCTGCTGCTGCTGCTAAGTCGCTTCAGTTGTGTCCGACTCTGTGCGACCTCATAGACGGCAGCCCACTAGTCTCCGCCGTCCCTGGGATTCTCCAGGCAAGAACACTGGAGTGGGTTGCCATTTCCTTCTTCAATGCATGAAAGTGAAAAGTGAAAGTGAAGTCGCTCAGTCATGTCTAACTCTTAGCGACTCCATGGACTGCAGCCTACCAGGCTCCTCCGTCCATGGGATTTTCCAGGCAAGAGTACTAGAGTGGGTTGCCATTGCCTTCTCCAAAAGCCAGACTAGTGAACCACTAATCCAAAACTCCTGAAGACTGGGCAAAGAAACAAAGAATGAATGGCCCCATACGTAACTCAGAGTTCATCCCTCTGGGGTGACATTTAAACTTGGGTAAACATTGTTGATAACACTCTAAGTACTTTGTGCAACATTCAGAGCAATAATGCAAATGGAAACCAGGAATACTGATTTTCAATTAAACAGAAGCTAGTTGAGATGCAGTAGAGGGATGGGGTGGGGAGGGGGTGGGAGGGGGGATCAGGATGGGGAATACATATAAATCCATGACTGATTCATGTCAATGTATGGCAAAAACCACTACAATATTGTAAAGCAATTAGCCTCCAACCAATAAAAATAAAAAAATAAAAAAAGATGAGATGCAGTAAAGTTGAGGAAGACAAGCTGAGACTTCTCAAGGGCACTGAGTGTTGGTAAAATGAATCAAGAGGGATACCTAGAAAAGAACAGGTTGAGGAAGAATGGATGGGTGAAATTCAGTCAGTGAAAGAGATTAAAGTTTGGGGAAACAATGGTGTATCTAAAGAACAATCTCCAATGGTTTGGAATTCCAGAATGCCAGTCATTAAGCAATTAATTTGCCAGTGGAAATCCAAGAAACGTATTTTCCTCAAGGACTAGTGAATCCATACCATGAATTAAGTCATGAAGTCAGGGGGAGAAAAGTTAGGTCCCCAAGCTCCATCACTATGAGACATCTCCAATGTGACATCACGGAACTTTGGTTCTGGCCCTGGGAATCCCCACACTACCAAAAAGTGGATTTTTTATTGTGAATGTCTGGCTGGTGAATGATGTGTTAATGAGGCACCAGCTTTGTTCCGATTCATCAGGAATAGAAATAGCAAAGATATAGAAAATTGACCAATGAGATTCTGATTTAGGCTCTAAGGAAAGTGTGATCCAAAATTTTCTCTGGCAAGAGATTTTCATTCTTCCCTTCTGGGCTGGTCAAGTCACAAAAACTGCAGTGTTCCCTTGATTTAGATGAAAGAAATAAAAATGCTTCTTCCACCACGCTCTATGCACCATGAGGTCAGTTCCAGCTTATCTCTGAAAACTGTAGTACTAATTCCTATTGAGCACTAAAAAACTCTGCTTTGTTTTCTGTTTCTTACTTTTTATTTTTGGAGTCAAACAATTTTTTTTTTCATTGCTTGATAGAGGAAGGGGGAAATGGTGCTCCCAAGTTACAGGAATAAAAAATTTTAAGTCATTTTTTTTCCTAACTACTGCATGTGTTAATCATCATTTCTTAATGTTTTACATTTTCTTCATAGTTTAACTTTGGCCTCAAATCATCATCTCAGCTCACATCTAGGGATGGAAAGGAAAAATTAAATGCATGGGCTTAGCAGTCAGGTAAATCTCTGTTCAAATCTACATTCTGCCAGTTATTAGCTATGTGACCTATGGCAAGTTAATTAACCACTCCAAAAGTAATAATATCTACTTCGAATAATGGTTATGATTAAAATGAGGGGGAAAATGAAAAGCATTTAGCACAGTGCCCAGCACACAGTAAATATTCGATAAATGATATTTTAAAACATTCTCCCTATGTTTTCATAGTCTCCAGAGTGACAACAGTTCTAAAGCTTGACAATACCAAGTGTTAAGAAGGATGTATAGCAGTAGTACTTCTCATACCTGACCACAGGGAATGTGTGGCCGATTAAAGTTGGAAGCCACAAAATTATTACTGTCTAGTATACTTACCCCCAAGGATATGGAGGATATGTGTTTCTCTCCCTCTGATTCTGGGCAGGCTCTGTGACTACTTTGACAATAGCGTGTGGCAGAAAAGATATTATCCAAGTTTCTATGTCCAGGCTTTAAGAGACTGGCAGTTCCCACTTCCAAATTTTTGGAACATTTGTTCTTGGAACCCTGAGCCACCATTTAAGGATTCAGACTGTCCTGAGGTCACTATTCTGTGAGAATCCAACCCATGTGGAAAAGCCCTGGAGGATGACATACTACGTGAAGGAAGAGACCAAAGACCACCACGACGTAGATACATGAATAAAGAAGCCATCCTAGGATGGATCCTCCAGACCCAGGAACCTCAGTTTACACCATGTGGATTAGAGAGACATCACTCAGTCAAGCTCCTCCCAAATTCTTGACATACAAAATCAGGAGGAAATGAATATTGTTGTTTTAAGCATTGGGACAGTTCATTACGCAATGTTTGGTAACTGCAACAGAATGAAATTTATACAGTCACCTTGGAAAGTCATTTGGTATCACTTGGTAAAGTTAAAGAAACATACCAATGACGCACTGAGTCCACATCTACCGAATCTCTTGCACATATGCACCGTGAAATTGGAATAAGAATGCTGATAGCAAGTGTTCATAATACGAAAAAATGGAAACTCAAATGTCCATCAAGAATAGAAGAGATAATTATGCAGAGGATATGTACACACAAAGATGCCCAGCAGTAAAAATTAATGAACTTTAGCTTCATACATATACCTAGATGACTCTCAAATCTTAAATTGAAAAAAAAAGATAAAATTGAAAGAATAAACCATGTGATGGAAGAAAATACAGAGTATTATCCCACTTATACAGAGGTCAAGAAAAATGAAATAATATCCCTGTGTACATATATATTAATATATAAGTATATATGTGTGTGTGTATGATAAAAAAAATTTAAGCAAAGGAATGAATAACATAAAATTCAGAATTATGGTTAACTCTGGGGGATGGCTTTGGATGTGGTCAGGGAGGGGTGCCCACAAGTTTCAAAGATATTTGTGGTGTTCTATTTCATGAGATAATTGGAGATGGGAGGAAGGGTGATTTATTATTATTCTTTAAACAGAGGTTGGCAAACTTTTTCTATAAAGGGCAAGATAGTAAGTATTTTAGGACCACATACAAGCTTTCGTGTATCTTCTACTTTTGTTTTTTTTCCATAACACTTTAAAAATGAAAAGCCACTCTTAGCTCACAGGCTCTACCATAAGAGGCCACAGTCAAAATTTAGCCCACACGCTGTAGTTTGCTAATCCCTTCTTTAAACTATTTATATGTGTTATACTGTCTTTTGTGTACATGATATATTTCTCCTCCAAAAAGAAATTAAAGAATTAAACAGGAAGATCACGTGGTGGCCACAGATTATTTATTATCTGTTATCTCTTTACAGAGAAAATATACATATTCTTCCTAACCCAGATCAAAACCCTACCCAATAAGCCTCCAATCTGTTGACAGCTCCTTCGTACCATTTCAACTTAAAAAAAGAGGCTGCACTTTTTTCCAAAATAGGGAAAAGGTAATGAGGTGGAAGGAAATTGGAGAAGGAAATGGCAATCCACTCCAGTATTTTTGTCTGGAAAATCTCATGGACTGAGGATCCTGGTAGGCTACAGTCCATGGGGTCACAAAGAGTCAGACACGACTGAGCAACTTCACTTCACTTCAATGAAGTGAACCATTACCCTTGCCTACACTAGGCTCTGAGCAGATTCTAAAAGACAAAGTCAAAACAGTCATAGTAGTTCAGACTGTTGCTTGGGCAGAAGGGTAGGAAGATCATAGATAAAATTCCCATTTGGCCAAATTATGATCCCCGATTGCCATCATCCAAGGAATGTCTGCTCTTAATTCAAAGCTAACATTTCCTGGACCTCACCAATGCCAGACACCAATCTCACACACTATGTGTAATTTCATTTTATTCCTCACAACAATCCCATGTGGTAGATACCACTATGAACCTCACTTTACCATAGTGGAAACTGAGGCACTAAGAGACTGTCACTTGCTCAAGGTCACACAGGTAGAAAGTGATGGAGCTGGAATCCACATCCAGGAGGCTGGATCCTGATCCCACACTCAGACACAAGACTACTCTAATTGCTAAATACATTTGTCTCCTCAGGGTAAATGAAGTGGTATTTTTATCTCCATTCTACAGATAAAGAATGTGTGCTTGCACCTGGCCTTGACCCAAGAAACTTGGCTGGAGGCTGGGACTGAAAATAATGCTGCTCATGTTGGTGAGACCATGTTTTGGCTTATTTAAGGGACATTTCACAAGTCTCAGGTTGTTAGTAATGGGCAAAGAACTGCTAAGAATGAAACAGGTAAAAATGTGAGGTGACAAGCTGCAATTCTTCATCAAGGCCATAAGAAAAGTAATTCTGCTCCATCTCCAAGAGCCCAAACTTGCTGTTTAAGGGACTTGAGCAGGGCATGGAGGTTATTGCTGAGATAAAGAGGAAAGCTTAGGAGGTATGAAATGGAAAAATAATCAGTATGAATTCAACCAGAACCAGAATGTGGAATGGTCATTACCACTTATTCAACTAACATTTTTAAGCACCCAAATTGTGTGCCAAGGCCCAGGACAGAGGCTGAAACACAATGACAAACACGCCACAGTCCCCCTCCAAGGGTTGGGAATATCTCTCCGTGGGTCCTCAGTGGAACGTGGTTTTAAAAGAGTGCAAGAGGACAGAGGCAGGAGAATGGAGGAGGTATGACCTCTCTGCTGGCCTCCCCCTGTAGCCAGGGCAGAAGGTAGATTCACACCCAGCTCTGATGAACTTTCCCTGCAGGATTTCTCATTGGCTAGAGTTCACAATTGCCTTTTCTCCTGAGGCCTGGAGTGGGGATGAGGTTGCTGTAGGAAGGAAGATGATTGTCAAAAAAAAAAACAAAACAAAACAACAGACCCTCAGAGGTGCAGTTTGGGGCCTGAGTGATTCAGAAATTTTCCTTTGGTACTTGAAGCTCAGATTACATAAGAATAGCACATCTGCTCTAAATCATGATTCCTTTCCTCCATCTACACCCAGCCTGGGCCAACCCTTCAAATTATAATGATCCAGAAAGAGGGCTCAGTTTGTTTTTATTTTTGCTATATGGATTTCGTGGAGAAAGTAAGAAAAGTCATGCAAAAGGCCATCCCCAGAGAGATTACCGAAAAATTTTGTTCAAGACTCCCTTCTCCCACCAAGTTTTCCTATGCTGGAAAAATTTATTTCTGTACTGGAGAAATCTGGGGACCATGAGGCTCAGAGAAGGCCCTGATGAAAGGACCAATGTACAAACAACAGGCACCACAGTTACCAGGGAGAAATGTCCCAGGGAAGATGTGTCACAAAAGCCGTGGAAGGCACTGGCATGTAGTTGTTGATGTAATTTACACTATGATGCTAATTTCAAAGCCAGCTGCCAGCCGCTGGCTCCGCCTCTCCCCAGTGGCTCTGCACAGTGAAGAGCCTAAATATCACTCAATTTGGCACATCTAAAGGAGGCGTCTGAAGTGGGAAGAAATCTCTCCTTTCTCCTAGTGGCAGCAAATATTATCCCCCAAGTGAGTAATCCAAACTGGCCAGAAACCTTCTCTAAAGACTGCTCCCATTTTAACACAGAGCTCCATTTCAAAACAAGGCCCCTGGTGCAGAATCCCACCCAGGCCTGTCCATCCATTTGGGCTTAGAACCCCCTTTCAAGCAGTCAGTATGATTGTCTGCTTAGGGAAAGACATTACAGTATCAGTGGCCATGACACCTCAACCAGGAGTCAAACCACTTCGGGACTTTATGTGCAGAGGTTAGGCCATACCCAGACCTATCAAACCAGAGTTTCCAAGAGTGAGGACCAAGAATGTGTATATATCAAATCCCCCGGGTTGAGAGCAACAGCTGAGGACCAGTTCAAGAACATTTGTGGTACCTTCTCATACTCACTGGAGCCCGTGTCTCAAGGGTCTAACAGCCCAAAGGATCTGAAACTAATTCACATTCAGGGTTGAATGAGTAAAACACATTCACATAACCCATTCACATTCACATTAAACACATAGGTTCCTGCATTTTAAATGGACTCTGCCCTAAAGAAATGGCAACCCACTCCAGTATTCTTGCCTGAAGAATTATATAGACAGAGGAGGCTGGTGGGTTACAGTCCAGAGGGTCTCAAAGAGTCAGACACAACTGAGAACACAAGCATGCCCTAAAGAAATGACTGTTGAAGAGCGGCAACTCCAGTCCAGTTATAGGATTCTGATAAGAACACAGATGGAGCACATAAACATCCAAGATACAGCTCAATTATATCAATTTCAAATATCTTATTCCATAATCCCCCAAAGCATCCATAAATTAAAAGCCACAGGCCCCAGCATGGGATAGAGAAAGTATCTTTACTATGCCCATAAAGTACCCTCTATTTACCAAAGTTCCATCAGTACCTTTTACTATGATCAAGACCACGGCAAAACAACAAAGCAAAACCAAAAACTGTGGAATTTTGAAGTGATTGACTTTTTTTTCCCCAAATGAAGACTCCATCATGAATCAGGTATGGAAATTTGAAAACTAATACAGATTAATTCTTCCAGATGACCCTATGAAACAGGTTAAAATTTTCAGATTAATAGAAACTATAGCTGGGGGAATGTAGAAGGAGCAAGAAATATTTGAGGGCACTAATAAAAGCAAAGTGTCTGGCATCTGAGCCAGAAAGACTGAAGGGGCAGACAGATAGCGGGATGGAGGGGAATGCTGATGCCTGGAGAAGACCTTCCTAGAGTTCCTACACATTCTCCACTGCCAATGTCATGGTCAGAGTCATAAGATACAGATGCTCATCCCTCCAATTTCTAGTTCAAGCTTTGCTAAAACCTGCCATGTGGGCAAAGCTACAGAGCTCTGGACAGCTGGGCACTTGCAAGAGGGGCCCACTGACCAGCAGTTCACTCAGAAACCACAAGGGGCGTCCCAGGCTGGCTCAGTGGTGAAGAATCCACCTACCATGCAGGAGATGCAGGTTTGATCCCTGGGTTGAGAAGATCCCTTGGAGAAGAAAACGGCAACCCACTCTAATATTCATGGCCTGGGAAATCCCAAGGCCAGAGGAGTCTAGCAGGCTATAGTCCACAGGGTCACAAGAGAGTCAGACACAACTTAGTGACTAGACAACAACAACAGAAACGAAGGGCCAAAAAATGGAGATGTGATGCATTACAGCCTCATTAGAAGACTTCCACAAAAATCACTGCATCTGGTAAGGAATAATTAAAATTCTCCCATCCCCTTGCATAGGAAGATGGGGAAAGTCCTATATAACCTGGGAAGGGGCCAAAGTGACTAGAAGGCTTGAGAGGCCTAGGAAGAAAGAAACAGGAGAAGATGAGATAAAAAAACGAGAGGGAAAGAAAGATAGAGACCAATGTTAGTATAAGTAAGACATTCATTTAACATATACTTATTGCATACTTTCTTCCTTTCTTAAATTCCAAATCCCCCTCAAAGCCATCCAACTGCGGAGCCACCCCAAGCATGATCTTCAACACACTCTCGAACACAACTCTTACTTTCGCCAGAGCTTTCCACCAACATACCCCATTTCCTATTCATGATTATCCCCATTTCCATGACTTTGCTAATTTTGCCTGAAATGCTTTCCTCTTTTCCTTTCACCAATTCAAATCCTAAACATTCTCCAAAATCCAGCTGAAGCTGCACTGTTTGTGACATCCCACTGGGTGTATATTACATTCCACACAAACACTTGATCTTTTTTGTGTTGAACTGTTCTGCTTCTGACTGGAATGACAAAGAACCCAGAGAGGCTGATTAATTAGGTGGAGATCTGATTTAAAATTAGAATGAGGAACTCATTTTCCTATAAAAATAATTATATATGATTTACTAGAATATGTTTTACTACATTAATAGTCAATTGAGATTCTAATTGCTAGTGTAACACCTCATGGGAAATGTATTTTTAGTCCCCAACAACCAGTTTACAAATAATCTTTTCAAACAAAACACGTTTGTAAAGTGGATATTGCTTCTGTGAGGCAAAAGTGAAAAGAATGATTAAAGAAGTGTAGAATATGAGTCATCTTAGGAACTAAGTAACAACTGCTTTGAGGAAGAAAATTGCAGGACAGGTACTTTCTTTTTTTTTTTTTGCTATTAAAATACAAAGCTTCTTGACCTCCTAGCTTTTATAGGTAGTCAATCACAGTTGGTTGTTAAGAATTTCTACCTCCTCTTCTACACTTGACTCTTCAGCAATTTGAGATCTCATTAAATTTTTGTTGATTAAGTCAGTACCAGGAGGTTATTCTGTTAAACAGTAACATTTAATAGAAAAAACAGTAACTAGTAACATAGGTAAAAGCCTCCTTCGTAAAATGTATGATGACCTTTCCTCAGAAGACAGAGAGTGGGGCCCCTTCTTTCAGTTTTCTGAGCTCCCCTCGGGACTCTTGGAGTTTGTGGACCGTGTTCAGCAAATATTCTTAAATTGCCCGGCCACTGCTGGCCAAACCTGCTCTCTATCAGCAACACTTTCACTCCTGCCTTTTAGGGTTGCCTGTAACTGAGCCTAGACCTTGCCAGGAACACTCCTTGATTCATGGCATTTGGCTGGGAAGTAGGAATAAAACCCAAATGAGTGTGGGCGATACTCTGAACTTGGAATAAACTATTCAGAACAGTTACGTGTTTACCAAGGTTCTCATTAAAATACCACATCCCTTAATATATTCAGCTTACAAGAAGCCAATTTTTTTCCTCAAAGCACAACATGTGCTATAACGCGAGAGGTGTTACTTCCCATTGTTTAGAAGGAACAATTACACCCATAATTTAATGGACTTGTTTCATGGAGCGAGATAAAGTATTCCTGACTTGAATTAAGAAGCATAATGAAGCAGGTCATCTGTGGTTTGAGTAAAAGCCTGGGGTCATGGTGAGCCCTTGCTGTCAGTGGTAAAGCTCATATGCACAGCCTTTGGTAACTCGACGGTAAACATGAAGGATTCTCCTCCATCAGTCGGTTCCAGGGACGGGTAAACATGAAGGATTCTTCTCCATCAGTTGGTTCCAGGGCCCCGTTCCTTCTAACAACAGCAAACCTTTCCAAGCAAACTTTGCAAGCCAGGCTTGCAGTTAAGGTTAAAATACTAGCTTCTCCCATACCCAGATATATCACTTTGGGCAAGGTACTTAACTTTTCTAAGCCTTCATTTCCTCATCTGTAAACTGGCCACAATAAGAATAATTTCCTTATAAGGCTTCTGTAAGAGTTTAACTACATTGTGCCTTAAAGATGGGGTGACTAGAATGAAGAAAGGGAACCTGGCATGGTGCTGGCTGTTTCTTGGGTAATACCATTGGCATTAAGCACAGAGAAAATTAGTCATCTGCCTTATTCCATTTGCAAGTCACACAGCTTGTAATTTCACCCCCTCACCCTAAATGCTAACAAAATATGAGTAGAGGCTCCATCATTTAATACAGTTTTCAGACTGATTGTTCTATTTCCAAGTCCCAAATAAGTATGAACAGAATACTGTCCAACTTGATGACTGTCTTAACTCATTGTTTTCTTCTGGATTCTCCACTAGCTGCCAGAAGAAATGAAAGCAAGGAGAGCAGGTAGAAAGAAGGGACAGGGAAGGAAGGAAGGCATGGAAGGGGCAAGAAGGCATAGGAGAGGGAGGAGGAAACCTAAAGGTAGTTCCTTGACCTGGCTTAAAGAGGTTCGCAGAACAGACTATGCCAAGACTCTTAAATCTTACAATTCCTTTGTTTCCAAGCAGAACTATGTCTGACACTAACCCTTCAAAACCAATGGGTGGTCTGTCTCCAACCTTAAGGATCCCTGAAAAGAGTCAAAGCCAGCAACCCCATTTCCCCTACTAAATGAAACTTCATTCCAACCTAGCAGCTACAAGTCTCAACTTAGATATGCAATAGCACAACTTTGTTTCAAATTTGCATCCACTGAAAGATGCCTATGGTATGGCAGGAAAACATAGGGAAAAGAAAGAAAGTTGGTTCCTTTGATTTGACAGAACACAGATCATTAGGGCTTCCCGGGTGGTGCTCAGTTCAGTTCAGTTCAGTTCAGTCGCTCAGTCGTGTCCGACTCTTTGTGACCCCATGAATTGCAGCACGCCAGGCCTCCCTATCCATCACCAACTCCCAGAGTTTACTCAAACTCATGTCCATCGAGTCGGTGGCTAGTAGTAAAGAATTCACCTGCCGGTGCAGGAGACATACGAGATGCGGGTTCAATCCCTGGATTGGTAAGATCCCCTGGAAAAGGGCATGACAAACCACTCTAGCATTCTTACCTGAAGAATTCCCAAGGACAGAGGAGCCTGGAGAGCTACAGTCCATAGGGCTGCAAAGAGTTGGACACTACTGAAGTGACTTAGCATGTACACACATACAGATAATTGGTCACGGGCCCTTAGAAATCTGGCGCGGGGTGGGGAGGGGGCGGCGAAGAGAGAGAGAAAGTGGTGTTTCTCATCAGGGGCCCCAGGATATGGAAGATAACTATCAATAAGAGAAAAGTAGCCCCACCTAGGATAAAGGAGGCCCTGACAGATCTAGCCATTCCCCTTCCAAACACTTTCAAACCATTCCACAAGCAAAAAGGAAGACAAGTCAGCCACTTCACCCATGGTATTTTGCCCCTGGCAGACTAAAACAAACAGCAGCATTGACAGTCTCTGGATTTTTGGTGAGAGCAGTTGATAAACCTGCGGAGTGGCCCTGTTTGTTGAAAGTAGGAAGCCTCACTATATGAGAGTAGTCAACTGTGGTGATGGAGTCTGCAGACGCCTTGCTTCCGACTTCACCCATTTGTCAGTTCCAATCCTCACGTTGTCAGAACTTCAGCAATAGATGCTTTACTGATCCCTCTCCATCCAAATCAGTCCTCACCAACTCCAGAAGACACTGGCTTTCATCCAAAGGTAAACAACTCTCTGACTCACTTAAATTCTGGAAACATCTGTCTGACAAGGCCTCTTTGAAAACGTTGCCAAATTTTCCACATTGCCTTATTTGCCCACCACTGTATCGCACTGAGCATTCACTCTCAAGATTATTCACAGTGCTCATGAGACCTCAGAGAGAACAGATCTGTTGCATGCTATGTGAAGAATGAACCATACTTGTTCTTAAGAAATAAAAACTCCTGAAAACAAACTGGCATTATATTTGACCATTTTATACCCTGCAGCTCAGCATTCCATTTCTATATATGTACCTGAGAAACCCACATATATACCAGGAGAGAACGTTTATAGCATTGAACAGTGTAATACCACAAAACTGGAAATGACCAAATACCTATCCACAGTAGGATGAATACATAAATGGTAATACATCAACATAATGAAATGTTGTATAGCAGAGAAAATGAACTACAACTACACTCAACAACAGAAAATTTTAGTATCATAATTTTGAGTGAAGAAGACAAATTCCAAAAGACTTCATGTAGTATTCTGCCCTTTATATAAAGTTTAAAAATTTAGAACTGCTATATGACCCAGCAATCCCACTCCTGGGCATACACACTGAGGAAACCAGAACTGAAAGAGACACATGTACCCCAATGTTCATTGCAGCACTGTTTATAACAGCCAGGACATGGAAGAAACCTAGATGCCCATCAGCAGATGAATGGATAAGAAAGCTGTGGTACATATACACAATGGAATATTACTCAGCCATTAAAAAGAATACATTTGATGATTCAATGAGTTCTAATGAGATGGATGAAACTGGAGCCCATTATACAGAGTGAAGTAAGCCAGAAAGATAAACACCAATACAGTATACTAACGCATATATATGGAATTTAGAAAGATGGTAACGATAACCCTATATGCAAGACAGAAAAAGAGACACAGATGTATACAACAGACTTTTGGACTCTATGGGAGAAGGTGAGGGTGGGATGATCTGACAGAACAGCATCGAAACATGTATATTATCAAGTATGAAACAGATCTCCAGTACAGGTTGGATGCATGAGACAAGTGCTCGGGGCTGGTGCACTGGGATGACCCAGAGGGATGGGATGGGGAGGGAGGTGGGAGGGGGGTTCAGGATGGGGAACACATGTAAATCCATGGCTGATTCATGTCAATGTATGGCAAAAACCACTACAATACTGTTAAATAATTAGCCTCCAACTAATAAAAATAAATGAAAAAAAAAGTTTAAAAATTAATTAATAGTGGGATGGGGAGGGAGACAGGAGGGAGCTTCAGGAGGGGATATATGTATACCTATGGCTTATTCATGTTGAGGTTTGACAGAAAACAGCAAAATTCTGTAAAGCAGTTATCCTTCAATAAAAAATAAATTAATTTAAAAAATTAATTAATAAAACTAAATAACACATTTTCATAACCCCCCCAAAACAAAATCGAGTAAGAAAATGCATCCAGGAATAGGAGAAAAAGACTGAATAAGGAAGAGTAGTTGATGTAAGTTGTTAATTATGTTCTAGTTCTGGCATGCATAAGGGTTTTAATAGAAGTTCATGTTATCACGCAATTAATTTTTTATAAAGGGTTGTGTATACAGAAATGATAACACATAAAATTTAAAAAAGAAACAGTGATTACTCCACAATATTCACTAAGCCTTTGCATTGAGTATAAATCTAACAACAGCATCTCTGGAACAGTAGGAGAGAAGGTTAAAAACCCCCGCAGGCAGATTCCCCACTGTTTCTCTCACTGACTCGTTCAGAATTTATTCTTCACAATAAAATCAAACTACTGTTCAGGATGATGTTTCACACAGAGAGAAAAAAAGTCCCAATAGTTCATGATCTCTTATTCATCTACAATTTTGTCAGCCTCCGGCGCAGCAAAGTGGAAGACTGGCCTCTATCGTTATGTTTATTTTGCTGGTCTTGGGCAAGGCTGAAGCAAATTTAACAGAATCTGATTATCACTCCATAAACCCCACAGTTCTTGCTTATTGCAGCAAATAAAATTTGCTTCTGTATATCTGCCTTCTGAGCTGTTGTGGCTACCCAAGACCCAAGGAGGCCTGCTCTTGTTTGGCCTGGTTTATAAAACCTAGCAGAGTAAGAGCAAAGTGAGCTAACCCAAAAGACAGCCACATGAAGCTCCTTCCCTAAGAAGGGTGGCCTGGTTCTAAGAGCCTGCACTCTGCTCACTCCTATCTCAGAGGTCAGCAGTCATGATTCCTTACAGCTAAATGGAAGAGAATTGCTTAGGAAGAAATAGTTCTGTTTCATTGAGCATTTTCAAATCACTCAAGAAAAACTAAAATTATCATTACTAAAATAATTGCCTGATTTAGGACTGTTTAGTCTGCTGTCTGCTGTATGAAAAATGACCAACTGAACCGATTGTATTTCTTATACTATTTTAGTGCCAACATAGAAATTCTTGCACTCTTTCCCCCACTATGTTGAATATAATTAGTCTGTGCCATTTAGGAGCCAAACTTTTGCTCAGAAACCTGAGATCTTCTCTCAGTTAAACCCCATGTGAATAATATGAGCACCATTAATTTTCCATGTTACCAGTGGCAATACTTGCTATTTTGGAGCAAAGAAGCCCTGCTGGGAAAGTGAGCTTTCCGGAAGTCTGTGATTCATAAAAAATGGGCACAGATCCAGGTTGTCTGTACCTAAGAACTCCTTTTTCTGCCTTCATTCTGCAAAACAAGGACGTTCCTATGTGCCACCTACTCATCAAGATGCGACGAGCATGAGTTGCCGGGGCTGTAAGGTTCTTGGACAAAAGTCACTATCCTGCAATGACAACTGACTCCTTTTGCAAAAGAATTCCTTTTGCAAACTCAGATGCCACATTTGTAACTTCAGCATGAACTACATTAAGTCCTTGTCATTTATTACGCATAGAACACATATTAAGCCACTTCTCTGAGGAATCCAAATGCAGCCAGTCAGCCTACAGGCACACCTCATTATATCATGCTGAGCAGACACTGCATTTTTTCAAAAGTTGAAGTTCTGTGGCAACCCTGTATCAAGCAAGTCTTTTGGTACAATTTTTTCAACATCATTGCTTTACTTCATGTCTCTATGTCACATTGTGATAATTTTTGTAATTTTTCAAACTTTTAAGTTATCTTTATATTTGTTGTGATGAGCTATGATTAGTAATCTTTGATGTCACTACTTTCATTGTTTGAGGTGCCACAAACTGGCCCATATAAGACAGCAAACTTAACCCATTAATGTGGCGAAAAGCTGAGGTAGGCTGAAATGTAGGCCATTTGCTCCAAAGAGTAGCCAAGTTGTGCATGCAAAGGAAAAGTTCTTAAAGGAAACTAAATGTGCTACTCCAGGGAACACATGAATGATAAAAAAGTGGAACAGCCTTATGGCTGATATGAAGAAAGTTTTAGTGATCTGGATAGAAGATCAAACTAGCCACAACATTCTCTTAAACCAAAGCAGAATCCAATTCTAACTCTCTTCAATTCTATGAAAACAGAGGTGTGAGGAATTTGCAAAAGAAAAGTCTGAAGCTAGCAGAAGTTGGTTCATGAAGTTTCAGGGAAGAAGCCATCTCTATAACACACAAGTGCAAAGTGAAGCAGCACACGCTGATGCAGAAGCTGCAGCAAGGAATCCAGGAGTTCTAAGACCATTAAGAAAGGTCACTGCACTAGACAACAGATTTTCAGTGTAGACCAAACAGCCTTCTATTGGAAGAAGATGCAATATAGGATTTTCATAGCTGGAGAGAAGTCAATGCCTAGCTTCAAAGGACAGGCTGTCTCTTGCTAGGGGTTACTGCAGCTGGTGACTTTAAATTGAATACAATGCTTATTTACCATTTTGAAAATCTTAGGTAGGTTTAGTCCTCAGTCATGTCCATCTCTTGCGACACCATGGACTGTAGCCTGCCAGGCTCCTCTGTCCATGGGATTTCCCAGGCAAGAACACTGGAGTGGGTTGCCATTTCCTTCTCCAGGGGAGTCTTCCTGACAGAGGAGTCGAACCCAGGTTTCCTGCACTGCAGGGAGACTGGTTATTGACTGAGCCATGAGGGAAGCCACATATAACTGTGTGTGTGTGTCTGTTAGTCACTTAATAGTGTCCAAATCCTAGGGCCCCTAAGAATTATGCTAAATCTACTCTATCTGTGCTCTATAAAGGAAACAAAGCCTCAATGACAGCATATCTGTTTACAACATGGTTTATTGACTATTTTAACCCCACTGCTTAGACTCGCTGCTCAGAAATAAACTCCTTTTAAAATAATTTTGCTCATTAACGACACACCCGGTCACCCAAGAGCTCTGATAGAGATGGACAACAAAATTACAGGAAGAGATGGACATCCCTGATAATACAACATCCATTCTGCAACCATGAACCAAGGAGTAATTTTTAAGTCTTATTATTTAAGAAATATATTTAAGAAATATATAGCTGCTACAGACAGTGATTCCTCTGATGAATCTGAGCAAAGTAAACTGAAAATTTTATGGAAAGGATTCACCATTCTTAAATGTCATTAAGAACATTTGTGATTTATGGAATAGGCAAAAATACCAACATTAACAGGAGTTTGGCAGAAGCTGATCTCTTTGCTCATGGATGACTTTGAGAGGTTCAAGATTTCAGTGGAGGAAATAACTAGAAGTGTGCTGGAAATAGCAAGAGAACCAGAATTAGAAATAGAACCTGAAGATGTGACTGAATTGCTGCAATATCATAATAAAACCTGAACAATGAGGAGCTGCTCCTTATAGATGAGCAAAAAGAAAGTGAAATGAAAAGTGAGATGAAATCTACTCCCAGTGATGATGCTGTGAAGATTGTTGAAATGACAACAAAGTGTTTAGAATATTACACAAACTTAGTTGATGAGAAAGCAACAGCAAGGTTTGAGAGGACTGACTCCAATTTTGAAAAAAACTCACTCAAGACTCAGATGTTAGCTAGCATTTTTTAGCAATAAATTATTTTTAAATTAAGGTCTGTACATTATTTTTTTGACTTATGGTATTAAAGAGTTAATAGACTACAGTATAGTGTAAACATAACTTTCATATGCACTGGGAAACCAAAAAAATTTGTCACTTCCTTTATTGCAATGTTTTCTTTATTGAGTGGTCTGGAACAAAGCCCACAGTATCTTCAAGGTATTCCTGTATATTCTTGACTCTGAGACATGAAAAGTTCTTACCGATCCTCCTGAGATTCTTCTTCTAAGGGATCCATTCATAGGTACAGTGGCCCTCTATTTTAGATTAGTATCTTGCTATAAATAGGTGGCTCAGTGGTAAAGAATCCACCTGCAATGCAGGAAATGAGGGTTGGATCCCTGAGTCAAGAAGATCCCATGGAGAAGGAGATGGCAACCCACTCCAGTATTCTTTATTTATTTATTTTAATTGGAGGGTAATTACTATACAATACTGTGATGATTTCTGCCATACATCAATATGAATCAGTCATAGGAATACATGGACTTCCGCGATGGCTCAAGTGATTAAGAGTCCACCTACAATACAGGAGATGCAGGAGACAGGGGTTTGATCCCTGGGTCAGGAAGATCCCCTGGAGAAGGAAATGGCAACCCACTCCAGTATTCTTGCCTGGAAAATTCCATGGACAAGAGGAGCCTGGCAGGCCATAGGGTCCATAGGGTCGAAAAGAGTCAGATACCACTGGGCACATATTCATTCATTCATAGGTATACATGTGTCCCCTCTATTCTGAACCCCTCTCCCACCTCCCTCTCCACTGTATCCCTTCAGGGGCAACCCATTCCAGTATTCTTTCCTGGGAAACCCCATGGACAGTGGAGCCTGGCAGGCTGCAGTCCATGGTGTCTCAAAGAGTTGGATACAACTGAGTGACTGAGCATGCATAAATACCCTGTAAGTCTGAGACACTCTTGAGTATTTCTCAGTATCTCTCTTCTAGGAGAAGAGGTGAATAACTGTATAAATGACTCCTCTAGATTGTATGACATATCTTCAGAGAGAAGTAGAGACTGGGAGAGATTTCCAACAAGATCCCTAATGACAAATCCTGAACAAGGGACTTCCCAAGAACAGCCTGAGAAACTGGCTAGATTCAAAACTTTCAGCTGAGCAATATTAACATTCCCTGGGCCTTGCAGAAACCAGTGGTGAGGCCATGCCAAGGCAGCAGTGCCCTGGGCACAAAGGGTGAGGCAACAGCACAACTCTGCTGGGAGAGAGGTCTTGACACAGGCCTGAGTGCCTTAGGACAAGGCAGGCCGTGGTGTGTGATCACCCTGAGGTTACTCTACTCTCTCTGGGGATGGGGTGAGAGGGGCAAACCTGCCCTGCAGCTCTGTCCTCTCCATCGTAACATCCTTCCGCCCATCCAGGGTTCCCCACAGTCTCTCCTTATCCAACAAGACCCTCTTTCTTCCACCCAAAGGACACCCAACTCACCTATGGTACAAGAACCTCCTCTTTGCTTCACTAAAACTGCTACTCCTGCGCAAAGAAGGAAAGGGCAGCGGAACACTGGATTTTCACTGAGGGCCATTTTGTTTGTTCTGCCACTACGTAAAACATTAGTTCTTGCCAGGGAAAGAAACAGTCTAGGACAGGGTCCCCAGTCCATGGCCTGTTAGGAACCAGGCCACGTAGCAGGAGGTGAGTGGCGGGGAGCAAGCAAAGCTTCATCTGCCACTCCCCATCACTCCCATTACCACCTGAACCTTCTCCCCACCCCATCTCCTCACCCTTGGATCCATGGAAAAATTGCCTTCCACGAAACTGGTCCTTGGTGCCAAAAAGCTTGAAGACCGCTGCTCTAAGGCCTTCCCTGGAGGTCCAGTGATTAAGAATCCACCTCCCATATGCAGGGGACGCAGGTTCAATCCCTGCTCAGGGAATGAAAATCCCACATGCCTCCAGAGCAACTGAGTCTGTGCACCTCAACAAAGAGCAACATGGGGCAACTGAGACCCACCATACCCAAAAATAAATAAATAATTTTTTTCTTTAATAAAAGAAGAAGCAGTCTAGCTCTCCTTTGGACATGAGAGATTGCTAAGGTACAAACCCATAAACCAACTTCTGTGTTTTGATAGTCTCTTTCAAAGCAGTGCCTGAGAAACAAGCTCTATTCAGGTATGCTACCTACCTCCCAGCCCCACCCTTGATTCCTCCAAGGGACCCAAATCAGTTCCAGGTGACACCAGTAAGAGACATCCCCAGGTTTATCTCCCTAAAATCTGGCGGTTGAAGAGAAGATAATCTGAGGGTATCTTCTGGCTTCTAAAAGTAAAAGATTGATGGCTTGGAGTTCTGAACATTCACCACCCACCAAGCAGGCTTTCCAAGAGCTCCATAAGCAATCAGGAGTAGAATGTGGCTGGAAGAGAACAAATTAATCAAGGCTAGTGGGAACCTGCTTGAGAAATGGATCAACAAGCTTTCCAGAAGTTCCTCAGACTGGTGCAATCAATACAACAGCCCAAACAGAACACCATTGCAATAGTGACGATATTTTCTGAGACAAGCTATCTGAAAGCTGACTTTGTTTTTGACCCTTACAGAATTGCGTCATGGTTACCACAGTTTTTATGGGTCCACTTAAAACATAAATCAGTCATACTAGATGCTAGTCACAACTCAGCCTATGTTCCCAAGTGTGCTGAGTGCCTGACACCATTGTGCAGATAAAACAAAACTGCAAAATCTACTCTCTTGGCCCTACTTGGAGTGTGGAGAAAATCAGATCTTTTTTTTTTTTTTTGCTTGATGCCGCCCATAAGCAATTCCATATATTTCCTTAAGCCCTAAATGTCATGTAGGATATTAAATGGAGTTGCTTCTGAAATGTAAACATCTATTTCTCAATTCTCTGTTCAAATCAAGCTTTTGATGGTGGGCAAGATAACCCCAAGCTGACTCTGTTGGTCTTCAGATCTGCAGGTGAGAATCTATCTTGAGACATTAACTCCCAGAGTTAGCGGGAGATTCATCCAGCTTCAGGGGGTTGAAGGGCATTTCACCCTAAGTTTTGAAGGCAATGATTTAAAAAAAAAAAAATCTGAAAGGAAATGCACAGCATTTCCTCTGTGCATGTTAAGACCTTAAGAAATATACAGTGAAATAGATTTTACAAATATACAGTCTCCCTGTCTGGCATGACACAGACAAAGGGAAATGTGGCTTATTTATTTCTGCCCCCTGTAAATCCCTTATTTCCTTTCCTGAAAATACTCCATGACATACCAGCTGTGACCCAGCCTCTGATGTGTGTGTATATTTCAACTGTATGTTGATGGTATTAAGAATCGAAGCATCCCTAAATCCACCTCACAGGAAGCCAGTCCATAGCTGCTAATATTAGATTACATTCTAATTATTTACTCTACATCCCTCTTCACACCATTATTCCAAGACCAACAAATCAGGGTTTTTCACTGAATATGAATGCACTGTTCCTCCGTGTTCTAGAGTTACATTTAGCGTCTCCCTGGACAGAGAGACCAATCACAGGACAAAATGGAAAACCACACTCTGCTCACTGGTACAATGAGCATGTCTCTTCCTATTTCGGTCACAAAGTCATTTCCCAGATGTACCACATGAATAGCCCCTTTACCACTTATCAATATGGATGAAGCCCAAACTACCGCCTTTATGCAAAACATAAAAGTACATCATCCTTTCTCAAAAAAATAAGTAAATAAATAAAAGCAAGTGAACCAATCACTTCTCTTTTTCTTTGTGAAAGCAGCCACTTATCTAGTTTGATCCTATCTGGCTAGAATTTACTCCCAGTCTACAGACATCAGGACCAAACAGGAAACTTCCCATGGAAACAAGAAACTGAAGTTTGAGATGCAAAAGAAATGAGTTTCAGGAAGGCAAAGAAATAACAATGACCCAGGAAAACAACAACTGCCTACTTACCTTCTCCCTAGAAAAGGGTTGCAGAGAATTTTCTGATGATAGAGCAGCCACACAAGCTAGTGTGGGATACAGCAAGACAACCTAGAAGAACTACAGGAAAGAAGGGTGGCTAAGGCACTATAGGATATGGCTGACTTTTTTTTTTTAATTATCTGCAATCAGAGGTTCATGCTCAGTTTTTGGTTGGGGCCAGTGATAGGCTGTTTTTTTTTTTTTTTTTTCATAGTGTATGATTCTTTTTTTTTTTTTTCAGTGATAGGCTGTTTAAGTACTGGTCTTGCCACCTGTAAACACTCTGGCAGATCAGTGAAGACACCTGGCAAGTATTCTGTCTCTAACTGTGAGGTTGAGCACCCAATTAACCACCACCTTTCACTCAGTTAAGCACTCAATGAGGATTTACTGACAGTGATAGCTAACATTTATGGAGCTCCTATTATACTCCAGATCCTCTTCTAAGAACGTTTAAAACATTATTTCTAATAATTATCAATCAGCTCCAAAAGAACCTATCTGTGACAGTTAATTTTGTCACTGGCAAAGCCCATTAACAAGTCCTAGGAAATAAAGATAGAAGCTGGGTAATAAACTAGTGGAACCTTTCTTTCTTCTTTTCCTTTGTGCTCCATCTAGTTTCATTTGCTGATAAATGCAGAGTGCAGAGACCTTAACCCTACACTTTAGACCAGAGTCTATGGTCCTAAATGGCTGCAAGGGCACCTCAGCTCTGTGGGGATGTGTGCAGAAGTTACAAACATTCAATTCAAGATGGCGGCACCCGGTACCGGAGCCTGAGCAGCACGCATGCGCCTGCCCAGTGCGAGCTCCACCCCCTTCCAGCTGACGAGACCCACCCCCCGCCCCGCCTCTATAAAGTAGACCTGTCCACAGCCTTCCCTTCTGTGCTGAAGAGAGAGCTCAGACCAGACCGCTTCATTCTCTGATCAGAAAAATAAGGGATTTTTTTTTAAATTTTATTTATTATTTATTTTTGGTTGGGCTAGGTGCCAGGCTTGTCCTTCCTTGTGGCAAGTGGGGGTTCTTCTCTAGCTGCAGTTGCGGGCTTCTCACTGCAGTGGCTTCTCTTGTTGAGGAGCACAGGCTCTAGAGCACTCGGGCTTTAGTACTTGTGGCACATGGGCTCAGCAGTTGCAGTTTCGGTTTTAGAGCACAGGCTCAACAGTTGTGGTGCCTGGGCTTGGTTGCCAGATGGCATGTGGGATCTTCCCAGATCAGGAATCGAACCGTGTCTCCTGCATTTACCGCTGAACCACCAGGGAAGCCCTAAAGTTTTCTGATTGGCACAAACCACCCAGCAGGAGGACGCTTACTGGAGCCTGACTGGAAAGGGTCAGTAACAATTTTATGTACTCAGATGAGTTATTTCTGGGTATGTCTGTAAGGGTGTTTGGGGTGAGATTTGCATTTGAATTGGTGGACTCAGTAAAGTAGCTTGCCCTCTGCAATGTGGGTGGTCATTCTTCAATCCACTGGGGGCCTGAATAAAATAAAAGGTGGGGAAGGAGGAATTTGCCCCTTTTTTCCTGCCTCACTGGTTAAGCTGGAACATATCTAATCTTCTCCGGTCCTTGGCCTGGGATTTACACCATCAGCTCCCCTGGTTTTCAGGCTTTCACACTTGGACTGAATTATACCACTGACTTGCCTAGGTCTCCAGCTTGCCGACAGCAGGTCATGGGACTTCTCAGCCTCCGTGATCACATAATCCAATCCCTTTATAATAAAGCTATATATATATATATCACCCAGCCTGCAGGCTGCGTATTCCAAAGCCCATCCATGCTCTTTCCAAGGCACCAACAAATGTCCACAACAGTAAAATGCACTGAGCTAACCGGAATTTCCAGGCTAATAAAAAATGAGGCAAGCCAAAAGTTCAAATCTGGATAAAATGTAAAGTTTATTCCTTTCAGTAAAATGGAAAGTCAGACTCAGAATTAACAGCTGCTAAAACACTTATTATTAAGTATCCCGGCCTTAGCTCACAAAAGTCAACAAGCCAGAAATTAAAGTACAAGCACATTTATCTCCAGAATTTAACATAGAAGACAGTAGAATAAGCTTCTAAATATTTTAAGCCCTAGGTTCGGACTAAGGAGACCTGGAAGTGATTTGTACATCTGTTGGTAAGTAATTGTGTGTGTCCCTAAGCAAGTTGCTTGACTGTCCTGGTCTCAGTTCTCACCTACAAAAAGAAGAGATTTGATTCTACAAGATGTCTAAGTCCCCATCTTGACCTAAGGCTAATATTTTTCAGAACTGATACTAATTCACCTCATGACATTCTGGAGAGGCATGACCCATTTTACAAAGATTCAGAAATAGAGATTCAGAAAAGTTAGCTGTCTTAGCACATCATCACAGAGCTGAGGATTAATGTCTCTTTCTCCTGCATCGCCAGACCCTCCTTCCCCATCCTGCTTGGGATTCTTCGTTGACAGTGGCTCAGGTGGGACAGAAGGAAAGCAGAAGACTCCTTTCTTGCCCTTCCTAATGCTGACCACGATCCCTCACTATCTACTGTCTTGAGGCTGGAGAAAGCACCATGTCCCTAACTCACCCCATGCTGGCAATCCTCCCTTGATGCAGGGGGCAGAGCGGTTGTGATTTAGTTCCCACCTATTAATATTTGTGTGGATGTAATTAACAGTAGATTCACCAGTCATCTAGACCCCCAAAAAGGGCCTATTGTTGAGAGTCAGCACTTTGCCTGCCTGTTTACTGACACCTCAGCTCAACCTCACAGTCTCCCCTTTGGCCACTTGCTTCCCACTCATTCCAGTCACCTGGGCCCAAAACCAAACCATGCTGTTCTTCTGTACAAAGATGTCGTTGAGTGAAAATTCAAAACACAAGCTTACCATGTTACATGAAGGGTTTTTAAGCCAACCTTATGCTAAATCACTTGGGTTTGGCTGTCTCTCTCTCTACACATCACACACTCATACCTCCCTGCCAATTCCAGAGAACTCTAGTTTTCCCTTCCTCCAAATTTTCAGCAGTGTGCATTTTAAGAGCCCTTTTCCCCTTGTTTATTTCTTCTTTCATCACCTCAAGGTATTTCATTCCTAAGTACCTTGTTTTTCCATTCCATATTTTCTCACTCTTATTTGCCAGTTATGTTCATTCCTTCCTCCGCATTTATTATTTTCCCTTCCTCTGGCCAAAAAAAAAAAACCCACAGGAGGGAAAAAAAGACTTCCTATTTTAGTGCTTTAAGGAGTGCTACACTGTCCTTTCTGTCTTTATCTGCATTTTGCATCACTGGCTCTGAAGACAGAGGACTCTTTTTGCCATCTTGGGATTTACAAAGAGAAATTATTAAGTACCCACTAACACACCTGCATGTATTGGGTGCTCTGTGCATGCTTTCTCATTAAATCCTCACAACCACCTTATGAAGTAGCTCTTTCCCTAAAACAGTGCCTCTCAGACACTAATGTGCATATAAATCATCTTGGATTCTGATTTGAAGGTTTTGGACGAGGCCTGAGAATCTGCATTTCTTGCAAGCTCCTAGGTGATGCTGAAGATGCATGTCTGTGGACCACACTGTCGGTTTGACAGAAATGTTATGTGAGACACTGATGTGAAGATTCTGCCTCCCAGGAGCATTTTGGTCCCTAGTGTCGAGCACTACCCTCCTCCCACCATCCTCTCTTAAAATTCAAACATTCCTTGAAAGGTCAACAAATTCACCGTGAACAGGGAATGAGTGACAATTTCAAAATGTGCATCCTAAGAGCAATGAAACACAGAAAAAGAAATCAAAATGGGAAGGGACACAGGAGAGGCAAAAGTTGTTGAAGATGAAAGTGATCCAGCAAGAGACTAACATGACAGGATAAGTCTTCAAGACAGATATCTGCAAAGAAGATGTCTTCAAAGAAGATGTCTGCCCCCCCTTATCATAGGCACAGGAGGTGACATACAGCCTGCCATCATGGCACTCACTGAACTTTCTCTCAAAGACCTTTTATAGAGTACCTACTGGCATGAGTGTAATTGAAGTTCTCTCTCTCTGTCTCTCTCTATATATATATACACTTTCTCATCAGATGCTCACAACCACCCTTTGAAGTTACTATTATCACTGTCAATATTATAGATGAACAGAACTTGAGCTCGAGGAAACTGGTTAACTTTTCCCAAGGTAAGTACCAATTTTCATGAATAGCATTCAATCCATCACTTCCCACTGCAAGGATAGGTCTCTATGATCACACAAGCTACCAAAACACTGGGAAAAAAATATAGGATCCCACTAGAGTTCCAGAGATAGAGATGAGTTTCTGTCTTTGATAAAATTTTGTGGGGGGTGGGGGTGGGGAGAAGAATGTATGACCCAGAAGAGAATGAATCTGTTTATGTTACTGATGGCTTTGGATGCAAAGGGAGAATAAGAATCTCTAGAAATACTGCTTTGAGGAGAGTCTGTGTGGTATGTAGCAAAATCCTTCTGCAGCATTGTTATTTGGTGCACCTCTGATCTTTTTTTACTAGGTTGGAATCCTTGAGAGCAGAGAGAATTTCTGTGAGACCAGCCTGTCTCTGAAGAAGGAACAGTGCTCAGTTCCCATGTTCCATTACATCCTTTCCCACCTCCTTCTGGCCTCCTGAGATCTGGCTACCACAAATTACTGTAAGAATAATTATGTCATTGGGATTCCCTGGTAGCTCAGATGGTAAAGAATTTCCTGCAATGCAGGAGCCTGGGTTTGATCCCTGCTTCAGAAAGATCTCCTGGAGAAAGAAATGGCAACCCATTCCAGTATTCCTGCCTGGAGAATTCCATGGACAGAGGAGCCTGGCAAGCTACAGGTCACAAAGAGCCAGACACAATATTATATCAACTTCTCCCCCACTGTTGGGTCCATCTCCTTAGTCTTCTAATAAACTCTTGGTATTCAATTTTTTGAATGAATCAATTCTTTGAATGAATCAGTTCTACAGTCCTAGTTCCTTGTCCTTTCCTCTGTGTCCCACCCATTTCCTTCACCACCAGTTTCCTGAGAGAAGCATCTTCGTTCCTTGCCTGAAGTGGTCACTACAACTGAAGTGCTTACTCACTGTTTGCAGTCCCATTGCTCTCCTAAAACTGTTTCCCTCTATGGTTACCTGGAGCCACGTAATTATCTTCTCTCTGACTACTTTATCTCATGCCTGGTCCTTCTCAATTCTTCTTAGTACCGTTGCCTACCTGCTTCATCTAGAAAAGCTCCCTCTGACTTTCAAAATGCAACAGTGCCTCATTCTGTTCCAGCCTTTCTGATCTTCCTCTGACTGCCTTGAAGATTCTTTCTCCTCTTCTCACCGCTAGATGCGGATGGCCTCAGACTCCTCATGGCTCCATTCCCATTTCCCCTGACATTCCCGCCTTTGATGATCTCCTGTCCTGCTATTGCTGCAATTATCATATGTTGGATAGATGACTTCTTGGCTCTAGACTCACATCTTCATCTGGCAACTGAGCATTTCCACCTACTATTTTCTAAGTAACAATACTACCTCAAACTAACAGTCTTTCCCCTGATTTTTCTATTTCTATTAATGGTATCACTATTTTCCCATTCATCTAGAGTTAATTTTTGTCATCTCACAATTCTTAGTCCTTAAGATCTAAGAGATGGCCAGATACTATAGATTTTCCTCAATGAGAGATTCTCACATTCTCTTCCCTTCTTCTTATTCCTACTACTACCATCTGAGTTCAAATTCTTGGTGGACACTTAATCTTCTGCCTCTTTTCCATTCTCACTATCACTGTTTCAGTAACCTCCCGGTGTCATCTTCATGTCCTCCCACTTCCCATCCCTCCAAAGTCTTTTTGCCAGATAAATCTTCCAAAGATAGAGCTCTGGTCATGTCACTTCCTAAAACTTCCAGTTCCTAACTGCTCAAATACTGAAGTCCATTCATTATCTATACCTTATTATGCAGCCACCAAACCAAATTGATCTCTATTCCATAACTATCCACCATGCTTATCCTCTTCGAAGTGCCTACTCATGGCTTCTCTGTCTGAAATGTCTTCCCCAACATCAAACTCAGTTCCTTGGTTTTCCAGACTAATGAGAAGCGATCTGTTTTCTCCAAGCTTTGAGTCTCCAGAACCACTAGTTAAATATCTGTAATAATTTGTTCCTCAAGTTACGTATAATATTCTGTACAATAACATGTAATAAAACATGTGTACCCACCTTAGAATCTAGGAACAAAGATAGGAATACATCCAAGTAGCTATGGTCAAAGAGGTCCCATGATAACCAAAACATCTCAATTTTTTCTCCGTTAGTGATCACAGAGTCAGAAACCCGTGAATGTATGTATAGAGGGACAGAAGGGAGTCACACAAGCTTTTATTGACAACAGTAGTAAAATATTACTTGTTAACTAATCAAAAATATTTAGTCTTGGAAATACTATAAAAGCAACTCCTAAAGCAGTTCCATCAAATTAATCTAAATAGAAGCACACAGGGGTCTTATTCTAATCATTAATAAATGCTAATCAAATCAGTGAGAATCTGTGTTTAAGGGACTAACTAGAGATTCTCAAATCATACCATTCAGCAGAATCCCCAGGAGATTTATGAATAACTCAGAATCCTAGTCCTCCAAATTGAATTCAAATGAACCAAAACTTATCATATTGGTCTGTAAATGAGGTTATCTCTCTTAAATAGCCATATATAGGGATGGGGGTTGTGGGAAGGGAAAGATGGAGAGGGGGAAGTCAATAACCATCCAATACATAAACTGAGTTCCAGTACAAAAAAAGAAATGGCCATCTAGTTCTTCAAACTTTGTGATTTTGGGGAGCTCAGAACAGTTCAACAATGGAAAATGAGTGTTTTAACCAGTTACCTGTGGTTTATGAGTGTGAATATCTACCCTTTCTTAACCATATCAGAAAGTCTTGGGGGTTTTTTCCTCTGCAATTTCAAGTAGAATGGGTTCAGATGTCTTCTCTCCCCAGTAAGAAAGTACAGCCTTGTGAGTCTCTGGGATCCAATAAAATGGGTCTCTTGGAGCCCTTTAATCCCCAAAAGCCCTTGATCTAAGAAAGCAACTCAATAAATCCCATTTTTTCCACCAAGTTTCCATGACCTAGCCATCTGCTTGCAGAGAAATAAACTAAGTTTCCATACCCTGAACCAACCAATTTCTTCCCAACGTCTCATAACCTGGCAAGCACTAAGAGCACAGATGAGAAGAACATTCACAACTTTGATCATTTCCTCCATCACATCGTACAAAGAACCTGCAGAGTTCTTGGCACAGACTTTCCCAACAAATGATGCAATGCAAGCAGCACCCACTCACCTTCTCATATGATTTGAGCAAAATACTAATGTGTTTCCCTCACATTGCAGGTGCCCCATTATGTGACCACCAGACCCAGCTTTTCTACAATGAGACTACCTGAATGTCTTACTGGTGACCGCTTAAGCTCTCCTAATTCATGCTGGCTAATTTTATAGGACCATTTTTACTAAATATTTCCAACACACTATATCCTGTTGTTTAGAAGACCATATTTTAGAAGACTCAATCTACACCCTTCTACCTCATACACTTGCAAACATCTCTCAGAGAATAAATGGTATTCTCCTCTTATGGGATATCTTTTCCGAGAAGTTCCACCATAGATGAAAGCATTATCCATCCCAAAGATATGTGTACTGTGTGTATGTGTACTCAGTCATGTCCGACTCTTTGTGACGCCATGGACTGTAGTCCACCAGGCTACTCTGTCCATGGAATTATCCAGGCAAGAATACTGGAGTGGTTTACCATTTCCTTCTCCAGGGGAATTTCCTGACCCAGGCATTTTCCTGCACTGGCAGGCGGATTCTTTACCACTAGCACCACCTGAGAAGCTCAAAGATATAGTAGATTCTAACTCATTTCCTCAACTAATGGACAGAAATGGCCATCCTCTCTCATTCTGATAATAGCACTGTGTTTTTCTTTGGAAGATCATTTGTTTTGAATTCTTAGTTGTTGTTGTCCTTAGGGTCTCTTGACATGATCCAAGTCAGATCAATGGAAGTAATCATCTAAAATTGGGGAAAATGGGAAGGTGGTACTCTCTTTCCACTGGGTTGCTAAGCAAAAGATGTGAGCCAGAAGCAACTAGCTGGTGACCATCTCGACACCCACAGGAAGAGCCTATCTGAGAACAGAAATAACGCTGAAGAAAGAAGTGAAATGTCAGATTTAGATAATATCATATGTGTCCCTGGTTACAAATACCAACTTATGCCTTTTCTGTTTAAGTTAACTTGAACAGGGTTTCTGTCAGTTATAAATGAAAATGTCCTGGCTGACATAGGACTTAGGAAATGATAGTGATAATAATAGATAACCTTCACCCAGCCTTACTCTATACCAGGCACTGTTGCAAGGGTTATATTATGGGTTATATATTAACCCATATAATCTTCACAAGCTTATGCAATAGGTATTGTTAGTATCATCATTATTTCCATTTTACAAATGAGGAAACCAAGATAAAAAGCTTCCTCAAGGCCACCCAACCAACAAGTGAGGAAGACAGGATTCAAACATACACAGTCTGACTCCAGAGTCAGTGCTGTGAATGAGGGCTGCTCAAAGAGTGACCCAAAGACACTTTTGGTCTATAAACTATTAACTGTCTGCAAGGAGAAATGGAAAGTACATGTATAGAAACCTAGTAAGTTCACATCGCTGCAACATTCTGTATTTATGCAAGTATTGGTCTATAATGGACTAGCAATTTTTTTAAATGTATCCTTCACCACAGAGTTTGAAAAGCATTATTTAGCTTGTAGGATCAGCACTGTGATTTAGATATAAATCACAACCTTTCTTCAAATGCTCTTAAGTTTCTATAATGTCAGGGTCACTTGGCAATCTTTAACTATGTTACTTCTTGACTCAATTCCAACATTTCAAAACAGTTAATTGAGATATTTTAATTTTCAAGGCTCTGAATTAGAATGAGATCTGGAGTTCTCAATGGACCTTTTGAGATGCTAATGTATTGAGTTAAAGCTACATAGCGCTAAGGAGTTGGGCAATGGTCTTTCCAGTGAAACCTGCACTAAGCAGACAAAGGGAATCATAATCTCAGTCAAGGAAGAAGTCAGAAGGTCAGTCCTAGGAAATGAATGATACCACAAAGTTGGAAGAGGGGCAACAAGGCACAGAAGCAAGCTGTGACCCTGCAGAGCTTTCCTATGCATCCTACTTTGAGAAATATACTCCCCTTCTGTGCACTTGCACAAAGAAACAGTGCCTAGGACACAAAGTGCATTAGTCGCTCAGTTGTGTCCAACTCTTTGTGACCCCATGAACTACAGCCCATCAGGCTCTTCTGCCCATGAAATTCTCCAGGCAAGAATCCTGGAGTGGGTTGCCATTCCCTTCACCAGGGGATCTTCCCAACCCAGGGATTGAACCTGGGTCTTCCACATCATAGGCAGATTCCTTACCATCTGAGCCACCAGGGATGCCCCCTAGGACGTAAGCTTAGCCTGGAACAAAAAAAAAAAAGTCTTTCTTGAACAGACACTTCACAAGTGGACAATAAGCCCATGGAAGAAACTGTCATCATTGTTAGTCATCAGGGAAATGCAAGAAAAAAAAAACAAAACAGCGAGATACCACTTTACCACCACCAGAATGGCGAAAATTAAGATAACACACAGCAAATGTTGGTAAGGATGTTGAACAACTGGAACTGTCATACACAGCTGGCAGGAATGGAAAGGAGTTGGCAGCTTCTTATAAAGTTAAAGTGTACCTATCCTCTGACCCAGCAATTCCAGGCCTAATAGTTACCCAAGAGAATTGAAGACATAGGTCCACTAGGACTTACACAAGAATGCTCATATCCCCTGAACTGGAAATGATCCAAATATAAGTTAGCAGGAGAATGAATTAACAAATCGTGATGTAGTTCCACAAAAGAATCTACTGAGCAATAAAAATGAACAAATTACTATACATGCCGCAATAATGATGGATCTCACAGACAATGTTAAGTGAATAGAACCATTCACAAAGGGTACACACTGTATGATTTCATTTACATGAAATTCTAAAATAGGCAAAGGAAACTAAGGTGAAAATTATCAGAATGGTGGCTGCCCCTTGAAAAGGAGGGGATGGACAGGACGGTTGCATGGGAAAGGACATGAAGGAAATTTCTGGGGAGATAGAATGTTTTATTGGAGAAGGAAATGGCAACCCACTCCAGGATTCTTGCCTGGAGAACTTCATGGACAAAGGAGCCTGGCAGGCTACAGTCCATGGGGTCGCAAAGAGTCAGACATGACTGAGGGGCTAACACTCACTCACTCACTCAGAATGTGCTGTATCATGATAGGGACATGGGTTACAGGATAGAATCAAGTGGTAGGTATGAGGGGTAGATAAAAATATAGATGAAGCAAGTGTGGCAGAATATTGATCATTGCCCAATCTGGATGATGGGTACATGAGTATACTTACACTATTGTTCACTTTATATCTATTTACAATTTTCCATAATGAAAAGCTGAAAAATCAATAAATACAAGTCTCTTGCCATTTAGTTAATATCATCAGCACTTTTCATTAAAAAAAATTTCTCCAGGAAACCTGCACTTAGGAACCAAATGCCCTTGTAAGAAAAAGCACCACAAACTAGATCCCTCATGAGTCTGAGGCAGACGTGTCATGACAGAGTACAAGACAGAGTGCTTTTCTGTGGACCTACACTGTTCACCATTGTTGTGTCTAATAACTCAAAAAGTGCATGACCAGAAAAAAGCAGTTCTTACTGATTTGCACACCACCTTTTACACAAGACACAGCACAACTCCACCTAAGAGAAAAGTTCCTGGGTACAAGGCAAGGAGTTATGAAACAAAAAGCATTTTTAAATTTTAACTTCTCTTTACAGCTTACTATTTTTAATCTAAATGCCTAAGAATGATTTTAAACCAAGCTATTTAAGATTTAAATCAGGTAAACTAAAATTTTTCTGCATGTCACTTAGGAAGTATTAGAAAAAACAAGTCTCACAACAAAGGAAAAAATGAATACATTGTCACATAATACATTCTGCAATGTATAGCTTATAAAGAATAACATGTGGTAGTGTTTATGCTATGTAAAGTGAAAAAGAGCACAAATTTACCTATAACACCAATTCTTAAATATATGTGCATTGAAGAGGGGAAAAATAACTCAAGAAAATAATGACTTTTAACTTCATATTGGTACATTACTGAATAGTGAGATAATGCGCATTTTGAATTTTTTCCTTTATGCTTTTCTAAATTTTCCAGTTTTCTATAAAATTTCCTTTGTGACAGAAAAGCAAAACCAAAAAATCATCTGTAAGAGCAGTACACGACTAGTTACAAATCAAATACTTACTCCAGCAACAGTACAGAAACCAAACCCATCATTTTGTATTATCTAGGTTTCCTGAGGCAGAACAATGGCACCTGGTGAACTACTGCTGTGACAGATTGCTTATTAGTAAGGCTCCTCTTTCCCCAAGTGCTTTCAAAATTTGTTCAAAATACCCACTTTGCTTATTTGGGTATGGAGAAGGACAAGGCTGGCAGGCCAACAATCATTTTTCATTCTACTGCAGACATCTTTTATTCCAAATCCCCTCACCATTCCCATCCCTCCAGGGATTCCAACAATGTGCCATCCCTCAGCTAAGGCACTGAGGCATACAGACCCTGGTAGATAGACCAAGCCATCTGGGTTGAGTCTCGGTGCAGGGCAGACAAGAAAATAAACTCGACTTGGCTTTCCACCACTGAGTTACAAGGGGCCTATGTGGCTGCCTGCATACAGGAAACAGTAGCTGGCCTTCTCTACTTCACTTACCAGAACCTCCAACTAGGGATAAATTAATGCACTGGCATTGTCGCCCTGGAGCTTGCCACACAGAATTCAGCTGGTGGAATAATTTAGTCACAAAATCTTTACTAGAGCTTCTGTGGACAAGAATTAGCTGTCTCACCAAGGCCCACCTCTGGACCCCACTATGATGAATTCAAAGTCACTGAGAATCCAGCAGGCTGTTCTTACTATAAATGATTTTGTTTGCTTGGTTGGTTGGTTTTATTCAATGGTGGTGGAGATGAGAGTGGAGGTCATGCTGTCATTTGTGGCTATCATTCAATTTTTAAAAATAAGATGCTTTCTTCATTCATGCAGAAGACCAGTTAGCCTACACGGCCATGCCCTAGAATGATGCTCTGCCATATGGAAGCCACTATCCACATGGCACTGTGGAGCACTTGAAACATAGCTAGACCAAACTGAGATGCACTGGAAGTGTAAAATTCACACCAAATTTTGAAGACCTTTACAAAAGAAAAAATAATATAAAATATCTCATTAATCATTTAAATATTGATTGCATGCTGAAATGATAATATTTTGGCTATAGTGGATTAAATAAAATACATTACCAAAATGCATTCATTTCACCCATTTCTTTTTACTTCATTAGTGTGGCTACTAGCAAATTTAAAACTACATGTGCCATGCACATTTTATTTCTATTGGAGAGTGCTAGTTCAAAAATTATTAGTGTTCATTAAATAAATACCTGTGAATATCCACCCTGGAGCATCCTACATAGAAACGTTCGTGTGAGAAGGAGGTATATCCTAAACGAAGTGCTGTAGCTCAGCACATCTGTCCTTATGTCCTTCAATCTGGGGTCCCTATGTGACCCCACTCTCCATCTTCTCTGTCCATGGAGAGTTAATAATACATACAGCATGTCTCCCCCTCCAGCTGTCCCCAGAGCTGTCCATTGTTGTCAAAGTTCTGCTGCTCTTGCAGGAATGACTGTGTAAACTTTGGGGGCTCCCTGAGCACATGTGTTGGAACAGTCAAACCAGGAAACCAAGGGCTGCAAGAAGGACTGTAGGAAAACACCAGTGAGTACCCTAATGAAGGAGGCAAATGCTTTTGTTCCTCCAAAGTCAGGTATGCTTCTCCCAGCTGGTACCCTGGTGACTTTTCAAAGATTTTTGAGGGAAGGAAAATTCTTAGCCAAAAGAAGCAAATGGCTGGTTCTGAGATAAAGAGGCTGCATAGACCCCCTAGAGAACAGAGCCCCTAATCCCACCTGGATGGGTAAAGCCCATGGTTAGGCCACTAAGCTTTCCCCTCTGGCTAAATGACTAATTATTTCTGATAATAGTGGTCTCTACTAACCCCTCACCTGCCCTACAGCAGAGCAGATCTATCAAGTGAGAAGGGTAGTAATTACTGGTGATACTTGCAAACATTCATTATCTAAGCTCCTGGGTCCTTAGGAGACAGATATGAGACACAAGGGGATCAACTCACAACAATGCCAAAAGGAAGCTGCAGCCATTTGAAAAGCAAAATACGGTGATTGTTAATTTATAAAAGTAAAGTCAAAGAATGTCGTGTTAAAACTGAGACTCTAATACTTCAGTTACACATGTCTTCTGAAGTCTAAGAATTGCTTCTTGCCTGCCTTTCTCCCATTAGCTATTAAGAATAAAGCTGAGATTTCTGCCTCCAGAACTTGCTAATACATATCTTTGCCTCTGAATCTCCTTCCAGATGCCAGTTTCTTATAGACAAGGGCTGTGTCATCTGCTATATTCCCTACAGCTCCCTGCACATTGGCAGCTAAAGGGACTGTACATAATACATACAGACAGATTCATTACTGTTGTCTATCAGCTGTACTGGTGGCCTTCTCTTCATAGATGAGTATCTTCAACATTTCACAAGACCAAAGTTTCAGGAGCCAAACAGATCATCGGGAATGGTTAATAATATGAAATTTAAAGGCCACTTATAAACACTTCATGAATATTATATTGTGCTACAATAAACAGTTAGTGAGACTTCTTTTTCTCAAGAAAGATTCCTGTTGATATGAGGTTTCACTATAGAATTTATTTTAGGCTAAGGAAATATTATAGGGGAGAATGCAAACAATATGAATTCAACAGTGAAATCACCTGGATGACTGTTCCAAGACTCTCAGAAACACTCTCTTTTTCCTTCATGAAAGAAAGTTTATAGAGAGTCATGATGGACAAAATGGTGGAGCCTTTCTATTTAAGACACAACTGAGGTTTAATTTTGAAGAGAAAAAAAAAAAAAAAAAAACCAGATTTCAAAAGATAGAGCCTGTTGGAAAGTCACCAACTGGCCAGAGACAGAAATGTCTGTAAGGGTTTGATTTTTCTCACTCCAGCTGGGAGTTTTGTTGTTTTTCTTTTTCTATTTTCTGAATGTATTTCTCCTAAGATAAAAATCCCAAATTCTACTCTTGGATAATCTGGAAAAGAGATTTTGTTGATCTTCAGAGTTGTTTTGACTTTTAAGAAAAAAATGGATAAGAAAATTTCAAAATACTAAATTCTATATAAATATGTGTGTATATATACATATATATAGTATAGTAAATTCCTTTTAAAACATTATTCCAAGAAATAGCAGCTAAACAAAAACAAACAAACAAAAAAAACTCATAAGAGAGAATTTATTAGGAATAAAATTAAATGATAGACATATAAAACTGACTATATCATATGGAAAAACTTTTTCATAGGAACATCTTAAGAGGATTTATTGTGAATATAAGTATGAAGTCCACTAAATCATGGCATACATAACTGATTTCATGCCATCATTTTTTCCCTGCCTTAACCAACAGTCAAGAAGCACTTTATTTGACAAATTTTAAAAATAAATGTATCTTTTGAAATAAAAGCCCACACAGAATGCACACACAAATATACCCAGTTCTGTGAATTATCAAAAGAACTGAGACATATTTATTGCCATGGCCTAATGTTTAACAATTTACATTCTGTCTGCATCTTCAAATCTACATGCATTAGAAAAATTCCAAGAAACCTCACCATAAAAGCTCTACTACTGCATGGTTCCCACTATAATAACAGAGCAGCACTTTGTAGCATTATAGCACTTTTCACGCAAGAATAGAAATACTCCTTCATGACTCCTTTGTTTTCCTCCAGAGACCCATAGAGGAAGGTCAATGATATATCCATTTTATTGAAACTCTTATCCAAGAAAACAGAAAAGCAACAGAAAAGTGTGTAACAGTGAGCCACTTGAGGTGAAGCACTACTTTCTTGAGTTATTATAACTTTTCCAAAAATGTCAATTGGTTTAAAACATAAAATTCTAATCCTACCTTAACATTATTATCAGTGAAATATTTCTTATCCCCACCTTCCTTTCTCCAGCCAGAAGACACTCCTCACCCCAACTATTATACTTGACCTGATATAGTCATTGAAAATAGAAAACTTAGAAATCTGAATGCTTCTCTTGTAGGACCGGGATATCTGCAGCTTACCCAAAGATTGAGTGTCTTGGGGCAACTTAATGAAAGGCATCAAACAGCCTAACTGCCTGGACCACAAATGGGTCCACACATGAGAGTAAGAACAAGATGTTACTCCAAAAAATACCCTGATAAATGTTTTTCCTTAACATACAAAGCATTCTTTAGAAAACAGGAGAGAAAAGGAGAGGGGAGGGGAGAGGAGAGAACTCAAGAGAAAAGAGGGAAGAGAGAATAGAAGAGATAGAGGTAGAAAGGGAACCCTTCTCCCAATATGGGCACATTTTCCGCACCCATCCAGCAGATGGGATACATTTTGGTCACTGCCATGGTTTTTCCAGTGGTCATGTATGGATGTGAGAGTTGGACTGTGAAGAAAGCTGAGCGCTGAAAAATTGATGCTTTTGAACTGTGGTGATGGAGAAGACTCTTGAGAGTCCCTTGGACTGCAAGGAGATCCAACCAGTCCATCCTAAAGGAGATCAGTCCTGGGTGTTCATTGGAAGGACTGACACTGAAGCTGAAACTCCAATACTTTGGCCACCTCATGGGAAGAGTTGACTCATTGGAAAAGATCCTGATGCTGGGAGGGATTGTGGGCAGGAGGAGAAGGGGTTGACAGAGGATGGATGGAGAGAGACATGGAGAGATGGATAGAGATGGCTGGATGGCATCACCGACTCGATGGACATGAGTTTGAGTAAACTCTGGGAGTTGGTGATGGACAGGGAGGCCTGGCATGCTGCGATTCATGGGGTTGCAAGAGTCGGACATGACTGAGCAACTGAACTGAACTGAACTGAAGCCTTAAAAATATCAAGCTCAGCTGACTGTGACTTAGAGCAAAGCTTGTATGCCTAGAAACTAATCCTTTTCCACCTTAACTTCTCCTTTGGCGATCTTACCAAGCAATTATTCCATAATTTACCCAGCAAAATAATTCCATAGCCCAACACGAAAAGACTAAAAAGGAAACAATAATGTGTGTATAAAGAAAATACTTATAAAATACACATCCTATCCTTTACTTTTTAATTTTCTGGGTAAAGTTTATGAACAACTGATATCTCTAAGGATAAACAATTTTGTAATATGAATATTCATTGATCTGGATGAGTATTTGCAGTGATCACATTAATAAAGTACGAAATTTAAAAATCCTTGAGTTACATTTGTTTTTCAGAAGACAAAGCCATATATCTCCACATCATCCTCACTGCCATCTCTTCTACCTACTAAAAAATGGATCAGGGAAGAGCATCCTGTTCAACCTCCAACAGGATGCTCAAAATGAAATGGGGTGGGCTTTCCTGGTGGCTCGCTGGTAAAGAATCCACCTGCCAATGCAGGAGACAGGTTCAACCCCTGGATCAGGAAGATCCCTCATGCTGTAAAGCAACTAAGCCTGCGTGCCACAACTATTGAGCCTGTACTCTAGAGCCCAGGAGCTGCAAGGAATGAGCCCCCAAGCCACACCTACTGAAGCCTGATCACCCTAGAGCCTGTGCTCTGCAACAAGAGAAACCATCGAAATTAGAAGACTGTACACCACACCTAGAGAGTACCCCCCACTTGCTGCAATTAGAGACAAGCCCACGCAGCAATGAAGACCCAGCATAGGCAAAAGTAAATAAATATTTTTTTAAAAAATGAGGGGGTGAGTATGAAAACTAGTGTAAGATCTGAAGGTCTGAGCCTAGGGATTCACTGGGCATTAGGACAAGGCACTTCATTTCTATGACCTCAGATTCTTCCTCTCAAAATGATAACTAAAAACCCTACATGATTCCTTCAATTTGAAGCAAGAATAAATTAAACTTAATAAACTGTGGGCAAATACTTGGGGGTGGGGAGCACAGATAGAAAAAGAGAGAGAAAAACAGCAATGTGCACCATAAACATGCTTTCAGGGGGAAGCTGGAGGTCTGCTGGCCACATTTTGAGAAACATATACTCAACAGAGACTAGTTTTTTCAGTTTATTCAAATTCTTTATACTTATTTTTATCATTGCTTCTTTAAAAGCAAAGCTTTGTCAATAGAGGTATTCTACACATGAGAAAATCAAGAAAATGTCCCCAAATCCCTTCTGAAAACTTTAAATAAACATTCTTGATGTTCTTTACATGGTTACTTCACCCTTGCATTCAACAGGTAAAAGCACCAATGATGCTTCAAGCATTCACTGGGCAGTGGGGTCGTAGAGGTAAAAAGGTAGCCTTCCAGGGGCCCATGGTCTAACAGGAAGTTACAAATAAGTTTTTAAAAAATGTAGTTAAAACAATGGGATAATTATAATGCATGCAATGGGAGTCACTTTCAACTTCCATATACTAACTGCTTGTGGTTGATGTTGTTGTTTAGTCACTAAGTTGTGTCCAGCTCTTTCACGACCCCATGGACTGTGCCCTGCCAGGTTCCTCTGTCCATGGAATTTCCCAATCAAGAATACTGGAGTGGGTTGCCATTTCCTTCTCCAAGAGATCTTCCCAACCCAGGAATCAAACCTGCATCTGCCACTTGGCGGGCAGATTCTTTACCACTGAGCCACCTGGGAAGCCCTTGCAGAGCCAAAAATAAAGTTGTGCAAGGGTTCCATCTGTTTTGAGATGGTAGAAAATCAAGAAGATATTGCTCTCCTTTCCAAGACCATGATTCCCTTCTCCAGTAGAAACCAAGTATAAGCCTCTCATACTCTGATTTCTCAGTTCAGGAATTTTAACCCAAAAGCCATAAAACAAGGCTATGTGACCAAGTAAAAGCCTAAAAGAATATCTTTCCTAGATCTCAGGAGCATGGTGATCCTTTGCGCAGTTAACTTGTCTCGTGTAACAGACTTTTTAACACACCTTCTCTTGGATCCTGGTACTTAACAAGTTACCTGGGTTCTATAGGGTAATCAAAGGGTAAGTAGGAGAAGAAACTCTTTTAATAGAATAACAAGGGGATTTGTTAGCAGAAAACTAACAGTCACAATCCAATTACTTAAATTTTCTCCCCTAAGAATCCCTCCAACAAGAATGGTTCCCATCCCTTCTCCTCATTTAGAATCCAAAACCCTCCACTTCATTCTTGCTCTCACTCCCAGGAAAACAAGGAATGTCAGACAACCCTCCTATGAGACTAGACACAAAATATAGACAGGAAGGAGGTGGGGGGAAAAGAAGAATAAGGAGAAAGAACACTAAGGAACTATAAGACTAAGAAAGAGGTAGAAAGATTATAAAAGAGAGGGGACAAAAGACAAAGTCTTACTTACCCATATGGTCGATCACATGATATGTCCCAAGTATTTAAGACTAGGGATAAGTTGAATTTCTAATTCCCATAAACCTGAAGATTTGGAAGGACGTAGAATGTAGTACTTGGATCTGAAATAGTCCATTTGAAATGTTTCTAGATTCCACATGTGTGTTCAGCTAACAGTAGATTCTAGTACCTCTTTTTTTTTTCCTAGTACCTCTTTTTTCAGGAATAAGGAACTGAAATATCTAATAGTCTTTGATATTTAATAGTCTTTGGCCTCTTCTTTAATCCAGGGGAATTTTGAAATAATGTACAATCAAACTATCAAACGGAGTTCCTGGGAGCATCTGGAACAAATCCATTGTTGGAGGAGGGCCATCAGGGCTGTTGAGCATCATCATGATCACTAGGCTATCATTCTTAAACTGACCAATTAAATTAACACTGAGGCTCTAGGTTGTCACCTCACAAAGCTATATTGCTTTGGTTTCACCTATTAATAAATTCTAAAGGGTCAAGGACTCTCCTTGTGTAAGTTGTAAAAATGCCTATGTTCATGATCAATTTCCATGGGAACCATGACTAAGGCAGATCAAGTTTAGGTTCATTTGACTCCTGACTCCATATTTTTGGAAAATATAAACAAGAAGGCAATATTTTCCCTGGCCCTCACTGTTGTGAGTGCCTGGGGTATAAACCTCCATTCTTCTTTCCTTCTCAACTCAATCCTTCCTTTTCTTTGCATCTGAATAGAAGCAAAGACCCAGAAATAATTCCATCTTCCCTTGTTTAGTATGGAAGCCATTTCTATCCTTGCCCTGTGCCCTTCTACTTTTGCTCCTCTAATTTTATCCCTTCTTCCTCTAGGCTTATAATGCTATGCCAGACATGAAATGTGCTCAATCAATAGAACTGAAGGAAGACCTTGGTTGTTTATTTCCATGTCTCCCTTAGATAGGAAAGCTCTAGATTCTCCACTTTCACCAAGACACTAGGTTTTCATGTTCCACATCCCCTCGGGCCCAGGGATGAAGTCAGACTCACATGGACAAATGGGAAGCATACAGACGGAAATGGGAAAAGGGTGCCATAAAAGTAAAACTGTGCCCCCAAAATGGGTGTCCAAATGCTGAAAAGCAAAGTAAATAAACATTCATTATGCTTCCTTAACTGTGCAGGGGTGATCAAGAAATGCTTCAGTGAGGAGACTGCAAAAATCTTTGGAACCAAGTTATGAAGGATGACTAGGAGTTTGGTAGGCCAGAGAAGGCTGGGATGAGTGTGGACGGGCCATCCAAAGCTCAGAGAACACCACGCACTAATGTAATGGACAGGAAAAAGTCATGATTTTTTCCCCTCAGGAAATTCTAGTTATCTTCTTATGACTGTGCCTGTGGGAGGAGCAATAACTGAAGCAATTAAGTAGGCTAATAATTTGGGGCTTTATATACCATATACAGGAATTTAGAATTTTTTTCTCCTTTACAAAGAGATGGGGAGCATTGCGATAGATAACCTTTCGCAAGCATTTGATCTCTTGAGCTAGAAGGTAAGTTGGATGGGTGCAATAAGGGCTGTGAAAACAGGGAGGAATCTCAGTCGAAAACATCTCATATAATCTGAACCAAGGTCATTGGCTGTGGAGAGTAAGAGGTGGAACTGATTAAAAAAAAAAAAGGGAAGGAAATCCCGGCATTTGCAACAACATGGATGGACATTGAGGGCATTATGCTAAGTGAAATAAGTCAGACAGAGAAAAGACAAATACTGTACAATTTGACTTATGTGTGGAACCTAAAGACCCAAACTCATAGAAACAGAGAACACTGGTCATTGCCAGAGTGGAGAGTAGGAGATGGGTGAAATGGTGAAGATAGTCAAAAGGTACCGACTTCCAAGCATAAGATAATTAAGTCCTAGGGATGTAATGTATCTTATACCTAGAAGTCAGTTCCTTTTGACTATCTTCACCATTTCACCCATCCCCCACTCCAAGATATAATGTGGGCTTCCCAGGTAGTGCAGTGGTGAAAATCTGCCTGCCAATGCCGGAGACACAAGAGTGCAGGTTTGATCTCTGGGTAGGGATGATCCCCTGGAATAGGAAATGGCAACCCACTCCAGTATTCTTGCCTGGAAAATTCCATGGACAGAGGAGCCTTGTGGGCTACAATCACTGGGGTCGCGAAGAGTCAGACATGACTGAGCACACAGCAGAAGGATGTAATATAGAGCACGGTGACTATAACTGACAATATTATACCACATATTTGAAAGTTGCTGAGAGAGTGGATTTTTGAAGTTCTTATCACAAGAGAAAAAATGTCTAACTATGTGTGGTGATGGATGTTAACTCAACTTACTGGGGTGATCATTTCAAAATAGATACATGTATCAAATCATTGTGTTGTATACCTTAAACTAATACACTGTTACATGTCAATTATATCTCAATAAAACTGGAAAGAAAAAAAAAAAGGTGAGGCTAAACTCAATAAATACCTAAGTGGTAGAAATGAAGGGCCTGATGACTGACTGGATGTGGGGAATGCGGGAGAAAGGTTTCTTGCTCAGGTTTCTTACTTGGAGGAATGAATAAAACAAAATGCAGATTCACTGGGATACTAAATCCATGAAGACTGGCCATTGCATTACCATTACATCTTGGATCTAACTTTCCAAACCAGCTTTTTTCATAAAAATATGTCAGTGATTATAGCTACCTTTCAATATTTCTAGAGTTCTACGAGACTAACCATTTCATTCACAAATATGTCCTGCAGTGCTTCCCACCCTCCACCCCACCCACATTGCATCTGTTCTATGTGAGTTATTTACAACAGAGCTGGTTTAGCATGGATCATCATGCTGCTCCATCACAACACAAAACAAACAATACCTCTACCATCTGATTTCCAGCTCAATAAAGTGGTATATTAAGGAACGGTCCTCAATTCTAGTCCATAAATAACGTAGCTAAGGTCATTCTTGAGGCAATGAAATTCACGTGATGATATTTTATCTCTGAAAAGTGAATTTTTCATGGTGACAGAGTCCATCTGAAACAACCCTGGTATTTATTTATGTGTTTTTATGTTTGTGAAAGTCTCCCTGCAGGATATCCTCTTTGAGCTTTGCAGCTGTTGATAATGGGTCCCTGCCCAAGTGCAGATTTACTTTACAAACACATTTATCATCTATCAGACATATTGGCTGGCAAAGGTTTTGTATATTCCATGGCTTATATCATTCTGCTCCTAACTATCCTGAAACCACTGAAACACTCATATTGTTCTTGCTCACCCTTCAAGAAGGAAGTGAAAGACTGACTTTGTCTGGGAGGCGATAGGATTAAACTGCATTTCTGCTGAATCCACAGTGTTTAGAGAGCATGAAGCTGTTTTCTAGATGAATCAGCTGATTCTTTGTGCTTTACAAGCCAGTGGAGGCATTAGTTAATGAAAATGTAAGGAAAACAGTTCATCTAACCAATGCTAGATGGCAAAGAAAGGAAAACAAAGAAGAAATCATGAGCCTGCAGGACAGATATATCATCTTCTGGAGCTAGAATTTAACTCACTCACTACAGAAACTAAACTTGGAGCTGCATTTCCAAAGAGATGGGCAGATGTGTGTCCAGAGTTCTAAGTCAAGGAGGAAGCTTGCCAGAGCACTACATGAGTCCCTGTCTTTAAGTCATTCCCACCAGGAGAGGCCAGAGAATAGCCTGACCTGTTCCCAGCAGCATCTTTCTGGACCAAAAGCCCAGCTGAAACTGGATCCAGTCCCAAACTGGACAGAACTTCCTCTGGCTCAGAATATCATGGCCTGAGAGAGATCAGAACCAGCCAGAGGGACTTCCCTGGTGGTCCAATGGCTCAGACTCCACACTCCCAATGGGGTGGTCGGGGTTCCATCCCTGGTCAAGGAACTAGAGCCTGCATGCTGCATGTAAAGATCCTGCATGCCTCAGTGAAGATCCCACACCCAGCAGCTAAGACCCAGTACAGACAAATAAATTTTAAAAATTTTTAATTAAAAAAAAAGAACCAACCTGAACTGTGAGTGAGTGGGAAAGGCTACTAGGCTCATACTGCTGGTGTTCATTCCTTAACTAACCACTCACTCCAGCTGGACCGGAAACTGTGGGTTGGAACGTTGCTGTTACTTTTGACTTTTTTCCCTTCTGGAAGCATGAGAAGTTCTTCATTTCTTCCAAAATAGGTGAAGAAGATTCATGCTCCCTACTTAACGTCTTTCTGGTTTCACTGTCCTCTTCTTTTAACCTAATTCCTGCTTCATGATCCTTGCCTATCAGTCCACTCATTTTCCCACCTCCCTTTTTTTTTTTTTCCCTTTTCTGCTCCTTCCATCTTTTTCAAGCTCTACATTTTCACCCTTCTCTACCCGATTCACTCCTTTCGAGACTTTCTTTCATTTGCAGTATTAATGTTTTTACTCCTAGAAAGTTGAGTCAACCTGAAAAGTTACAACATTCAGAGAACAGGTAAGCAAGATTAAGAAAGTCATCAGATAGAACAGATAGAATTCCTTAAAATCTGACCTAGATATTATCAAGAAATTGTATTGGCATAAATTACACAGTTTAGCAAAACTACACTGAGACTTTTTCTTTCAGGTTCACATTTCTTCAATACTCTAGTATGCCCGGCAAAGTATGCCCAGTCAACAAACCTATATTCCAAAAGGTGAAGGTGTTCATGCAATGGCAGGGCCCCATTAATTTGTTTGTGATGTGAGACACCTCACCAAACCTCTTAACAACCCTCTGCCAAGCTTGAAAATCCCACTTTAGTATCAATAATTGATAAGATAACAAAGTAGGGAAGTGTCTCTAGAGTTTAGTGGGAACACGTTTCCTCTAAACCCTATATAACTGTTATCTAACCAAATTAGATAGTTGATGTTTAGAGCCCAGAAACAATGAGTTGCAAGATAGGTATCCTTCAAATGCTACAGGAAGGGATTAGGGGAAGGGGTTTGGGGTTATCAGACAGGACTCTTGATTGCAAGTGACAGAAATTCAACTTGAACCAGGAGAACTGAAAGGGGATTCATTAGACCATGAAATCCAAGGAAAAGTCAAAGGACCAAATCAAGAGAAAGGCTAGGATCCAGCTTTGCTTAGGAGCACCTAGAACCATAGACACATACCCGGATTCCATCTCTCAGTTCTGCTTCTCTCTACAAAGCAGCACCATTTCTCACTGCATACTGGTTTCCTCTGCAAGGCAAGAAATTCCATGTCAAAACTCTAAGAGCTCACCTGAGCTTTACCGCCCACCATTGGAACCTCCAGAGAGGGACTGACTCTCTTCTTCATGCCAGTTTTTTAAATTCCCAGGGAAGGAATCTTATGGGCCCAGACTCAGTCAATGCCAGCTCTGGGTTAATCACCTGTGGTTGTGAGTGTCATAATATATGTTCATGAAAGATGGCAACTTTCCCTGGAACCCCATGGAGAGTGAAGGGAGGAGAAGTTCTCAAAAATTCAGAAAGGGAGGAGGGTACTGTTCTCAGGCAAAAAGAAAGTATTGGACAAACAGAACCCTGAGTGCCCACTCTGCACACACCCCAGATGACAGGGAGAGCAACAAACAATGATCAGAGAGACCAGAGCAAGAGGGCCTTGGGGGACTGACAATCCACTTCAGAGGTGGAAGGACAAGGAGCAAAGATGTGCCTTTATCACAATTTTATAAAGCATTAGTCTTATCCCCAAAGGCTACTGGATCCAAAGCAGTAGACACATGGAGCCCTGGAGTTGCACTGTTACAAAGTTTAAATAGCTTAAATAAAATCATCTCTTCTGTGTGAAACAACAGAAAATACATATATTAGTCTCTGCCCCCAGTTCTTGGAACAGAGCTCCTAAATCCTTTGAAATGTCCTACATCATAGGAGCATCTTTTGCCCTAATATTTGGCTTTGACCCTAGTTTCTTACACAGAATTCTTAAAGCTCTTGGAATTTCCTGGGTAATAGGAGTATCTTTTGTTCTGATGAGGTGACACTTCGTGGCTTTCTGAATGGAGGTTGGTTGTCAGAAAGACTACACTATGGGTAGAACTTGGAACTTTCAGCCCCACCCATTTTCCAGAGAAGGGAGAGGGCTGGAAATTGAGTTAATGATCCATTAATGATGCCTATGAGACGAGGCTTCCATAAAAATCCCCAAAAGGCAGAGTTCAGGGAGCTTCCAGATTGGTGAACATATCTGCATAAAAGGAGGGTGACACACCCCAACTCCATGGGGACAGAAGCTTCTGCAATAGGGACCCTTCCAGATATCACCTTATGTACCTCTTCATCTATATTCTTTATGAGATCCTTTATTATATAATAAACTAACAAACATAAGTGTTTCCCTGAATTCTGTGAAATTTTCTAGTAAACGAATCCAAGAAGGAAGTCACGGGGACCTCCCATTTGTAGCCAAGTTACATAGAAGTTGCGGGTAGCCTGGGGACCTACTACTACTTTTGATCAGTGTCTGAATTAGGGGGACAATCTCGTGTGACTGAGTCCTTAACCTGTGGGGTCTCAGCTAACTCTTGTTAGTGTCAGAATTGAATGTGACTGTAGGCCACACAGTTGGTCTCACAGAGAATCACTTCGTAAGGGAAAAAATACACATCTACTGTCAGAAGTGCAGTGAGTGTGCTGCTAGTGTCAGGACAAAGGAGAAACACACAGAAGTGTTTTTCCATCACATCTTAGATACCCTTAGCCAAGCAAGACGACAAAATATTATACCAAGGTAGACCCAAATTCATGTAGTGGTCCCTTTAGGAGCAGCACCTATCTGTCAGATGACACCCAAATAAGGGGGCTCTTGGACAAACACCTGCTTAAAAATGAGGGATAAACCACAGACATGTCAGAAACTGTCATACCTTGCTTACCTACTAACCACCTCGCTTTAAGGGGATTTAAAGCTGAAATAGTTGTCTTGATTCTGGAAAATAGTTTTAGTAGCAAAATATCGTGAAAGACTGGGAACTATTGAAAGGATAAAACTGAGAATGTATGTAAAAGAACTTTGAACACATATGAACGTTTCTTAACTACTACTTTGTTAAGAAGAGCCTGCTCTCCTAAACTATTGTTTTTTAGGATACTGTCTACCTGCCTTGCAGGGGTTAAGCTGCAGCTGGCATTAAGCTCCCCTCTGAGGCGGGGTGGGTAAGACATTTGTCAGGTTTATTTCTATGAGGAATTACGCTTGAGGTTATCGTGCAGTCAAATAAACTTTTTTTCTTATGGAATACATGGAAAGGGGTCCAGAGAACTAGAGGGGCCCTGTTTTTCATTGAACAAAGTGATTTTGTTCTGAGGTTAAGTCTGTATGACCCCAAGTACAGGCTGGTATGCAAAGAGTCATGCATTGATTTAAACAATAATAAATTGTGGTCCAGAATGCAGGGGAAAGCTGTTCCCTCATGGACATTGAAGACCATGCAATTTCACCACTGTGATTTCAAAATAAACCTTGCACTTGTTAAGTTCGAGATTTGTAGCAAATACTAGGAACTTTTAAAATGGCTACTTAATCCAGACCAGTCAGTTCTGATGCTCATGAAACAACTCTTAGAACTCCAAATGGTTAGGTAAATTAGTAGAACATAAATCATTATAAGTAGCCAATAAAATTCAGAACTGAAGAGTCAAATAATAAATTTTTAAATCACAAAATCTAGCAAATACAATATTGTGACTTGAGTTCATGTTATTCAAGACTCAGGGGACTTTTAGCAAGATAATTTAGGAACAGGATCATCCTTGCAAAACCCAGGGAATCCAAGGAGGCAGGTGTGCTTTTTAAAGAGGTAAGAATGAGTCATGACAGTGTCTGGCACATGGAAGGTATTCAGTGATTATTTGTTGAATTAATTAATTGCTCTGGAAAGGCTGAGTTAGTAAAAAGGGCAAGATCATTACTAACTTCTACCAGTAAGAAGGGGAAATTCAGCAGCATTCATTCCTAGGTGGCAAGTTACCAACATGGGCTCCAGGGATGCCAAGGTACATACACCATGGTCCTTGTTTTCCTGCCCCACAATAGATCATGGAGTTCTGTCAGTTCTTCTTACTGCCATTCTCTCTACAGCAGGAGAAGCAGCCTTGGAGGTTATGATCAATGTGACTGCCCAAGTGGGTTCCTCTCACTAAGCTCCATTAAGCCCCACGTGCCCCCCAAAGATAGCTCCCTGAGGACTTTCCTCATGTTTGATATTTCTATCAGTGGAGTCACCCTCAAGTGAGTTCCTGAATATTCAGGGAATGACACCCCAAAGAAGGTTATCTGTGCCAGCCTGCTTATCCTAGAAGATCCCTTTAAGCTCTCTGATTAAAGGATAATAGCAACAACAACTTACTAACAACAAAAATAGTCTCTTATGTTTCTCTAGAGCTTTACAGTCAGACAGTATGGAACTCTCAGTGATGATCTGAGACAGAAGGTAAAAACTTTATCCTTAAGTGTGCCTCATGCTGCTTTTGGCTCCTTAGAAAAGCCTCTCCCTCCCCAGATACATAGTTTGTGATCCAGCCCAACGACTCCTCCCCTCTGAGGCCTTCGGTGCCTCCCTTGGGCTTGACTGTGGGTTCCTCCCTCTGTGATTCTCATGTAGTAACCCATGCCTCTCTCCCAGCCCTGGAGCACATTCTGCCATATTTATAATTAGCTGGGTTCTCTCTCTCCCCAATTAGTTCTGAGACTCAGAGGGAAGGAGTTATTGCCTCAGTCATATAGTATCAACTTAGCACAGTAAACACACAGATATTTGCTGGATTAAACTAATTTCAAAATGAGCATTTTTAAATGCAACTTTTCCCCAATTTCATACATGTATGGAGACACAGTTCTACACAAAATGTAAAGTGAATCATTATAAACATTAAAAAAGGAAAAAGGAGCAGCTGTTTTTGAACAGGAGGTATAGGGGTAGAGCTGGTAAAGATTCAACCAATCTGTTGTCAGTCAATCTGCTGGTGGTGGTGATTCGACCGATCCATTTTCTGCTTCACACATCACTTTTGCTGTCAGAGAGAACCTGCGCTTCTGGTTCTTTAGACTTTCTGGGGTTCCACAGCACAAGTTGGGGTGCTTCTTGTTGGTTTTCCGTCTGCTCATATAGGACTTCAGTGTTCTACACTCCACTAGGTTAGTTGCTGCTCATCCAACTGCTTCTATCTTCCAAATGTTCTCTCTGCTCTGGTGATGTTACTTCACCAGTAATCTTTGTTTATCTCTTTTTAAAATTCCTAATAACCCTGTCCTTTTAATAAAGTTAAAGGAAGAGGAAGAGGCTACAAAGACAAATATACACTCTACTGTATTTAACCAAACTTCTCTGAACTAATTATTTTGAAATGTAAATTTATAAGTTGGCATTATTAAGACAAATATCAATTTGCTGTTCCAATGCTAAGTCATGTCCAACTCTTTGTAGCCCCATGGACTGCAGCATGCCAGGCCCCCTGTCCTTCACTATCTCCCAAGGTTTGCTCAAATTCATGTCCATTGAGTTGGTGATGCTATCTAACCATCTCATCTTCTATGGACCCCTTCTCCTCCTGCCCTCAATCTTTCCCAGCATCAAGGTCTTTTCCAATGAGTCGGCTCTTTGCATCAGGTGGTCAAGTGTTGGAGCATCAGCTTCAGCAACAGTCTTTCCAATGAATATTTGGGGTTGATTTCCTGGTTTGGTATCCTTTCAATATAAACAGTTTAATGAAAATAGTCTAATAAGATTTTTTAAATAATCTTCTGTAACTTGCCCTTGATACCAGAAAAGTAAAAGGTGAAAAGAAAATAAAACCCTCTTTTAACTCATAGAAAAAAGATTGTGAAAAACTATAAAAAAACAATAATCTTACTCTGCAATTTCTAAATTTACTCTTACCCCATCTTTATGAGGGCTTCCCTGGTGGCTCAGAGGTTAAACTGTCTGCCTGCAATGCAGGAGACCTGGGTTTGATCCCTGGGTTGGGAAGATCCCCTGGAGAAGGAAATGGCAACCCACTCCAGTATTCTCACCTGGAGAATCCCATGGACAGAGGAGCCTGATAGACTACAGTCCACGGGGTCACAGAGAGTCGGACATGACTGAGCAACTTCACTCACTCACTCACTCATCTTTATGAATGCTGTTCTGTGAAGAATCCATTTCTGAATAGTAAGGTTTCTGAACAGACACAGTTTACCTATAACTTTGTCTTGTAATAAGAAATAGGCCACCATGAACAGACTATCATCCTCTCCTCACCTTAAACAAGAAATGTAAATGGAACACAGAATTATTGTAGCACATAGAATGGTTCGGAGTATAAATGGGGGTCCATGGACTACATTACAAAGAAAAAACAAGTCCTAGGAAGAGAGATAAATAAGAAATCTGGGGACCCTAGAACTAATCCTTTCTGTCACCAACCAGCTATGTCAATTAGCATTATGTTTTAGCTTCTCTGTACAGCAGTTTTCTCTTGTGAAAAACAATGAGGTCTGACTTTATCATCTGCTTCAATTTTCAGGCTGGCCTGACCCTCCTCTGCCCCAGGCACCTGGAAACTGTGAGACACAAACATGCCCTCTTTGGAGCAACGATCCAGGAACTTGTTTTATCCTAGTTCTTTCTCTGTCCCCCTCTCTTAGCTCCTTCTTCAGCTCCCCTCTTCCCCATATTGGTTAGGTGGTTGACTCTGCAACCCTGATTCATAACTCTCCTAAAAGAACGATGAGTTTGGTTCAATCTGTGCTCTGGGCCCTAACTGCTCTACTGACATCCAAGTTGACCTCATCTCACTCACTTGCAAGAGGCGAAGGAGGTGGATTCAGACAGGCATTTCTGAGCTCTCTTTCAATTCCAGAATCCTACAATTCCATCAGCATAATAAAGTCTGAAAATACAGTTTCCATAACCAAAATAAATCTCAGCTATGTTTGACTGGCATGAAGAATCGCAAGTTCTTCAGCAAGAAGATGAGCATTCTTGGGTTGTTAAGTCAGAAGGAAGTCTTATTTTAGGAGGAAATCTCTTCCTTTGTTAGTTTTCCAAGTCAGTATCACCACCTATGAAATTCTTCACAGGTACTCGGTTTCAATTACTCCTGTACTGGAGGGAAACTGATGCCAAACGGAAAAGTAATCTCAAAAGATCTTAATACCAGGCACAAAGTTGCCACTGCCACACGTGTCTTGGAATGAAGCCACATTTATCAAGCTTCATTTCTTATAAATGTTTATTGACATGGAGCCTTTGACAGGAATCAACCTGGCTGATAGCCTTTTCCTGTTAAATCCAAGTTGCTTTCACTGCTGAAAGCTCTTGGTGACAAAAATGAGGATGTTGTGTCTGCAGCAAGAGACAAATGTCTTGGGCTTGGTTTCACCTTGTCCCAGTTGGCCTCTCCTTAATGAAGAGGCCATCATACCAGTATATATCTGATGAGGAAGGATTCATAAACTCAGAAAAAATTAGGGCATTTAAGAGTTTTATAATTAAAGCTCTAAAGGAGAGAAGAACTAGTATTTACTGAGCATCTAAATTCCAGGCATTATTTCAAGGGCTTTAAAATTATCTCTTTAATTAAAATTATCTTTGATTCTCATGAGAATCTTAGAAGACAGGTAGCACTGTCTCTATTTCATGGATGAAAATGTAAGTGAAACTTATACTCAGGAGTGTAAGTTGGTGCAGCCACTATGGAAAACAGTATGGAGGTTCAAACTAAAATTAGAACTACTATCTGATCCAGCAATCCCACTCCTGGGCATATATCCAAACAAAACTATAATTCAAAAAGATACAATAGCTAAGACATGGAAACAACCAAAATGTCCATTGACAAACGAATGGATAAAGAAGATGTGGTACACGTCTACAATGGAATACTGATCAGTCATAAAAAAGAATGAAATAATGCCATTGGCAGCAACATGGATACAGCTAGAGGTTATCATACTAAGTGAAATAAGTCAGAAAGAGAAAGACAAATACCATACGATATCACATATATGGAGTCTAAAATGTGGGACAACTATCTATGAAGCAAAACAGACTCACAGACATAGAGAGCAGACTTGTGGTTGCCAAGGGGGTCGGGGGAAAGATGGACTTGGAGTCTGGGATTAGTAGATGCAAACTATTACATGTGGAATGGAAAAACAACAAGGTCCTACTGTATAGCACAGGGAACTATATTCAGTACCCTGGAATAAACCATAAAGGAAAAGAATATGAAAAAGAATATATATGTGTGTATAACTGAGTCATTTTGTTGTACAACAGAAATTAACATATTGTAAATCCACTATCCTTCAATAAAAAATAAAATTTTAAAATATTTTAAAATGAGAGAAAAAAGAGCTCACTTCAGAAGGGTACACAGTAGTTCAAAATCAAATAAATGGTGGGGAACTAGTATATTATTTCAAGTCTATAAACTGAATTTTATTTAGTTCTGGTGTGCACTACAGACCTTCATCTTCAGTTCAACAAAGGGTAATGTGCACATTGGAAAATAAATCAGAGAATCATATAATTTTACATCTTGAATGTTATAGATGAGGAAACAGACCCATAGAATTTAAATGACTTGCCCAAATTACATTGGTTCTAGCTGTGCAAATTGTGAAACTCTTTCTTGACTGAAGTACTAGGGATTATAATGCATGCCTTTTGCAGTTAATTGGAGAAGAGATATCCTAAACCAGCACAAATAACAGAGATTGTAAAAGTTCCAAATGGGAATTTCAAAGATAACCCAAGGATACCCAGCAGTATCGACTTTGAGAAAGCTTTCCTATCAAACCAAAGGCCTCCAAGCACAACTGTTTTTTTAAGTCAGAGTAAAAAATGTGACTGAGCAAGTCCCCCTGCAACTAGAAGTAACATTGTAGTCTGTTTTTTTAAAAACTAGGAAATCACTCAACATCAGGTCAATGGGTTAGCAGAAATGGTGGGAAACAAGACAGGAAGGAAAAAGGGGGGAGGGGAAATAGAAAAGATTCATCCACTTAGAAACTAAGAAACAAGCAAAATCAATTCCACACATTTCTCTATTGGTATAGGAATAATTTGCCTTACTAGCTCACATATATTTGCATTACTTAACCATGGGTCAGAGACTCCAACAGAAATTCTCTCTGCCCAGAGAGAATTCAGTTTTAATCATCAAACAGCTAGCCAAACTCAGTTATATTCCACAGTTGAAAGCAGAGATTTAATAGACTTCCCTGCCCAGAATGCAAACGCTCTAGTGTCGCTAAAGATCATCTCCAATTTTAAAAAGCTTAAGGAGAACATTTATGTACTGGCTTTTATGAGCTTAAACTCCAAGGTCTAGAGTTATGTAAATAACAATACTCAGGAAAGGAAACTTATCTTTTGAATTTGGGCTTTTGCAAAGCTTGGATACAAATAGTGCCTGAAAGAGGAATAAACATGATTCATAACAGTTGTCTCATGTGGTTGATCCTTCCAGGCAGTGAAGGACTGGATTCTCCACAGATGTTTTTACCAACTTTTTCTCTTGGAGCATCCAAGGAGGTATAACGATTATTAAACATCTCATTGATCAGTCTGTCTCTTAACCCTGGAGGACTAAGGGCAAATGCTGCAGTTGAAAGATGATGAAGCAACTTGAAAACTATCAAAGAACAGTATTTGATGCACTTGATTTATATGCAATCAACTGATTGGAATACAACTTATTGTAAACTAACTGAAGCCTAAAAGATGAAGCCTTCCCATGCTTGTTTGTAATGCTTCAGACAATAATGTTATCTCTCTTGGATTTAAGTTAATCTACTTAAGAGATCCTCACTTGGATGTGAACTAAAGAGGCCAGCAAACGGAAAGGAAAAAATCACACAGTATAGACTAATACCATTAGTTCATGGCATTACACAAGTTTCCTCAAAAATGTCTGGTTACATTGTGTAACAGCTTTAACCCCTTTGACCAATCTGTGCTGATGGGTTCACAGTGATTAATAACTGGCTCTCTCAAAAGCCTTGATGCCTCTTGTACTGAATAGAAAGCACACCACCCCACTTGATGGTCAGAGGATCATTTGGGACTTGTCAGAAGATTCAGACAGGCTGGTCTCAGCCATTCCCCTCCCAGGAAGTGCTGTTGGGATGACTAACGCAGAAAGTGGTGGGAACACCAAGTGCTGTCCATTTAGAAGTTGTGCAGAATGCATGCAAGAGAACACTGTGAAAATACAGACTATTTATTTTTTTAAAACTTTACTTGCTGTTGTCTTACCTAGAAATAGAATATTCCTCATTCAGACAAAAATAATAACAATACTAATTCCATTCAGAGCAAGCAGTCAACTTGTGCCTTATTTGCCTCCTCAGCTTTCATGGAAGAATTAGACGGACATTAAGAAAAGGTTTTTTTTTTTTTTTTTTAACTTAAACTCTTTCTTTCTTTTGAACTTTTCATTTTGTATTGTATTAGCCAATTAACAATGTTGTGATAGCTCCAAGTGAACAGCCCAGAGACTCCAGCATATATATATATATACACGTATCCGTTCTCTCCCAACCCCACCTCCCATCCAGGCTGCCATGTAACATTGAGCAGAGTTCCCTGTGTTATATAGTAGGACCTTGTTGGTTATTTTAAATATAGCAGTGTGTACATGACCATCCCGAACTCAATGATCCCTTCCCTCTGGCAACCATAAGTTCATTTTATAAGTCTATGAGTCTCTTTCTGTTTTGTAAGTAAATTCATTCGTATCATTTCTTTTTAGATTCCACATATAAGGGATGTCATACTATATTTCTCCTTCTCTGTCTAACTTATTAAGCTCTTTAATTTTTATTTTTAAGGCTATTTATTTTTATTGTAAAATTTATTGTTTACTTATGTCAGGTTTTCTCAACCTCAGCTCTACTGACATATAGGGTTGGATAATTCTTTGTCCTGGGGGCTGTTTTATGTACTGTGATATGTTTAGCAGCACCCTTGGCCTCTATCTTCTAAATATCTGTAGCACCACCACCTTCCACTCCCTCCCCAACAGAGTTATGACAACTAAAAATGTCTCCACATTGCAAATGTCTCCACACTGAGAACCACTAAATGCAAAATCTTGGCTCAAGGAATCCTGTTTCACGTAAGTATGTTCTACAACAAAGTAATATAACTGTCAAATCAGTCAATGGAGGCAGTGAGGAGCTTGCAGCAGTCACCGCCATCCAGGATAATCTCAAGATAATTACATCTACAGAGATCCTTTCTCCAAATAAGGTAGCATTCAGAGTTTCAGGGATTTGGACACGGACATACCTTTTGGAGGGGCTTCCCAGGTGGCACAAGTGGTAAAGAACCCACCTGCCAATGCAGGAGACATAAGAGACGCAGGTTTGATGCCTGGGTCAGGAAGATCCCCTGGAGAAGGAAACGGCAACCCACTCCAGTATTCTTGCCTGGAGAATCCCATGGATAGAGGAGCCTGGCGGGCTACAGTTCCATGGGGGGGGTTGCAAAAATTGGACACACCTGAAGCAACTTAGGCCATCACACACCATCCAACCTGCTACACCTGGATTGCCTACCTCGAGACTTCTTATTTATCCTCTCCCCTCCCCCCAAATAAAAATCCTCCTTAGGTTTAAATCATTATTTTCGAAGCTTCTGTAGCTCACAGTCAAATACCTTCCCTCACTAACAGGCTGCTTGACTCAGTGAGGATGTTGGGAGGACTTCAGGGAAGGATCTTGATGACTGGTTTTAAATTCCCTGGGTTCTCAGTCTCTGTGTTGGCACTTCTGCAGGGAAGATCAAGATCTGCTTTAGAACTCTAGCTCACATCTCAACCTGTGACCCCAGAAAATCACTATTACCTGTTGTGTGTACTTAAAATTCTGGGGTTTTACCCTCAAAATGAGTTTGAGGTCTCAAAATCTCTGGGAATTAACATCGCTAGTAAGTCCCTTTGAAGGTTTTTATGTCCCCTATATTCTAAACACCACTGCTGTCCCTCCTGCTTTTCACAGTGATTCTCTGCACCCTGACTCCAGATGGAACAGTTAGTCCTTATCACTCAGGGGGGCTTGTCTACCTCAAATTTTATTGATTTTGCAGTTAAACCTGTTTATGCTTCATTGATTAAACAAAATCTGTGTTTCCTTAACAATAAAACAAAAAATTATCTTTCTTATATTGAGTCTTTTCAGATTTCAAAAGCCACCTGATAACCTTGTCTACACTTTTATTGCGGATGCTTTGTAAAAATGGTTTCTTTTTTAGCTACAAAATGCACAGCCCAATCATGTTATAACATCAGAGCTGCGAGCAAAAGTCTGCACCCAATACACGATAGGATTTCTGTTTCGACAGAGGGGCACCACGCATCGTGGGGTACTTAAAAAATAGAATTCTCCTCAGTCGAATTCATGACTCCATCGAGATTAATCAAATCCCTGGTTTGTGAGGGAGTTTATTGTACATTCCTTTGTCCCTGGTTTCTTTGATTCTTGCTTTTCAACTTCCTTCTGGAGAGCATGATGCATGCCATCTAGGATCAGGTGACAATTCCAAAGTGTGGCTCCCGACCATCCAATCACTAGTTACAAGTCCTTCCTTAAGCCCCTGCAATTTTGCCATTCACCACGTGTGAAAGGAGGCCTCATCGCCTTCAGCATATACAGAGAAGGGGGACAAAGCAATTATCTGAGGAGTCAGGCACTGAGCTGGGTTTTGAACATCTCGAGCCTCAGCCAATACAGGAGTCAAGAGGTTGAGCTCTGAATCCCCAGGTTTCCCACACAGCATGCAGGCGGCTGATGGAGAGAAGCGTCATGAAACTGAAGTCGAGGGGCTACACTCACTGCAAACTGCATAGAAAAGGCCTTGCGCCAAGGAGGCGCTGATCTGAATCACATGAAAGGTCAAAGAAAAGGATTGTTTTCTTTCCTAGAAACCGAACCACCAGAACCACACCCACCTCAAATCCCTTCCAAATCCCCTAAACTCAGCTAGAAGCCAGCCCCAGATGGGGGCAGGGGACGGTGAGATTCCTCTGGCTTTAAAAGTGTGCTGTAACACATTAACTGCTTCCCTGCTGAGAACCTCTGCCATCTCCTAAGCCCAACCAGTGCATGCCATTCAAGGCCCCCAAATGAACATTCGAACATTTGTTTCCCGATGTGTGCTGGAATTGTTCCTCTGCCCGCCCTCCCCGCCCACCAGGGACCTGCAAACCTACAGCAGAGAAACCACCACACCTACTGATGTTTCAAATGTTGGCACACACTGCGAGGCCAGGAGGCTGCCTTCCTTCCGTGGGGCTCCTCCTCTGGGTGTCTGGTTTCTGTTTAGAGGGCATGAAGCGGGTTAACCGGCTTTGTTCTCCCCAGGCCACCTAAGCATGCTTAGAATATGCTGCCAGAAAAACAAAGCTCCATTCCTTTCCCATTTGTGTTGGGCTCTGTGTTGAGGCTGCTTTCAGCTCTGAAACTACACAAATGCATCTATCAAAACCCCTTTCAGAAGCCGACAGATGCCATCCCAGTCAGTGATTTCTTCCTACGCTGCATCCCTGTAGCATCTCATGCCTGCAGCATCTACACGACCTTTTGTGTGGGTTTCCTGGCTTGGTCTCTAGGTTTATATGTCTTAATGCCCTTTCTGCTCTAAGTTCCTAGAAGGCATGTGATATAATCTTAAACATGGTTAATGATTCATACAACACAATAACAAAAAAATAACCCAGTCAAAAAATGGGCAGAAGGGTTTCCCTGGTGGCTCAGTGGTAAAGAATCCACCTGCCAATGCAGGAGACATGGGTCCAATCCCTGGTGCAGGAAGATACCACGTATCATGGAGCAACTAATCCTGTGTGCCACAGTATTGAGCCTGTACTCTAGAGCCTGGGAACTGCAACTACAGAGCCCTTGCACTTCAGCTAATGAAGCCCATATGCACTAGAGCCCACGGTCCGCAACAAGAGAAATCACCAGAATGAGATGCCTGTGCATGACAACTAGACAGTAGACCCTGCTCACCACAAGTAGAGAAAAGCCCATGCAGCAACAAGGACCCAGCAGAGCCAAAAATAATAACTAAATACAATTTTTTTTTAATGGGAAGAAGATCTGAATAGACATTTCTCCAAAGAAGACATACAGATGGCCAACAGGCTTATGAAAAGATGCTCAAAATCACTAATTATTAGAGAAATGCAAATCTCAACCAAAATGAGGTATCACCTCACATTGATCAGAATGGATATCATCAAAAAGCCTACAAATAATAAATGTTGGAGAGGATGTGGAGAAAAGGGAACCCTCCAACACTGTTGGTAGGAATGTAGATTGGTGTAGCCACTGTGGAAAGCAGAATAGAGGTTCCTTTAAAAATTATAAATAGAGTTGCCATATGATCTAGCAGTTCCACTCCTGGGCATATATCCAGAGAAAGATCAATTTGAAAATATACATGCGCCCCAATGTTTACCACAGTACTATTTACAATAGACAAGGAAGCAACCTAAACGTCCATCAAGAGATAAATGGATAAAGAAGAGAAAGAAGAGGTGCTATGTCATATATATAATAGAATACTACTCAGCCATAAAAAGAATGAAATAATGCCATCTGCAGCATTGGCATTAGAATGGGCCTAAAGATTATCAAATTAAGTGAAGTAAGTCAGAAAGAGAAGGACAAATACTATACACTATCACTCATATTCATATCTGGAATCTGAAATACGATACAAATGAACTTGTTCACAAAACAGACTCACAGAAAACAAACTCATGGTTACCGAAAGGGAAAGAGGATTGAGGAAGATAAATTAGGAATTTGAGATTAGCAGATACTAACCACTATATATAAAATAGACAAATAACAAGGTCCTTCTGTATAGCATGAGGAACTATATTCAATATCCTATAATAAACCATACTGGAAAAGAATATGAAAAAAAAAATATATATATATATAATACCTATATATATGTGTGTTGTGTATAATTGAATCACTTTGCTATATACCAGATATAAATAAACATAGTTAATGGCAAGTCATCTTTAACTGAATTAATGAAATTTAGAGTACCATGCATTTTCTATTTGGAGACCAGTAGGAGTTATTACTGTGTGAGAAATGCATGGATTAATTTTATACTTTAGGCCAAAGCAGATTTGACCTAACTACCCCTAACTCAGTCAGTCAGAGACACAATGGCTGCCCCTGCTTGCTACCCATATGCCTATACTTAGAAACAAACCTTGACATGCAGGTCTCTCATGAGAACATGATTTGTTACTATAACCAACACCAAACTTCTAATGTTATGAATTAGAAAAGAACATTCAATGGCACTGAAGTAATTTTATAATGTTTAGCAATAGTGACCATGATGGGAGACCTAGTGTCCAGGCAATAGCCTCCCTATTCAGAGGCAGAAAATGAGAATAAATAGGAAAATATTGGTTAAATAACTAAGGGTAATAGAATCTTGGAATAAAATATCCAGCTGTCAGTAGAATACAATTAGACCCATAAGTGAATTTCTTCAAGGTTGCTCGCTCTTTGAGATTAGATTGCTGCTACATCAAAGTCTCATTTTTCATGGCTTACTCCCTGGGCCCTCCCCATCAGAAAGGAAATTAAGGTCAAATGGCTTTTTCACTAAACAATTTCTCTCCCGTTTCTAGGCTGTTCATTTAATAAGAGTTCATTGAATGCTAAATATGGAAGTAATACAATCACCGCTAGGCACCTGAGGTAGTGTGTCTCCAATACGCCCCTCCAACCATGCTTCCTGGTGTTGACTCCCTTGTGTCGTTCCTCCTCTTTAAGCAGGGCTCTCACTTTCGAGACGAGGACTCCCTTCGAATCACAGAATGTGGCTGAAGTGATGCGGCATGATTGCTAAGACTGTATTGTAAGAAGCCACGCAGCTTCCACCTTGATCTCACTTTTTAAATTTATTTATTTTTAATTGGAGGGTAATTTCTTTATACCACCTTGATCTCTTTGCAGTACTTCTTCTGCAAGAAGCTAGCCACCAGGGAAGAAGCTGAAACACCCCGAGACTGCCACGCCTTGGGAAACCCAATGCAGCGATGTTAAGAAGCCACAGGAGAGAGAGAGAGAGGGGCCCAGACAGCCTTATGTGTTCCAGCTGTCTCATATGAGGAGTCAGACGTGCGAGACTAAGTCATCTTGGACATCCAGTGCATGCTTCAATAAGTTTAGTTTCTTCAGATAAATCTAGTTTCTTTTACCTTCTGACTACAGTTGCAAGAGAGACCTCAAGCAAGAACAGCCTAACTAACACAACACACCAAAAATACATGAGAGAGAAAAATAAATTGTTGCTGTTAGCCTCTGAGTCTTGGATTGGTTTGTCACATAGCAATAGATAATGAAACCAGTCCCAAAGAAATATTTTGTCTTTATTAAAAAGCAAAGGCCTTGCCTTTGGAGAACTTAGATTATAGATGAAGCAGCAACACATCAAAGAAAGCAACATAAATACCCTACAACGTAACTCTTTCAATGTCCTCCAACTGGGGAACAGCTTTAGGAGGCCTGAATGTGGATTTCTAAAGGAAGAAAGTGGCAGCAGTCTTGCAAAGGAGAGTAGCCAAACTAATCCTGGCAACCACTGAGGGGACAGCTGTCACATTTAGAAAAAGAGTGAAGGCAGAGCCTGGAAGCAGTGAGGACATGTGGAGCAGAAAAGTGAGCAGAGAAAAGTGGCAAAACACATTGTGTAAAACTGTTCAAATGTTCACACTAAAAATATAACCAAGAGAGAAATACAAATTAAAGCATGACACTGTTTTTCAACTATCAGAATGACAAACATCTCTTTTAAATGAAAAAATATTCATGCTTTCAGAGTTCAGTGAAACCCATGTGCCTTTTTGGCAGAAAAGTGAAAGTCACTCAGTCACGTCCAACTCTTTGGGACCCCATGGACGATATAGGCCACGGAATTCTCCAGGCCAGAATACTGGAGTGGGTATCCGTTCCCTTCTCCAGAGGATCTTCCCAACTCAGGGATCAAACCCAGGTCTCTCACATTGCAGGTGGATTCTTTACCAGTTGAGCCACCAGGAAAGCCCAGGAATACTGGAGTGGGTAGCCTATCCCTTCTCCAAGGGATCTTCCCAAACTGGGGTCTTCTGCATTACAGGTGGATTCTTTACCAGCTGAGCTACTAGGGAAGCCATAAGCCATAAATATTCATATACTTTTGGCAGGAGTATACTGTAAATGCATCTCATCTTTCTTCAGGGCAGTAGGTAGCAAAGTCTTTAAAATAATCACATCTTGGTAAATAATCACATCTTGGCACTGTTATTGAATTTCTATAAATTTAACCAGAGAAAATTATCTGTCATTTATTTTTTTTAAATTTGTGTAAGGTTTTTAAAAATAGATTTACTTATAATGTGTGTGTGTTAGTCACTCAGTCATGTCCAACTCTTTGTGATCCTTCGTGACCTGGTGGACTGTAGCCCTCTAGGCGCCTCTGTCCATGGAATTCTCCAGGCAAGAAAACTGGAGTGGGTTGCCATTTCCTTCTCCTTACGTATGATAGCATGAGTTAAATGCTGTTGCAGAACCATGTTGTAGAACAGCCAGATATTAACCTAAAGTCCTTCCATGTAGCTAAAAATCATGCAGATGTTAAAAATCATTTTTGTAAATGCTGTTTCTTGAAATCACAGTGGAGATTTAAGTGGGAAAAAAGAGAAAAGACCTTATGTAGTATATAATCTCTACACATTTACAAATGTATGCAAGGAAAAAAAGAAGGAAATATATCAAAATACGGTGGCTGTCTGGATTGGTGGAATTATCAGTGACTCATTCATTTTCTTTCTTTTCTGTGTTTTCCAAATCTTCTGTGATAAGTATGCATTTTTTCATAAGTTGTCAGAAAAGTCACATTATATATAAGGAAGAAAATACAAGTAATCAGAGAGCTGAGGTTGGTTGATGTGCGTGAAGATAGAGTTAGAGTGACAGCAGAGATGAAGGGAAGTTCTTTTTAGATATGAAGTGTAGGAAACTATAGGAATGTGAAGATGAGAATGGACAAAGGATGGACCAGAGAGATTCTAAGTGCTTGAATAAGGACAGCATAAGAGGCAACCAATACTGGATGAAGGTAATTCTAACTGCTAGGAGGAAGCTTGCAGAGAGAGGACAGGAGGAGAGAATGGAGTAAGGATTTCTACAGTATTCCTGGCAGCTAAGTCAACATGCACAGGCGTGCACACTCATGATTTATGTTTCTTTCAGCCTGTTAGCACTTTGATTTTTACTAAAGTGTGTCTGCTCCTGTCATACATCCTGAGTAATTCAACATCTATGCTATCAACAAATGAGGTTTTGGCATCTTCTCCCAGTTAAGTGTCTGGGTAGAAAGAGGAAGACAGGAGAGAAGCAAAACATTAGTTCAATTCAGTCGTTCAGTTGTGTCCGACTCTTTGCAACCCCAAGGACTGCAGAACACCAGGCTTCCCTGTCCATCACCAAATCCCGGAGCTTACTCAAACTCATGTCCATCGTGTCAGTGATGCCATCCCACCATCTCATCCTCTGTCAATCCCTTCTCCTCCTGCCTCCAATCTTACCCAGTATCAGGGTCTTTTCCAGTAAGTCAGCCTTTCACATCAGATGTCCAAAATATTGTAGCTTCAGCTTCAGCAACTGTCCTTCCAATGAATATTCAGGACTTATTTCCTTTAGGATTGACTGGTTGGATATCCTTGCTGTCCAAGGGACTCTCAGGAATCTTCTCCAACACCACAGTTCAAAAGCATCAATTCTTCAATTCTTCGGTGCTCAACTTTCTTTGCGGTCTAACTGTCACATCCATATGACTACTGGAAAAACCATAGCTTTGACTAGATGGACCTTTGTTGGCAAAGGAATGTCTCTCCTTTTTAATATGCTGTCTAGGTTGGTCATAGCTTGTCTTCCAGGGAGCAAGCATCTTTTAATTTCATGGCTGCAGTCACCATCTGTGGTGATTTTGAAGCCTCCAGAAATAAAGTCTGTCACTGTTTCCATTGTTTCCTCATCTATTTGCCATGAAGTGATGGGACCGGATGCCATGATCTTAGTTTTATGGATGTTGAGTTTTAAGCCAACTTTTTCACTCTCTTCTTTCAATTTCATCAAGAGGCTCTTTAGTTCCTCTTCACTTTCTGCCATAAAGGTGGTGTCATCTGCATATCTGAGGTTATTAATATTTCTCCCAGCAATATTGATTCTAGCTTGTGCTTCATCCAGCCCAGCATTTTGCATGATGTACTCTGCATATAAGTTAAATAAGCAGGGAAACAGTATATACAGACTTGACATACTCCTTTCCCAATTTGGAACCAGTCTGTTGTTCCATGTCCAGTTCTAACTGATGCTTCTTGACCTGCCTGCATACAGATTTCTCAGAAGGCAGGTCAGGTGGTCTGGTATTCCCATCTCTTTAAGAATGTTCCACAGTTTGTTGTGATCCACACAGTCAAAGGCTTTGGCATAGTCAATAAAGCAGAAGTAGACGTTTTTCTGGAACTCTCTTGCTTTCTTGATGATCCAACGGATGTTGGCAAATTTGATCTCTGGTGCCTCTGCCATTTCTAAATCCAGCCTGAACATCTGGAAGTTCATGGTTCATGTATTGTTGAAGCCTGGCTTGGCGAATTCTGAGCACTACTTTGCTAGCATGTGGGCTTCCCCTGATGGCTCAGCTGGTAAAGAATCCACTTACAATGCGGGAGACCTGGGTTAAATCCCTGCATTGGGAAGATCCCCTGGAGAAGGGAACAGCTACCCACTCCAGTATTCTGGCCTGGAGAATTCCATGGACTATATAGTTCATGGGGTCACAAAGAGTCAGACCCTACTGAGCAACTTTCACTTTCACTTGCTAGCATGTGAGATGAGTACAGTTGTGCAGTAGTTTGAACATTTTTTGGCATTGCCTTTCTTTGGGATTAGAATGAAACCTGACCTTTTCCAGTCCTGTGGCCACTACTGAGTTTTCCAAATTTGCTGGCATATTGAGTGCAGCACTTTCACAGCTTCATCTTTTAGGATTTGAAATAGCTCAACTGGAATTTTCCATCGCCTCCAGCTTTGTTCATAGTGATGCTTCCTAAGGCCCACTTGACTTCACATTCCAGGATGTCTGCCTCTAGGTGAGTGATCACACCATCGTGATTATCTGGGTCATGAAGATCTTTTTTGTACAGTTCTTCTGTGTATTCTTGCCTCCTCTTCTTAATATCTTCTGCTTCTGTTAGGTCCATAACATTTCTGTCCTTTATTGTGCCCATCTTTGCATGAAATATTCCTTGGTATCTCTAATTTTCTTGAAGAGGTCTCTAGTCTTTCCCATCCTGTTCTTTTCCTCTATTTCTTTTCATTGATCACTGAGGAAGGCTTTCTTATCTCTTCTTGCTATTCTTTGGAACTCTGCGTTCAAACAGGTATATCTTTCCTTTTCTTTGACTTTTGCTTCTCTTCTTTTCTCAGCGATTTGTAAGTCCTCCTCAGACAACCATTTTGCCTTTTTGCATTTCTTTTTCTTGGGGATGGTCCTGATCACTGCCTCCTGTACAACGTCACGAACCTCCATCCGTAGTTCTTCAGGCACTCTATCAGATCTAATCCCTTGAATCTGTTTGTCACTTCCACTGTATAATCGTAAGGGATTTGATTTAGGTCATACCCGAATGGTCTAGTAGTTTTCCCCACTTTCTTCAATTTAAGTCTAAATTTGGCAATAAGTTGTTCATGATCTGAGCCACAGTCAGCTCCCAGTCTTGTTTTTGCTGACTATATAGAGCTTCCCTATTTTTGGCTGCAAAGAATATAAACAATCTGATTTCGGTATTGACCATCTGGTGATGTTCTTGTGTAGAGTCTTCTCTTGTTTTGTTGGGAAAGGGTGTTTGCCATGACCATTTTGCTCTCTTAGCAAAACTCTATTAGCCTTTGCCATGGTTCATTTTGTACTCTAAGGCCAAATTTGCCTGTTACTGCAGGTATCTCTTGACTTCCTACTTTTGCATTCCAGTCCCCTATAATGGAAAGGACATCTTTTTTGGGTGTTAGTTCTAGAAGGTCTTGTAGGTCTTCATAGAACCATTCAACTTCAGCTTCTTCAGCATTACTGGTTGGGGCATAGACTTGGATTACTGTGATATTGAATGGTTTGCCTTGGAAATGAACAGAGATCATTCTGTCATTTGTGAGATTGCATCCAAGTACTACATTTCGGACTTTTTCGTTGATTATGATGGGTACTCCATTTCTTCTAAGGGATTTTTGCTGACAGTAGTAGATACAATGGTCATCTGAGTTAAATTCACCCATTCCAGTCCATTTTAGTTCACTGATTCCTAAAATGTTGATGTTCATTCTTGCCATCTCCTGTTTGACCACTTTCAATTTGCCTTGATTCATTGACCTACCATTCCAGGTTCCTATGCAATATTGCTCTTTACAGCATCGGAGCTTGCTTCCATCACCAGTAACACCCACAACTGGGCATTGTTTTTGCTTTGGCTCCGTCTCTTCATTCTTTCTGGAATTATTTCTCCACTATTCTCCAGTAGCACATTGGGCACCTACCAACCTGGGGAGTTCATCTTTCAGTTTCCTATCTTTTTGCCTTTTCATACTGTTCATGGGGTTCTCAAGGCAAGAATACTGAAGTGGCTTGCCATTCCCTTCTTCAGTGGACCACATTTTGTCAGAACTCTCTGCCATGACCCGTCCATCTTGGGTGGCCCTACATGGCATGGCTCATAGTTTCATTGAGTTAGACAAGGCTGTGGTCCATGTGATCAGTTTGATTAGTTTTGTGTGATTGTGGTTTTCATTCTGTCTGCCCTCTGATGGAGAAGGATAAGAGGCTTATGGAAGTTTCCTGATGGGAGAGACTGACTGAGGGGGAAACGACCTTCTTCTGATGGGTGGGGCCATGCTCAGTAAATCTTTAATTCAGTTTTCTGTGGTTGGGTGAGGCTGTGTTCCCTCCCTATCACTTGACCTGAGGCCAAACTATGGTGGAGGTAATGAAGATAATGGTGACCTCCTTCAAAAAGTCCTGTGCACGCACTGAAACACTCAGTGCCCCCAACCATGCAGCAGGCTGCCACCAACCCACGCCTCCACCAGAGACTCTCGGACAGTCATGGGAAAATCTGTGCCAGTCTCTTGTGAGGTCACTGTTCCTTTCTCCTGGGTCCTGGTGCACACAAGGTTTTGTTTGTGCCTTCCAAGAATCTGTTTCCCCAGTCCTGTGTAAGTTCTAGTGGCTCTACGGTGGGGTTAATGGCAACCTCCTCCAAGAGGGCTTATGCCATACCCAGGTCTGCTGCACTCAGAGCCTCTGCCCTTGTAGCAGGCCACTGCTGACCCATACCTCTGCAGGAGACACTCAAACACTCAAAGGCAGGTCTGGCTCAGTCTCTGTAGGTTCTCCTGGTGTGCACAAAGTTTTTTTTTAGCCCTCTGAGCATCTCTGGTGGCTATGGGCTTTGATTCTAAACACAAGTTTGCCCCTCCTACCATCTTGTTGGGGCTTCTCCTTTGCGCTTAGATGTGGGGTGTCTTTTTTTGGTGGGATCCAAAAACATTTTTTCAAAGACACCAAAAAAAGCAAGGTCAGAATTTTTACTTATCCCATGGCAAAAAGCTTTGGATTAGACAAACTGTGGATCAGATATCTAAGGCATCATTTTCTCTTTTTTCACTTTTTATTTGGAAATAATTTCAAACCTACAAAAAATAATTGCAAGAATAGGGGAAAAAAGCAAACACTCCTATACCCAATACCCAGATTATCCTATTGTACTATTAACATTTCACCCATTTATTTTGTCATTTGTTCTCTTTTTCTCTCCCTCTCATTTTCATATATATACAACATATATAATATATACATATAATTTTCATCATTTGAGAGTAAGTTGTATACACCACATAAATTTCCTAAAATCAGGATATTCTCCAATGCAACCACACCACAGTTGTCAACTTTAGTCATTTTAATCTTAATTTAATAATTTTATCTAATCTCTTTTTCATATTCCAACTTTGTCAGTTGACCTAATAATTTCCTTTGTAGCATTTTTCTCCTTTAATAAAGAATCAGGTCTTACATCTAGTTGTCATGTCTCTTTTGTCTCCTTTCATTTGGAACAAATGAATTCCACAGATTTTTCCAGTAGTCATGTATGGATGTGAGAATTGGACCATAAAGAAGGCTGAGTGCCAAAGAATTAACGCTTTCAAACTGTGATGCCAGAGAAGACTCTTGAGAGTCCCTTGGACTGCAAAGAGATCAAAGGTAATCAACCCTTGTTCAATCTTAAAGGAAATTAACCCTGAATATTCATTGGAAGGACTGTTGCTGAAGCTGAAGCTCCAATACTTTGGACATCTGATGTGAAAGGCCGACTTACTGGAAAAGACCCTCATACTGGGAAAGATTGAAGGCCAAAAGAGAAGAGAGCAGTAGAGGATAAGATGGTTAGACAGCATTACCAACTCAGTGGACATGAATTTGAGCAAACTCTAGGAGATAGTGGAGGACAGAGGAGCTTGGCGAGCTGCAGTCCCTGGGGTCACTAAGAATTGGACACAGCTTAGCCTCTGAGCAACAACAATAAAGAATCAACCTAAGATCAGGTATTACATCTAGTTGTCAGGTACATCTAGTTGTCAGGTCTCTTTTGTCTCCTTTAATTTGGAACAAAATAATACCACAGGGGGAAAAAAATCCCCCCAAAAAAGGACCTATATTAATTCAGACACCAATTTCATTTAAATTACATATTTCCTAAATTACTTTCACCAAGGAATCCCTGCCAACCCACAGGCCCCAGATTCACTTTCAATGGCACCCATCCATCTGATCCTTCTTTCCAGGTAACATGAAGTCTGTTTGAATGGTAGGTATAGTTATGTCCTCATGAAGCATTTCCTTTTCTTAGCCCTAAAAGGACTCATGGTTGCAAATTTTGTCCTAAATGAGTATGAACTGGTAGACATTTATTTTAAGAGATCATGTGTTTCAATGCCTGACTGGCAAATATAGTACAGACCCTTTTGCGGTGGTCAATTACCAAATCACTCCATCGCCTTGACATACTTTCTCAATCCCCTCCTCCACCCGTCTCCTTCTGAAGTACCATGACCTTTGACAGCCAGTCTGACTGAGACAGCCCACTCCTCTTGAAGGTCTCTGATAAATGCTAAGAGCAGAGATGGCTGTGGTTGATAGGCACAAGCTAAACAAAGGCTCCAGATGAGAACTTCTGACGGCTGTAGTTTCCATCTGAGCCTAGAAGACAGGTATTAATCCATACAAACACTGCAGTCAAACCATATGGGTGGGGGAAACTTGACTACTAGCCTGCAATCACAGGCACACAGCAAACTGAAAAACTACACCTCTCCCCAGGTCACGGTTTATTTGCATGCACTCCCAGCCAAATCAATATCGCCATCTTAATCAAGAGGGAATTACAGGCTTCAGCAGAGAGGTAACACTGCTAGTAATTACATCCAAGCCATTTTCAGACACATTGCATGCTGAGCTGAAAGGTTTAAACAGATATGAGAAGAAAAAGAAAAAAAAGAGAGAGAGAGAGAGCAAGAGCTGAGGGCTGTTTGTGCCCAGAGTGGTGTCATTGTGTTCACGTCTGAACCTTAGAATAAAAGTGCTGGCCGGTGATCTAAGGGTCACGGAAAGAAAACATCAGTGGCACTCTAATGTTCACACCATGAGTGGAGGGGGTTGTAATCTCAAGTGAAACTATCCAGACTTTTTTTTTTTTTTTCCTATTAATCAAAATACATCACCCCTTGCATCTTTTAGGGGGAAAATTCCTAGTACATTTGCCATGTGAGACATAGTGGGTTTGCAGCTTGGCAGAGATACAATTTGGAAAGAGGAGCACTCTAGCGGGCTGTCAACAGGTCATGGAAGCCCAGGGCACTGCACCCAGCTCAGGCCTCTTAGCAGAAAATAGAAATTAGGAAAAGCAGGGTCCGAGGGAGAATAGATCAAATGATATTCACTTGTGCTCACATTTTGTAAATTCTTTTCATCCTTTTTTTTTCTGCTTCCTAATTTGTATTCCAGTATTTGAGAAAGAGAATCTGCTTCAATTAAGAAAGTATGAAATGGTGTTCATGAATGAGGAAAAGTTATTTTCTCAGTTTCCAGGGCAGGCAGCATCAAAGCAAGAAAGGTGCAGTGGGAGAGACATTGCATTAGTTAAAGAAGAAAAATGACTTATAATTAACTCTGAGCCGGTAGCTTCAGCCATGTTGGCCTCAGCCAGAAGGGACTTTGTTTATATGCAAATGTCTTTTCCAAAGCACTAGAAAACACTTCCTTTCCTAGAGGAAGTAAACATCTTCTTGGTATTTTTTTCTGTTCTATTCATTTGCTTCGTTTTTTACCCCTCTTTTTCCCTTAATATTGCTAAAGAAAATGTCAACTTTAGTTCTTATTAAGAATGATCACAGATTCCATGTTAATCTATTTCCCCTGATCAAATATTGCCCCAGATCTATGGTTTTACCATCATAGCTGTTTTGCAGTGGTGCCTTATTAACAAAGTCAACCAGGGCATCAATAGAATGGTGATGTTAGAATCCTCAGAGCTGGCTTGGTCGGCAGCAGCAGGGAGGCAGAGGAGATTCTGTCTCTGTCCCTGCTCCTGGACATGTCTGTAAGGCCAGAGCCCAGCCGAGATGGTCACAGAGCTACCCTCTCTGGTTGGTGCATCCTGGGTGTGGTAGGGGTGTGTCCAGGGCCCCCTTGGCAGAGGGTTATCTGGAAAAATGAGGATGCCCTCTGCCAACCACCACCCACTCTATGAAACTGAGCCTTAGCCCTCCTAGCCTACATGGAGGAAGCTGAATTAAGGGGCTCTAATTTCTGAGGCACACACATATGCATTTTGTATTACTTCCTGTCTTTACCAATTTCTGTCAATGGAAGACACTACTGGAATGTGGCCAACCAAACTCCTCCTCCATAGGATCCTGTTATTCTCCATATGGTATTCATTGGCCTTTCCCTCTGAGGAACTTCCCCCCGCAACCCCGCATCAACCACGACCTATAATATCCAGTCAGCAAACACTGCCAATTTCACATCTTGAAGTTGTATGTCTGCTCTGTCTTGTCCCTGTATTCCAAATATACCTGTTCGTTACCTGCCCATTCATCTAACTACTGAAAGAACTGCTTATCTGGACTCTAGCATCTGACCATTAGTCTTCAGCACAACAATCATGCTGGCCCCAGAGAGGGAAGGGGAGAGACGGAATCACCCCCTATCATGACCCCAAACCCTTCAGGGGTGTGTTGGTCCACTCAAGCAGCTATAACAAAATACCACAGACTTGGTGGCTTATACAACAGAAATTGATTTTCTCATAGTTCTGGACACTAGAAACCCAAAACCAAGGGGTGGGCAGGTTTGGTTTCTTCTGAGGCCTCTCTCCTTGGCTGGCAGACAGCCATCTTCCCCCTATGTCCTCACCATGGTTGCTCCTCTATGTGCGCACAGCTTGTAAGGACACCAGTCATATTGGTATAAGGCCCACTGAAATAGCCCTATTTTCACTTAATTACCTCTTTAAAAAGACTCTATCTCCAAACACACTCCTTCTGAGGTACAAGGGATTAGGGCTTCAACATAAGAATTTAGGGGGTAACCATTTCAGTCCATAATACTACTTGACCAATAGAATATGGTGAAAGCAATGCTGTGTCCATTTCCAGGCCCAAGCATTAAGAAACTGGGAGCCTCCACTTCCTGTTTCTGTGACACTTGCCCTGGGAACCCAATAGTCACTCTGGGAAGAAGCCCAGACCACTCAGGGAGGCCATGTAACTATATCAGCCAAACACCACACTTCTGTAGGCTGCTGGTTTTTTCTGTAGTTTTTTTGCTATAGCAGTTCCCCAATACTTTGCCTGCTAACATCCTGCTTGTTCATACCTTCATGACTTTGCAAATGCTGCCTCAACCCAAACATCCCAACTGCTTAGTTTTCCTCAGAGTAGGAGCTGGTTAACTTTTGTTGAATAAATGACCAGGGGACCAGAAAACCAAAGACTTAACTATACTGAGGTCACTTCCTGTCTTCCTTGATCTTCCTTGGAATCCTTATCATAACTCCCCTTTCACTAAGGTAGGCAGACCTGACTCTGACCTTGCCACTTGCAATACAGTGGGTGTTGACAAGTTAGATACCTGGTAGTCTCCAGCTTTTGCCATATGGAGGATTTGGAATGACCTCTTTCCTGTTTCTCTGGATTGCCTTTTTATTCTCTTCTTTTATCTTTCTTCTGGCAATTCTGTTGTTTATCCATTCTTATCTTTAATGGCTTTCAATTACTTAAGGAAATGTTGTCAAGCCCCAGAGTTGACCTGGCACTGTGCTCTGCACTACAGAAGATGCAGAGATGGACAAGAACACATCATCCCCACACCTCCCAGTACATGGGAATCTCTCACGCTTAATACTAAAACCCACTTGCAAACCCAGACGATCTGTGGATATGTGAGTCTATTACAGTCCAGATCCAAGTCTTTATTTTTCACAAGTAGTCAGTCAAAATGAAAACTTTTCACAGTGGTAAAGTCTTGCTGCCTGGCTTTTCCTTCATCCCAACTGCTTGATGGCATTTAACTTGTTTCTTTGCCCTTAGATTCAAAAAAGAAAAAAAATTAATATTGCAACTTAAACGGTAGCTAAATGTGTCCTAAATATTTCCCCTAGCTCTGGTCTCTCCACAACTGCAGTTCATCCCTCACAACAGTGAGAGATTAATTTTTTTTTAATGCCATCTAAAAGCAGTCAACAGATGCTGTCCACACACCAGAAAAAGCTCCAATGCCACAGCCTAGAACTCAGATGGATCCGAGGTCTGGCCCCAGCCTGTTGTCCCAAGTCCTCTGTTGTAACACCCTATGTGAACCCTGGCTCCAAACAAACATTGTCCTTCAGAATGCTGGACATCCCCAGGACCTAGCCTGATGCTCAGCCAATGTCTGACAATCACACTGCATTGTGTGTGTGTCAGGTGGTTGCTTTGGTTACTGATTAGACACAACCCAAGCGACAGTCAACACCTCACTTTGGTTACTGACCTTGACTTTCCTTCTGACCCTGTGTAATGTGTAAAACTTAGCAGGATTTACTGAACTCTAATTAAACAATTGACTAGCAGTTATACCCTAGCAGTTATACACCACCTCTAGGTGGTATATAAATACCACCTAAAGAGATGTAAATTTCTGTTTATAAGACAAATCATGTTTACTTTTAAACCATGAAACTCAATATCCCTGGGACGGTACCACAACAGTATCTGAGGAATGCGCTAAAGCCACCAAAAAAGAAATCAAAATTATTTTGTTTTCTTTATCCCACAGGACCCTGGAGTTAGCATCTGTGCTGAAACCATGTGAAAGTAGCAGGTCAATTCGCGTCTGACTTTAAACATTCCAAAGCTAAATTAAAAAACAAGTCAGTGGGTATAATTGAGAAAGCATTCAGCTCAGGGGAGCTGAGCTCACGTCTCCCTTCATCTGTACAGAATGACTGCATTCTAGAGATGCTCGGCTGAATGCCAGTGAAGGGGAAAAGGGTGTAAACTTTAAGCAAATAGAGCCAGGTTGTCTAATATATATGCAATTAATGTAAGGATTAAGAGATAATAAGAGCCCTGGATTCTGGTTAGATTTTAAGTGGTGCTTCACAAGATTATTAAGTCAGAAAAACCTGACCAAGAATAGGCAAGTTGAGGCAAAGCTTTCCAAATCATTTTTCAAAAGCTAAATGGAGTGTTTTATAGTTGCTGTTGACCCAAAAAATACAGACAACACATTATGAATTTTACACAAATGTCACTGTCCGGACACACTGAAGTGTTTCTACTAAAGACTCCCCATCTTACAGCTGATTAAGAGTGAGGTCAGGAAGCATTAAGTGGCTGACTCACAGTCATGTGGCATTCTAAACTAAAGGACAATAGCTTTCCACTGCACCCACTGTCCCTAATTTACAAAGGATGCTAAGTTGCTTCAGTCGTGACCTACTCTTTGCAACCCTATGTACTATAGCCTGCCAGGCTCCACTGCCCATGGGATTCTCCAAGCAAGAATACTGCAGGGAGTTGCCATGCCCTCCTCCAGGGGATCTTCCCAAAACAGGGATTGAAAAACCGCATCTCTTATGTCTCCTGCATTGACAGGTGGGTTCTTTATCAGTAGTGCCACCTGGGAAACCCAATTTACAAAGGATAGAATTTATAAACAGGAAGGGTCCGAAGATAAAGTGTCTGTATTAAGTGACTTAAATGGACAACACTAAAATGTTTTATCCTAAAAAAAAAAAAAAAATGTTTTATCCTACACTAATGGTCACAAAAAATTGGACTTCTTAAGTTGAACTCCTGGACCAAAAATGGCAACCTGGATTCTCCTCGTGAGCCAAACTGGTCAATTGTCTGAAGGCCATTTTGGAGAAAGGTTCCAAAGCTACGTCTGGCTCTGGTAGGAAAAAAGCAATGCAATGGATTAGTGATGTCTGCCATGGGCAAAGAGAGGTGTGTGTTAATAGTATGCACGTCACATATTTACCATTTCGATTAGAGGCTTAGATGTTGAGCTTATTGTGTATTTTCCCTGGCTCTGACTGGTATTTGGATTCAGTCCTCCTGATGCCAAAGTAGTTGCTTAGACAGGTCACCCACCTCAGAGAGGACTGAAGGGAGCTGTGAACACCTGGCTTTAAGGAGAACCATCCCATTGGAAGGCTGAATCAATGTATCTGAATTATTTGCTTTACAGTATATCTCAGAGAAAACATACAGAATATGAAGATTCCAAATTCTCTTAAAGAAAGGCACATTGTTCATCTTGTTGGGGACTGGCAACTTACAGTGAAAGGAGCGAGCATACTCCTTTATATTTTTTATATATATTTATATATATAATATAAATATATAAATATATATAATATTATCATATAATATTATATATACATAATATATATTATATATATAAATATATAAAAAACATAAATTGCCATATCTGAGATATGGTTTATAAATTGCCATATCTTGAGATAATATCACATTTTTAAATCTTAACTTATATCTTTATCCCATTATTTACCCTCTTTCCTTCTGATAACTCTCTCCCCCACTTCTATTTCAAACTGAAAATCTATTTTCAGTGGAGGGAATTGGTAAGACAATAAAACTGAAATCATCTGCCACACATTTGGACACATTTTGCTTACCTATTTCGTTGAATATTCATGTTATTTCTACTGTCTTTCTATTATGAATATAGCTACTATGAACACTTGTGTACACATTTTTGTGTAAATATATGCTTTTATTTTTCTTAATGAAGCAATTCCTCTCTTGCATCTCTTCCTTTTATCAGGGAATTCAAAGACACCAATATGCTTCCCCCTTGTTTCACTGGTCACAATTTAGTGACATGGTCACCTCTGTCTGTGAGACTGGAAAAAGGATGTTCCTGGTTTATTCTATCATGAGAATTGAGAAAGGAAAGAGGGAGTTAGGAATGACTATTGGGTTATTCAGCTATCAATGTTCTTCTAGTGGGCATGTGCCTACTGAATATCTCCACGTGTGTCAGAGGCACCTCGAAATCATCAAGTCCAGCTCTCACCTCATCATCTTCTTCCCACCAAACCTGGTCCTTCTCTACCATAGCCTGGCTTCCTGATCTTTATTTCCCTCACCCCTGGACCTAATCAACGTCCAAGTCTTATTTTACCTCCTAAGCACCTCCCAAATCTGTTCACTTCCTTCCATCGCCTACACACTGTTTCAGGAAACTTCATCTCTTCTCTGCACTGGCATGATTGCCTGAAGTCTCTTCTCCCTCCAGACCATTCTCTGTAACCTAAGCTTCAAGTGCAAATTAGTTCATGTTTCAATGAAACTTAGAATCCATTGAAGGCTTCTCATTATCATAGCAATGATAAAGACTAATCTCCATCAAACCCCTTCCTGATCTCTCCTGCTCCAGGCCTTTGCACAAGTTGCTCTTTCTGGCTTACATGTTTACCCCTATTCCTTTGTCTAATGTTAATTCCTACTCATCTTTCAAAGTTCAGCTCAGACATCCTTCACTCTAAAAATCTTCCCTGCTTCTTCGGACCAGGGCAAGTTCTCTTAAATGCTCTTACAAGTATTTTGCCTTCACCCAGTTAACACATCCACTTAGCTCAATATGTGATTATGCATTTAACACCTGTCTCTCCAGCAAGAAAGTAAGTTCCACAGGTCAGGAAGCATGACCTTGCTTTATGCTCCTTCTCCCATGCCTAGCATGATATGTCACACATGGGAGGCACTCAGTTATCGAAAATATATAAGAATAAATGAATTAGAAAAGAGATGGAAAGTATTCAGAGCCAATTACTACTACAAAGAAAGTCACTGAAGCAACTCTGCAGCTGGGAACCAAAGGGAGGAAGGGAAGTTTAGAGAGATCTGATTTCCTCCATGAAGTACAATACTGTCTTCCTTGCGAACAAAATCTTCAGGCAATAGCAGCCTTCAGGTGCCTGATTACTAAAGCTTTCAACAGTATTTGCTCAGATATTATTTTCTGATCCCTTCTTGTCTCAGGTTCAAGTCTGTTGAAGGCTAGGATAATTTCTGATAAAGTACCTGAAGAGTAATAACATGTCACTTGGTTCAAGATTTATTTATATCTAATAAATACTTTGAGTTTAATCTTTAATCATACCCTAATATTACCAAACTGAAGCACCAGCAGCTTCAGGTCTCCAAAACCACTGTAAGGAGAGAGTGCCTTGAGGGCAGGGACAGTATAATATAACCTTCCCCTTGCCTGACACATAGAGGACCTGTAAATGCCCATGGCTTTTGGACCTCCTATGGGTCCCTCCACAGGTGCCCAATGAACACCATGTCTCACCAGTTCTGCTCTCATCTTACCTCTTACCACTCTCATGAAATCTCCACTTGACAAGACAGAAAGGACTCCACACCCATGTCTGAGGGAGTGACCTGTTCTAGAAGAGCTCTTGCTTAAAAGTCAGATGCAGTGCCTCGAGATCACCTCAAAAGAGATCACAACATTCCTTCCAAATTTAAGGAAACAAAAGAAGGAGCTTTGGAGCTCAAACCCACTCTCTTCAAAGTAACAAAAAAGGTGATTTTCCCTCAGTTGTTTGGAGCATACCTGGTGATTTCTTTTTCCTCAGCACAGTATGTAATTGCATAATTCAGTCCAGTTTTATTGTCCTTAAATCCTAATACTCCTGCTTTCTCTTTGATCTAATGATCTCAGGGAAAAGAGCATTAGTGCTGAAAATGTACCAGCCTGTCTGAAAAGTTCTATTCTGAGTCTGCTCTGCTGCTCAGCTGCAAATCATAAAGCAGGGCACCATTTCAATCGGGGTATCCCCATCACACCTACTTAACACCGTGCTGTCTGTCTCAGGAATCCGCACCAGGCGACACCAAAACAGCTCCCCACAAATGCTTGCTGAAGAATGTCAAGACCAGCAGAAACCTTTCCAAGAGAAGTCTGGCAGCTTCTGAATCAAATTTCAAAAAAAAAAAAAAATCTGCAAAGACAGCAATATTATAAAGGATCTTTATTCCTTGACCTTTGTCCTATAGTTTTTGGGTTTTAAAAAATAGATTAGGGCTTCCCTGGTGGCTCAGTGGTAAAGAATCCAATTGCCAATGCAGGAGACCTGGGTTCGATCCTGATCCAGGAAGATCCTACAAGCCTCGGAACAACTAAGCCCATGTGTCACAACTACTGAGCCTGAGCTCTGGAAGCTGGGAACCACAGCTATTAGCCCATGTGTCTCAACTACTGAAATCCAAGCATCCTAGCGCCCATGCCCCACAACAAGAGAAACCACTGTAATGAGAAGCCCGTGAACAGAAATTAGAGAGTAGCCCCCACTCACCGCAACTAGAGAAAAGCCCACACAGCAACAAAGACCCAGCCCAGCCAAAAATAAGTAAATAAAATTACTTTTAAAATATATATATTGAAATTTTACTCATTCAATCCACTCCACCCAGGAATTTAAATCACTTGGCACAGAATAAAATGTCTAACCATCCTTTATATTATTTTAAAAACAACTTTAAAAATAGAGGAGATTTTATGAGAGTGGGGATTACATGCTCTACAAACAAGGATTAATCTATATGGTTTGGGATACAAATATACACATTCAGTTCAGTTCAGTTGTGTCCGACTCTTTGCGATCCCATGAATCATAGCACGCCAGGCCTCCCTTTCCATCACCAACTCCCGGAGTTCACTCAAACTCATACCCATCGAGTCGGTGATACCATCCAACCATCTCATCCTCTGTCATCCCCTTCTCCTCCTGATCCCAATCCCTCCCAGCATCAGGGTCTTTTCCAATAAGTCAACTCTTCGCATGAGGTAGCCAAAGTGTTGGAGTTTCAGCTTCAACATCAGTCCTTCCAATGAACACCCAGGACTGATCTACTTTAGGATGGACTGGTTGGATCTCCTTGCAGTCCAAGGGACTCTCAAGAGTCTTCTCCAACACCACAGTTCAAAAGCATCAATTTTTCAGCGCTCAGCTTTCCTCACAGTCCAACTCTCACTTCCATACATGACCACTGGAAAAACCATAGCCTTGACCAGACGGACCTTTGTTGGCAAAGTAATGTCTCTGCTTTTTAATGTGCTATCTAGGTTGGTCATTGTTTCCCTGTCTATTTGCCATGAAGTGATGGGACCAGATGCCATGATCTTAGTTTTCTGAATGCTGAGCCTTAAGCCAGCTTTTTCACTCTCCTCTTTCACTTTCATCAAGAGGCTTTTTAGTTCCTCTTCACTTTCTGCCGTAAGGGTGGTGCCATCTGCATACCTGAGGTTATCGATATTTGTCCCGGCAGTCTTGATTCCAGCTTGTGCTTCTTCCAGCCCACATTACATGTGTGTGTACACACTACTGTGTATAAAACAGATACTAATGAGAACCTACGTGCAGCACAGGGAGCTCTACTCAGTGCTCTGTGGTGACCTAAATGGGGAGGGAACCCAAAAAAGAGGCAACATATGTACACATAGGGCTGATTCCCTTTGCCGTACAGCAAAAGCTAACACAACCTTGTAAAGCAACTACACTCCAATAAAAAGTTTAAAAAATAGTAACTCACACCAGTAATTCCTAGAGATTGAGGCAGTGATTGCATGACTGCTGGTCTATCCAGGACCCAAACACCCTTTCTACGCTCTGTCCTGGAGTCACTCAGGCCCTTCAGGTGTCTGGAAAGCAAGTCCAGTCTAGCACAGGTTCAGGCACTGTCTGAACCTGGGCGCTGCAGTGAGGCATGACTAATGAGTCATGTCCCTAGTGCAGAGAAGCTGGGGGATGCTTCTGGTTCCCATAGGAACCACAGAGACTAAAGTGGCGGCGGTGATTTAGGACTAGGTTGTCCACTCCCCATGTTTAAGGTCAATAAAGAGAGGTCTCCTGCCAAATCAGCCAATACCCTTTGGATTCAGGCTCTTTCATTTTCTGACTCTGCTGCATCTACCAGAGCCAGGCTGGGTCTGGTGAGGAGGCTTCATAGGTCGTCTCACATATGTGAGGAGATAGAAATTCAGGCCACGGTCAACCAAGAAAATACAGGGCAGAGGAAGGGGAAATGCCAGGAAAGCTATCCAAAGAAGAGAGGTGGAAGCAAGATGCCACAGCTGAGGCCTGAGTTCTAGCTGCCAGCCACGAATGCCAAAGAGAATTTCTCCTGGTAGTTCTTCAAGACAAGGTGATCTCTTCCTCCTCATCAGATCCCCTCCTCAAAGACCTGAGCCCTGGGTGTTACCCTCCTAGTGATCAGTTCTTTTAGTTCATGTAAATAGCCACACCCAAGTGAGCCAGCCAGACTCTGGAAAGGCTGAGTGAGGTCAGGTCCCAGTGCCTCAACCATCTCTCTCTCCATATCACAATACCTACTCATCTACACACACAACTCCAGCGGGGCCACACAAGCGATTCTGTCAAAGAATAAGGAAACAGTGCTTCAAAATTAGTTTCTGTCCTTGCTTGAATGTGAGGCAGCTGGCAACTTTCTCTTCCTGAAGGAAGGGGAAGAGGTAGGAACACAGAACTGTAATCTCTGGCCACAAGGTCCCCTGCTACAGCAAGCCCACCACACTCTACAGAGTGGCTCCCCCTCCCAGACCTTGTTGACAGGGTCCCACCCACTGAACATACCAGTGCTCCGGCGTGTCATCCCTTCGATGAAAGTTCACTGAGTCCTGAGTGATCCTCACCGTTGCTTTATAATCCATAAGGCTGACGCTGACCTCCACATTCTTTGGCAATTTAATGTAGCTTGCATCTCAAAAAATGAGAGTGAAGCACACTTCCATTCTATGCTTTGTATTTTTTCTGTTTTTGAGAGGAAAGGTCCTCAACCATAGGACCTTAGCGATTCTTTTCCTATGCAGTGAGTTCCTTTATTTAAAGAGAACTCCCTGCTCTCTGAGTCCTAGGGCTTTTCCCCTCTGGAGCAGCTGGGCAAATGCTGATGGTACATATAACTTAAAGATGCCAGAGAGCATTGTAACTATCTTTCTTGCATTACCCTTTGCTGTTGAAACTTCAGAATAAACTGCCACTTGTACAGTTTTGTATTTGAAGAATACAAAAAGAATTTGAATCAGAATTCTTATCCCCACTGGCAGTTTTTCAAACGTGAACATTTAAAAAAGAAAATCAAAGACATACATGCCTTTTTCAAACATCACTCTGTTTTCTCCTCCTAAGTCTATTTTTTGTCCTCTGTCCTTAAGACTATGTGTTCCCTTTGGGCAGCCTCCTTTATGAAGCCTCTGATATGAAATCTGCCCTTAGGCCACTTTACCAGCATGGAACTCACCCACCATTCCTTGCCTCAATTACTTTTCATACAGAATCGAAGATTCCTTATGCCAGTTTTTCTACTCCAGAGCTATCATACAGTGCCCCGGGATTTTTCTATTATGTAAAATAGAAACTAACTGGAAAACAACAATCATATCAAAATATTTTATTCCAGCAATGAGTGATTCTTGAAGTAACTGGTAACTGCTTATAAAATTTGATTCTGTACTCAGCTCAATTTACATGATCTCCCCCAAAACTGAAAACTAAAAGGGAGCAGTTTAACCCTTAACTTTCAAGTTACAGATCAATTTTAATCCAATTATTTTGGAATAATTCAACAAGAGAATACAACTACAAGAAAGCATATGTAATTGGAGGGAAATCAGTAGATTTTTTTGCTCAACCTAAAAGGAAAAGATTCATGATTATGATCTTATGTGATTATATGATTAAGTGATGATTACATGATTAATGATGGAGGGGAAGATGAATCCAATAGCTTGGAATCCTTTCTGAATTGTTAGGCACATACAAATAAATAATGAAATCAACATGGTACTGTTGGTTCTTTTGCCATCAGAACAAACACCAACAAATATTAGTGGTATGTGAACCTGCTCAGTGATTTACTGAACCAATCCTTGCCTCTTTTTTTAAACTTCTTATTTTATATTGGAGTATAACAATGTTGTGTTAGTTTCAGGTGTAGAGCAAAGTGATTCACATACATCTTATATATATACATGTATCTATTCTTCTTTCAAATTCTTTTCCCGTGTGGGTTTTTACATAGTACTGAGCAGAGTTCCCTGTGCTACACAGCAGGCCACTGCTTCCTAGCTTAGTTATTTTACACATTCCAGTTACATGCTAGTCAGGGTGTGCTACAGGGCCTCCTCATTCTACAAGGCACTATATGGCATGGTGGTTAAGGACTTTGGAGTTAGACTACCTGAGTTCAAATCCTAGCTCTGCTACTTACTGTGTGATCTGTGCCAGATGGACCCTGCATCTCTGCTCTGATGCTAGGTTGTGTAGATGACATCAACAGGCTTCAGTAAACTGGAACTTCTGATGAAGTCTGCCTAAGTCTACCACTGAAGACCCCTGGCTGGGCAGAGGAATGGGAAAGGGGTTAGGGTGTTCATTCCCTTGGCTCCTTCTCTGCCAAGCTGCCATGGGCTACCAGTGCCTCTGCCCCCCGAGATCACTGCTCCTTGCAAGGGGCATACCTCATTGCATACCTCTCTCCTCCAGAGTTTGGTTGACTGCTCACTCCCCTCATCTACTCAGACCCGGGTCAGTAACATCTTGCCTGCTCCTACTCCCATCAAGGCTTTCCCTACACTCGCATTTGTAATTCACTCATTTTGTAAGGAAACCCTCCCAAGTTAACTATTTTTATGCATCATCTATGATCTATTTGGATCCTAACTGATAAACAGTGTGACTCTAGGTAAATCACATAACCTCTCCATGCCTCCCTCTATAAAATGCAGAAAATAAGGATAACTTACTTCCTAGGCTTGTAAGGATTAAATGAGCTATTAATACATATGAAATACTTGGAGCATTGTCTGGCATGTAGTAAGCATGACTAGTTTATTTTTATCACCACCACTTTCCTCACTGTCTTCATTAGGCGACGCTAATGAACAAAGGTGACATGTCTTTGAGGAGGTAGCCATCTGTTTTCTAGCATGCTATGTTGTTTGTGGAGAGCTGTAACTTAAAGAAAGGGCACAGGGAAATCTGACAAAACTACACAAAGTAGCTTAAGGGAAGTCCAGAGGTGATTTAACAACACCGGGCAGTTAAGATCGATAGTCATTACTAGGGATCCCAAAGGATTTCTATATTCAGTTGCTTGCTCTGCTTTTTCTCAAAGCCCTTTTGATGTATCTTATCCTAGATTCATAGACATTTAGCGCCAAGTAGGACTCTAACTAGAAACATAACCCCTCATTTAGCACTTTATTTCGAAAAGAAAACTGATTTAGCCAAAATAAACCTTTAGGCCATTTAGATGCAGACTCTGCATAAGAAAAATAAGTGGGAAAAAATATGGGGACCTTTCAGTCTTGCTCAAGGGACTCTCAGCTAACCATTTGGAGAGATTTATTTCTAACTGAAGTTTCCTAAATCCAAGAAAGAATATTATTGTATTCTCTCCCTAGAGAAGGGAAATGGATCTTAATAAAAGAAAAAAAAGAAGAAAGAAAACAAAGAGAAAACGGAAGTCCCCTATCCATTCTGCAGACTGATTTATAATCTCCATTAGGTTCAGCGGAATATGAATTGCTACATGTCCAAAGCATTTGACCAGGACTTATATTCAATTCCAAGAGTGATAGTAAATGGCAGGGGGGTGGGAGACAGTTATACATCAAAAAAAAGAGGGAAACTTACAGGATATTATGTGTGCCCAAGTCAAATTGTGAGAGTCTCATTCCCTTGAGAGAATGAAGGGCTAAATCCATCCTTTCAAAAATCAGAATCTTCGGGGGCAAAGAAACTAGATCTCAACCCTAAATATTTCATTTCATCTCTCTGAGCCTCTATTTCCTGTAAAATGAGAGGGTTGAACCAGATGGTCCCTGTGATTCCTTCTAGTTCTTTATTTCTAAAATTCAGTGAATTTTAAATTGGATATTACATATTTCAAAGAGCCCCCCTTCCCAGCCTCAGATTCTATTACAAAGAAATAGATGAAGGCTACACCTCACTTGTGACAGGATCAAAGTTGCTTTTTTATTTCCTTCCTTCTTTTTTTTGTTTTTGTTTCAAACATCTCTGAGTGCATTTCTGATCCTTGAGTCCAAAAATTCATTTAAAACTCATCCAGTTTTTTCAAACTCTAGGTGAAAAAAATTTAGTTAAAAGAAATTGATTTATGAGTAGTATGTCAAAGGCTACTTCATTAATATGTCCAATTAGGAAACCCACTTGGAAGGCTGAATTAAAATGAGAAGGATGAAAAGATACTTTGAGCAAGGTTAGAAAACAATCCATAAAAAAAAAAAAAGAAGAAAAGAAAACCAGTCATCAACTGAGAGAAGATACTTGCATCACAGATAACTAGCAAAGTGCCAGTAGGTGAAACATAAAAATCTTCAAATTAATAAGAGAACAACAATCCAATAGAACAATGGGCAAAAAATTACAAACAATTTACAGGAGAGAAATGGCTAATAAACATTAAAAGATGTTCAGCCTCACTAATACACAGTGAAATGCAGGCAAAAACAACAGAAACCACTTTACTCCTATAAGCAAAAATTTAAATGTCTAATCAAACCAAGATTTGGTGAAGATGTATAGACATAGGGACACACAAAACTGGTAGGAGCATATATAAAAACAAATGTTTTAGAGACGAGAGCTAATGAGGTTGAGAACATGCATACATTAAGGCCTAGTAATTATACTTCAAGTATGTAATCCAGTGGAACATAACAGTTCATGCAGATAGCTTACAAGAATATATTTACCCTGTAACAACCTAGAGGTGGGATGGGGGGGTGGGGCAGTGGTGGGAGAGAGGTTCAGGAGTATATTTATGGCTGATTCACATTGCTATACGACAGAAATCAACACAACATTGTAAAGCAATTCTCCAATTTAAAAAAAGAACATGTTTATTACAACAAAAATTGGGTACAGCCAAATGTTTATTAAGCAATGTAAAATAAATAAATTTGATATAATCCTACAATGGGATATTATATAGCAGATAAGATAATGAGCTGCCAAGCCATATGTACCTACATGAATTTGTAAAAGTATAGTTATATATATGTATACATATATATATTCAAACATTATTTCATTCATCTAGTGCTATAAAATATGCCAAACTACATTATTTATGGATTATGGATTATTTTATTATTATTATTATGGATTATTTATGGACACCTATGCATGTAGTCTGGAGAAGGCCATGGTGCCCCACTCCAGTACTCTTGCCTGGAAACTTGCATGGATGGAGGAGCCTGGTAGGCTGCAGTCCATGGGGTCGCTGAGTCAGACATGACTGAGCGACTTCACTTTCATGCATTGGAGAAGGAAATGGCAACCTGCTCCAGTGTTTTTGCCTGGAGAATCCCAGGGACGGCAGAGCCTGGTGGGCTGCCATCTATGGGGTCGCACAGAGTTGGACACGACTGAAGCGACTTAGCAGCAGCAGCAGCATGCATGTACTCAAGATAAAAGTCATGAATGAGAACATATACAGGGTTGATATGTCTGACATCAAGAGAATGAAAACACCATTGGGCAAACACCAACACAATCACTGTGGCCACAAGAGTCCTTAATGGATGTTTAAGACATAGTGAAAAACATGCTATTTGCATAGTTAGCATATTTTTACATAAGATACTTAAACATACTTACCAATTGCAAAGGGAAAAGAGTAATTTCTCAGTGGAGAAACCTGGAAAGCATCTCTTCAGCCAAGTGATCAAAATGAACATCACCAGTAATGGAACACATCAACATTGAGAACGTCCTGATGTGATGGAACAAAAAGGGCACGAAGTCACTTCTGTGCTATTCTTGCTAAAAATGCATACCATGAATTTCAACATAACACCTGACAAATCTAAATTCAGAGACATTCCACAAAATAACTGGCCAGTGTTTTTAAAAGGGTCAAATCATAAAAGAAAAGCAGATGAGGAGCTATCCTAGAGGCAATATAGGACATTAGTGGGTAAAACTGGTGACATCTAAATAAGGTCAGTATGTTAGTTGAGTATTGTATCAGTGTTAATTTTCTAGTTTCAATCATTGTGCTATAGTTTTGTAAACCACAGGGTTAACATTTGAGAATGCAAGATGAGGGGCATATTATTTTTGCAATCTTTAAGTCTAAAATTATTTCAAGATAAAATGTTTTACAAATGGCTGCAAAAATATGACAAAATGGCAAAGTGATTAATGGTAATGAAGTATCTGTTATCTATACTTCTCTGTATGTTTAAAATATTTCATAGTAAGAGGGGAAAAAATGAAGAATGTGTAAATTTAAAATGTGAGTATAAGGAATTAGATAGTCTAAAAGAGATATATTTATCATACAGCAGTTTTTTGTTTTTTTTTTTTCCCACAGCAGTTTTAAAACAATGAGTTGCTAGGGATGCAGGCCCAAGCTTTGTATCTACCAATCAGGAACCTGGATTGAAAACTCAAAATACAAACACTGGCACACCAAGAAGTCCTGATCTTCTGACTCTGTTCTAAGCAAAATGCATGATGTCAGTTTCTTGCCCCCTGCCTGGTTCTCTCTTGTGGTTCATGCTAATTTCACTTGGCCTACTACTACTCCAATATTCTTGCTGATTGGCTCTCCACCTAACTCCTCACCAGCCTAGAAGTCTGGGGTCCAGTTCATTTTGCAGCTTTAGTAGTAATTGTCAATTTATAGTAAAACCATCTGAATGGAAATAGGGAGATCAAGTATACAGATTAGCATTAAGGAGATGATGAGTTCGACTTTGAAACACTGAGTTTGAATGGCTTCTTCATGACCTGCACATGGAGATGTCTTGTCAATTGCTGGAAATGTGGGTCTAGAGTTTGGGATTGCAATTAGGATATAACCTAGTATTAGGGGATTATCCATAGAAGACATGTAATTTGATAAGACCATCAAGGTTTGGGAACAAAACCCAGAAGCAGAAAAATGAGAAACCAGTCTTTATTGAGAATGTAATAATATGCAGAGTACATCATTTGAAGTACCAGGCTGGATAAAGCACAAGCTGGAATCAAGATTGCTGGGAGGAATATCAATAACTTCAGATATGCAGATGATACTGCCCTAATGGCAGAAAGCAAAGAGGAACTAAGAACCTCTTGATGAAGGTGAAAGAGGAGAGTGAAAAAGCTGGCTTAAAATCCAACATTCGAAAAACAAAGATCATGGCATCCAGTCCCATCACTTTATGGCAAATAGATGGGGGGAAAAATGAAAACAGTGACAGACTTTATTTTCTTGGGCTCCAAGATCACTGGAGATGGTGACTGTAGCCAAGAAATTAAAAGATGCTTGCTCCTTCAAATAAAAGCTATAACAAACCTAGACAGCATATTAAAAAGCAGAGACATCACTTTGCCAACAAAGGTTCATACAGTCAAAGCTATGATTTTTCCAGTAGTCATGTAGAGACGTGAGAGTTGGATTATAAAGAAGGAAGAGCGCCAAAGAGTTGATGCTTTCAAACTGGTGCTGGAGAAGACTCTTGAGAGTCCCTTGGACAGCAAGGAGATCAAACCAGTCAATCCTAAAGGTAATCAACCCTGAATATTCACTGGAAGGACTGATGGTAAAACTGAAGTTCCAATACTTTGGCCACCTGATGCAAAAAGCCAACTCACTGGATAAGTCCCTGGTGCTGGGAAAGATTGAAGGCAGGAGGAGAAGGGGGTGACAGAGGATGAGATGGTTGAATAGCATCACTGATTTGATGGACTTGAGTTTGAGCAAACCCTGGCAGATAGTGAAGGACAGGGAAGCCTGGCAGTCCTGTGCTGCAGTCCATGGGGTCACAAAAAGTTGGACACGACTGAGCAACTGAAAAACAAATAAGTTTTATTGCCAATAATGTTAAGTTATGTAAAAAAAAAAATTCAAGTAAGATGAGAACTGAGTTAAAACTAGCCAGTTTGGATATTAGAATGTGGCCTTTAAGGCATCAGATGCCACAGGACAGTATGGAGGGATGGACTGCAAGAAGCTAAGGCCAGAGTGAGTGGGAAGGGACTGGGAGGCACAGATATATAGTGTGAGATAAGAAAGAGAAAATGAGTGGTAGTCTTGAGGGAAGAGCTGCACTAAGGAAAGGATTTTAGAGAAAGAAACACAAGTACACTTGAGGGAGAGAAGGAGCCAACAGAGGAGGAGAAAAATTATACCTTAGAAAGATAGATCAGGGACTTTCCTGACAATCCAGTGGCTAAGACTCCACACTCCCAATGCAGTGGGCCTAGGTTTGGTCCCTAGTTGGGGAACTAGATCCCTCTTGCCGCAACTGGGAGTTTGAATGCCACCACTAAAGATCCCTCATGCTGCAAATGAGACCCAGCAGAGTCAAACAAATAAATAACTACTTTTTAAAAAGAAAGATAGAGCAAAGTCAGTGAGGTGAGAAAAGGCAGGTAATAAACGATAGGGTGCACCAGCAGGAAGGACTGAGTCTGTTGTCTTCAGTGAAGTCATGAAAGAAAGACTGAAAGTTAGGATTTTGGAGTAGGAGAACATAGACATGGAAAAAGCTTTTGCCTAGAGCCTCAGGTCAAAGTCACCTGCTGTATAAAGAGTATCAGGGAAAAGACTGAAGGAAAGTAAGAAGTTTCAAGGGGAAATTGCAATTTGAAAATAGCTTAAGTGTAAATCCACTGCTACTGATTTTCTCAGCTTACTGTGGAGCAGCCCTAGAGTGGAAAAGGATCAACGCATATAGCAATTAACAAGGTTGTTTCTGCATTTGTTTTGTAACTTTATTCCAATAACCCTGTGACGTAACTAGAATGGATATTATTAAACCTGTTTTATCAACAAGGAAATCAAGGCTCAGTAGTTAAATCAAGATGATACATCAATCAAACCAAGATAAGAACTCAGTTCTGTTCACTTTGTTCACTCTAAGCACTTCGGAAGAAATGGCTGTTTTATACAAATTATCTGCAGCCAAGCAATTTTTTAAAAAGCTCTTAAGAAAAGCTGCCAATGTGTGCACTGTCAACAGAATCATGCCTAATAATCTTATTAGTGGAACAAGATTCTTCATTAAATTTGTTACACGATTAGATGGGGGTTGGTAGCAGATGGTAGATGCTGAAAGGAGCTCCTTATAGCTAAAAGCTGTTGGCAAGAGCATTTAGAATATACAATGATGGATGACATAGTATTCAATTTAGGGAAGGTGGTTGAGTCTAATAGGGTGACCCAAGGGTCAACCTCAGGCTTAGTGCTATTTAACATCTCTTAGGATTCTTGCAGCAGGCATAACAACATGCTAATAGAATCTAAAGATAATCATAACTGATGAGTGATGGCAATACTAACAAGGCAGGGGGAAGAAAATAAAAAGGAACTTGGTACAATTTGAGGTTTAAAGTTAAGAGAAGAGTGTATGAAATTATATAAGGTATAAAGTGAAGATATTTTTTACTATAAAAGAAATGCAAATATACTATAGTAGGGTTGAACCCCTACACCCTCTGAAGAAGATCAAGAAGAATGAAGGAGGAGATCAGAAGAGAGGTAACAAGTAATAATACAGAGAGGATGATAATGCAGCCAAAAGGTTCAACTGAGTCTAGAGTTAAAACTGCAACTGACATGATATCACTTGCTTAACAAAAAGAAGCGGGAAGGAACAAAATTCATGAGTCTGTGCACATATAAAATGCACACACACACACACAGAATATCTCTGAAAGGATATAGAAGAAAATAATAACCTTGGTGACCTTGGTGAAACAAACCAGTGCCCCACAAGATAAACCCCACCTACAGACTGTTATATTTGGCAGCCTGTTTTTACAACTTTGAGTATTTTTAGGCTAGGTGTAAATTCTCGAGCTTAGCATAATCCTCATCATTCTCTAAGTTTACACATTTATGTTATCTGCCTGGTCCTTAGAAGGAATTTAGTTGATATCATCACACATGGCCATACACACAGACACAGTCACATATGTAAAGAGACAAACATAGAAAAGGGCCTATACAGATATATTTTAAAAGGTTAACAACAATGATTTCTGAGCAGTGAGATTATGGGTGCCTTCCTTTATCAACATTTCTAAATGTTGCCCTACTAGGAACACATTTATAAGATAAATAGTAAATGGTGGTTGATCTTAAATTTACGTTTAACTTAACATCGGCATGCAGCCAAGTACAATCATAGACGTTCCAGGGAGATGTACTGGGACAATTGTTCTGATAGATTTTGCTTCTGTTCTCCTTTCATGCCTGAGCCTACATCTTTGTGCCTGTCTTCAACTCAAGCCAGCGGGGCTGAATATATACAATGGGTCAACCACACGTAGTCACCGCATGGTATCCACTTTTCAATAAAGAAAAATATTTAAAATGATTTTTTAAGTTTTCATTTTAATAGGTAACATTCTAATGGCTAGTTTTAAAATTATTAAATAATAGCCCACTCTCCCAATTATCCAGTTGTTGTTCTTCATGGAGGGAACCAAAGTTACCAGTTTCTACTATATTATTTCAGAGGTGGTCAATGCATACAATTAATTACAAATGTATCATCTTTGGGAAAATTTGGTCCAGAGTAAGTCCATTGTCTTTATCTGGGCGTTACGAAGATGACTTAGAAATGTATTTTGTTTAATGATGTGAACAAAGGTCACTTTCCACTATTTGTGGAATATCATAGCACTTGCTATGACAGGGAATATTACAGTTTCAACAGCAGTGGCCACAGAAACAGTTTCCTCTCACTTCCTGCTATAGGGAAAGCAAGGAGAACAGCAGCCTAACCAAATATTTCAACCCAGCAAATCAACTGTCTCAGTGCTTTTAATGGTATTTTTCTAATCTGATCATTATCATCCCATTTCTTCCCTGTTGCTGACAAAAACCCTATAAAGAATAGCTAGTTTCAAAGTGAAATGGGCTTGATTGTGAAAACATGCAAGCTTGTGATTTTAGTGACAATTTATCTTAGTCAGAGCTAAGCGAATTCAAATTCAACCCATCATATTTCTGCCTCCAAATCTCCTACATGATGCTGAAAACACACAATTGTGTCTGCTTCTCCTTAAGTCATTTATCATTTTTAAAGGGAGGGAGAAGAGAAAGTGGTTTCCGGCATAATTAAAAATCAAGAGTTCCCCACTGTGAAGGCTGGATTCTCACTGAGGCGGGCGTCTTAGCTCAGGGGCTTGTTAGGGGGGCTTGGGATGTGTGTGTGTGGACAACGGCCCAGGTGAGACAAACACCCCTTCTTTAATAACCCATGCAAACGCTACACTCGAGGGATTATGCCTCCCCTTATCGTCAGGATGTTCCCACATGACAGGTGACCTCTGTGACCTGGTCCTGATGGAGAGAAGAGGGTGTTTAGGAAACAGGACCAGCTTGCCTCTCTCTCCTGCCTCTTCCCGCCTGCAATCTAAGTGGTGTGATTGAGGCATGCTGAAAGGTGAGCCTGTCACACCAATCTCCTCTCCAGCAGCCTGCCACAACACAGAGACGTGACAGGAAAGGTCATGACATCCAAACAGAAGGCTCCCTCATGACTTTGAGCTGTCACTATGCTGGGGAGCAGGGCTGTCTTCTGCTTATTCCAGAACCTGGGGTAGAGACTTTCCCAGTATATTCTTCTGGCAAACCCCTTCTCACCAGCTCCAAAAAGGGAGCACATGCAGTCAGCTACTTAAAAGAAGAGGCCACATGGCGCTAGGAATCAGTCAGGCAGCTGGGGTGAATGCTCACCCACCTCGGTAATTCATTTTGCTTTGTCCTGGGCTAACTTACTCCTCACTCATCCATACATGGCTCCAAGTCCACTGCTCCAAGTCCACATTTAGAAGCAAATCCTTAATTTTCTTGAAGCCATCTAATACCATCCTCCCAACACCTTTTAACAAGACTGCTGGGGCATCCCTAGTGTTTCAGTGGTTAAGACTCTAAACTCCCGACACAGCAGGGACAGGTTCGATCCCTAGTCAGGGAACTAAGATCCTGCATGCCACACATGGCAGGCAAAGCAACGAAAACAAATAAGCAAGCAACGGGAAAAGACAGACTTAAAGAGTAAGACTGCTCTCTTTGCCATTGTCCTCGCTCCCAAAGCTCAGCCATCTATCTTCAGCAAATCTAAAAATGGACGTCAGGAGATGAAAGTTCAGTATATCTACTTCAGGATTTTGCCAGTCATCTTGTACTCACCCACCCTCATTCCCATCCCACTCTGTGCTGGGTGGGGGGCCTCCAAGCCCCCAGAGCTGACAAAGGACAGGAATAGCCCAGCACAGTTCAGTAATAGGACTCAGACACTGCCTACTCTCAGCAGAAAGTGCTAGCTATTTCTATTTGTTGCAAAAATGTCTACAGAGTAGATCAGTCACCTTAGGCAGGTCTCCTTTTAACCAGTTAGGGGAATAAATGCCATCTTCAGTGTAATGTGGTGAGCTTGCTGTGTCTAAGTGAACCTGTATGCGTTTCCCTCACTGAAGGTGCACTCAACCCAACCGAGTTGCTTACTCTTAGATTTGGGATGCCCACCTAACTGCAAGCAGAGCCTAAGCACCATTAGGGGGAGGAAGAATATCTAGGCTGGCCTTGCACCCAAGGGCTCCAGGGCTGGATCAACACTGGAGGAGAGGAGCTCAGTCTTTGCCTTGGGCTATTATTGAAATAACATCTCATCTTTCTGGGAAAGAGAATGTTATCATTAAAAAAGAAATAAAAGAGAAACCTAATGGTTCCAAGACTAGTGCTTGGGGGGAATAATCTGAAATCAGGATGAAACGCCCTGTTTAATGAGAACAGGAACATTTATAAAGGACTTCAGGGATACTTGGGGTGAAGGATTTGGGTGGACCTTGCTCCTGCAGTAGTCAGGGCCCCAACCCATATCAGTCCATTCATCAAAAAATGTCTGAATTCCAGACAGAATTCAGACTGTCAGAATCCAGACTGAATTCAGAATTCAGACTCTGCTGGCCTCACCATGCCCTTGGCTTTTCCTCTGACCTTTTGCTGCCTGCCCAACTCAAAGAGAAGATACCTCTCCAAACCCTGGATTCCCACTGCATCCACCACAAGCTGTTTACAGTAGCCTGGGTTGCCTGTAAGCCTCCTCAGCCCACCGGCATCTGACTTTGTTAGCAGCTGTGGCTCAGGCTGCGTTCTCTTCAAAGACACCCTGCACCTGAGTGATGGGGGCTGGGGAAGGCTGGCAGACCACCGAGCCCAGTTCTCTGTACCCTGCACCTGAGTGATGGAGGCTGGGTAGCAGACCCCTCAGTCCAGTTCTTCGTAATTTCACCCGAACCTTACAGAGACACAATGCAAAATTATACTAAATATAACATTTGGGGCTGTAGTAACTGGAGATCAATATGAAATTTCTATCATTAGGGACTATAATAGTAGGGAAGTTGGTAGTCTATGGGAGAAGGCATCATAGCATGACTGAAACTGACATTCATCTGGAAGCAAGATACTCAATTAGTGTCAGAATGTGTGGTGCATACAAATTCTGTGTGTAATTATCAGACACAGACATAGTTTATTGTTATTCCAAGGCCTTATTTTTTGTGACAGCTTCGTATTATTAGAAAAGAGTCCTGTTCAGCACTAAAACCGCTTCCAGCTGGTCAAAGATACCACCAACCTAGAGAGGGACTTGCAATTGAGGGCTGAATGCACCAGGGAAAGGAATCAAAATAAGAGGGTGAGTTTTAGTCCAATGATTTTCTAGACATGAAACAACCCAAAATACCTCCCCTGTCCTTACAATTTTTCTGTGCATTTAGCTGGGAAATATCTGAAGCCATTTTCCTGATAAAAACTAAATGAAAATTTCAATTGACTTTTTGCTTCATCGGAAGATTTTCATTTAACATGTAAAACAGCCAACTTGTAGAGCTGGTTTTAAGGACTTCATTTACAAAATGTGACTCCCCGCCTCTGCTCTAACGCTGTGAGCTGAGCAGCTTTCAATTACTTGAGTCACGTGTACCTGAAAGAGGTAACGGTTGAGTTTAGAGCAGTTAGGTGGAAAAAATTGTAATTAGTTTTCTTTTACAGTTGAAGGGCATATATTAATTATTTTTATTTGAAAAACCAAATCATGTGATTGAAAACAAAATAAACAATCAGCTCAGACTCACATCTGTGAAATAGCCACTGGATGCTTTGAAGGCAAAAAGCAGCTTAGACATCATATTATTTAAATATTTTCTTAAAAAAACAGCAATAAATATGTCCCCAAACTGCAAATCTAACATAAATGCACTGTGTCAGCTAGACAAACCTGCAAATCTAACATAAATTCATTTTTCTACATAACCAGCAAAAAATATATCTCAAATTTGCAAATCTAATATAAATACACTTTGTCAACTTGAGACTAATGAACACAAAATAGAAGATGATTTAATGGTACAATATGATTGTAAGCCTGAGCCGATACCAATGTGCATAAGTCCCTCAGACATGGATTTGGCAGGAAAAAAAAAATCAGAGCTTCTCTGACCCAACCAAATATCTGCCCCCCAAATGTAGAAGGGCTGGAGGCCCTTTCAGGTCATCACATTGCCTGAAGACACAGCAAGTATTCCAGAGAGACAAGAATCACCTATTTGTCAAAACTGCTAGAGGTGAGGTCTCAGCCTTCCCTTGAAAGCCATCAAGATGCCTCTAGTCTCCATTGCCTTTACCCCCCGTTTTTCATCCAGCCTGAATCCCCTTGCTGTGATTGGAGTCTATCCCCTCTTGGTTTATCCTTAGTAAAGGCAAAGAATATCAATCACAACCTTCTTCCACTAATAATCCATCATATCCTTATAACTGCATTATGCCCAATAGCAAACTTTTTGTTGATGAATCATCCCCGGTTCTTTTAGCATCTCCTCTCAGGGCTAAATATTTTTTAGCTTTTTAATCATTCCTACGGCTCTTCTTTGAACAGTCTTCATGTCCCCCTGCCTCGGGATGTAAAGTCCAGGACTGGACACCATATTCCAGCTGTGCACTGACAGTGCTGATGAGAATAAGGTTATGCCTAACAGACCAAGCAGAGACACAGAGAGGAACAAAGGCCAGAGGTGCAAAGACCCAACAGCCTTCCAGTCTTTAGAGCCTGGAACAGCTCTGAGTCTGTTACCAAGGTGCCAAGCACCCCCTGCTAATAATCACTTCTCTTTTATTGTTTAGGTTGGCTCCCTTGTTTTCTGATCCTTACAAACTTTTCTCACAAATACAGTATCTATATTTAACAGCTGCTCCCATATTTACCTGTTTTAGGACTGACACGGCTCAGGTACAGAGCACAGCAAGAAAGAAGGTCTTAACAACAAAATGCCAAAGTTGGCCATTTGACCCTGTCTGGAGACTGTGTCCTAGAAACTCGCTCTTCTATCTTTGACCCACCACCACTTAAGCCTCATGACTCCTATAGATTTGGTACTCCTAGCTAGCTTTGCCTGGAAGACTGATTCACTATTATCTTAGATAAAACACTCAACTTTCCCAACTGTGCAGCCCTAGCCCTCTTTCCAGCCCTCACTAGGGTCACAATCATCTATTCCAATGCCATCATTTTACAGATGTGGAAACAGAGGCTGAGACAGACATAAAGTGACAACATCTAAATATGTAGCATTGAAACATCCTTTCAGTTGATTCCTGCCAGTCAATCTATGACTTGCCCCTGAGTCACTGAACTCCTTAGTAATGCTTAAATGATGAGAGAATTTGCTATGCCAACTTTCAGCAATGTGATGTCCAGCAAAGTGCTTTATGGTTCTCTGGCTCTGTTTCCCTATCTGTTTCTCAGGGTATTTTGTTTCTCTGAATGCCAGCTCCCATGGACACATAGCCTGATGCCAATGGCCTTGATTACCAAATCACAAGGCTCCTTTTGTCTTTGACCTCAGTTTCCCTAAGGAAAAAAAAAAAGGCTACTTATTTTAACTTTGTAACTAGTAAGAGGAAGAGCAGCTTCCAGGTAAAAAGATTAGCCCCTAGCAATATGAGGCATCTTTCTCACTATCTTTCCACTTCTCCTATCAAAAAGAATAAAAATGATCCTTCTTAACATGCAGAATCCTATTTAATATGTGAATTCTTTTCAAACCCCTGCTCTCCTAGATGAAAAACACTTCTTTAGCATTATGAAATATTTATATTTCCACATAGAAATTATATTTGCAAGTATTTCTCTTCCTTCCTTTCTTGCTTTTTTCTTTCCTTCCCTCCTGCATTTCTTTCTTTTTCTTCCTCAGGGTCACATCTCTGCATTCATCTTGTCTGAATCTTCTGTTTTTATCTCAATTCACTTCCTCAGTTTCCTGTTTGATATCTAGCCTGAGTCTCTGCTATTCTGGCTACCTTTACCTTTTCCAAATTCCAGTTTTAGGGTCCTCTAAAACCTCTAGTCAGGCTTTATTGTCACTTAATTTCCAATCAATCATTAACATTATTCCTCAGCATTTACCTTGTATTTTGTATTTTAACAATTGGTCATATCAGAGGAGAGCTAACCTGACTTTCTTAGGTGATTTTGTTGTGCATATTTTGTGTCCTATTCTATTTCTAGTCTCCTCTCTGTAGTCTACTCACATTTGCTGGGCCATTATACCTAATCCATTATCCAGAAAATGGAAATATAATACTAAGTGGCTTACTATAGCCCCCATTCCTTTCATAATGTCATAAAAATTTATAACACTTAAAAGCCAACGATCCCCGAGGTCATTTATTCTCAAGAAAGAACAAATTTATTCTTGTGGAACAGAATCTATGTCAGATGTAGCGCTCACATTATAAGAAATATAACCTTAATGCACAACATCAGGGCAGCCTGCAAGCGCCCAGCATCCATTCAGTGTCCTGATGGTGCAAAGCCCATTAAATGGAGGCAGGTGGGCTCTTACCATTCAGAGGTAAGGGCCTGTATTTCAGCAATTCACTTCAGCCTCCATATCAGATGCGACTTCACAGAGAGATAATGACCCCCTTCAAACAATAGGAAATAACTGAGAAAAGTCATTATGTCACCATTAAAAAATGTACTCGATTATCCAGTCCTAGCAGTTAGCTAATCTGAGTTTTATTTCCAAAGGCTCCTGAGTGGGAAAGCTTAAGCGCCACACATACCTAGCTCATGAAGTCATTGCTCTCCGTGGCCATCAGATAGAGGTAGCGGAATGCGAGCAACTGTGGAATGAGGGGTGAGGTAACGGGAATGAGGTAGCAGCTAAAGAAGTTCTAAAACTACAGCAGTTACACAGAGCTCTTTTTCTCCAACACCAACTGGAGAAAGGACAAGGTCCTCATCCGGCAGATGAGGGTTTTCTGCAAACACCAGCTGGCTTGAGAGCCATCTGCCTTCAGAGAGGCTCTCACCTGGGCCCCAGGCCGCTTCCTGGGGGAGCCGCGGGCTCTGAGCGAAACCAATCCCCACTGACAGCCACCTCTCCAGACAGCCTCCTCGGGGAGGCACCAGTTGTCCAGGTATCAGATTCAGTCTTTCAGCCTCGGGCAAGTGTATGACTAACCTTTTCTGATGACCTTCTTTCAAGCCTTCTGCTCCGACTCAGTTCTAACTTCCTGATGAAAAGCACAGCACACAGGCTTTTTGAATCACTGAAAATTGGTCCTTCCACATTCTCCCAATAAAATATTAGGCAGCTGTAAAATAATGATCAGTTATATCTACTGACCAAAGTTCACACTAGACTATTAAGTTGAAAATGCAAATTATAAAACATTAATTTGACAGTGTTTTTTTTTTTAATAAATGGTTATGTAGATATATTTTTAAGGAGTTAAAATGTCTCTTAGGGCTTAATAACAAAATATGAACTATTCAAAGAAAGACAAATATTAAAAGATATCACTTATGGGATCTAAAACATAATTCAAATGAATTTATCTACAAAACATATATAGATCCACAGACACAGGAAACAAACTTGACTACCAAAGGGAAAAGGGGTAGGGAGGGACAAATTAGGAATTTGGGATCAGCAGATACAAACTACAGTATATAAAAGAGATAAAAACAAGCACTGACTGTATAGCCCAGAGAACTATATTCAATATCTTATAATAACCTATAATGGAAAAGAATCTGAATATAAATATATAACTGGATCACTTTGTTGTACACCAGAAACAAACAGTATTGTAAATCAACTATATTTCACACTTGATCTTAGCCAAAAGGCCGAGAAGCGATCAACTATATTTCAATTTAAAAAAAAAAATGAACTGTGGCCAACACTGGAGAGTGGAATTACAGATTACTTTTTTCTTTTTGCTCACCCCTGTTTTCTCATTGTTTGGTGAATGTGTATTATCTGTGTGCTTTTAAAAAATAATAATAAGAGAAAGAAACTCTCTGTAAATACATGGAAGAGTTTTTTGTTCCCCTTTTTTTGTATTGGAGACTTAGGAGACAACAGTTGTTGAACTGGACTGGAAGTGTGGCAGTGGGGGGAAAGGGGAGAACTATGGTGCCCTAACTCTGGAAGAAATTTCCATTGGCCACAAGGATTCCTTGAGTGTACTGTGCCCCGTAGAAGAACAGAAGAGCCTTATAAAGAAAATTGAGGCCTCGGAGAGCCACTGATTAAATACAGAAGAACCACAGGAGGCTTGAAGGGGAAAGTCCAAGTAACATGACTTTAAAGATTTGTTTAAAGGAAGTAAAAGTACCCGTTAAATAAAATATATTTATTTTGAAACAGTATTACTATGACCTTTTTTGCACAATCAAAAGTAGATAGATTTTATTCATCACCAACATGATTTTATTTTTGTATTTTTACCATCTCTACCTAATATAAAACATCTGCTGCCCTTGGACTAGCTTCCAATTCTCCCTACCACCCTCTGTGTATCCAGTCCCACCCCTCAGCTATGACGCTGTTCTCAACTATATCCTTTCAGTTGGTCTCTCTGTGCTTCATATCATCCACACAATTTGTTTGGTTTTAATAATATAGAAGCTTCATGTGATTATTTAAAATGTAATGTGTGCATAGTTTCACCTCCTAAGAAGATTTAAGTTCACTATGAGAGATCCTGCTAGTGGTCCCCCAAATACATTCTTTCCCTCTTCCAGAGAAACAGAGCTCCTGATTTTACCTAAGGCACATAGCCCCCCAAAACAAAGCCTACATTTGGCAGCCTCCTCACCCTAGAATAGACAATGTGACTAAGTTCTGGCCAATATGACATAAGTAAAAGGGCTGTACGCCATTTAAGAAAAGGGAGCATGCTCTTCTTTTCTCTTTTTTCTTATAAACATTGATGTAATAGCCAGAGCTCAAACAGTGAGTTGGGACCCTAAAGTAAAGTTAACATGCCAAGGAATACAGAGTTATAAGACACAAGTAACTGGGCCCTGATATTATGAACCTTCCTTAAACAGCCTGGGCTGCTTTTCTCTAGATTTTATGTAAGAAAGAAACTTTTCCAGTTTGCGTGCATGCTAAGTCGCTTCAGTCATGTCCGACTCTTTGCAACCCTATGGACTATAGCCCACCAGGGTCCTCTGTCCACGGGATTCTCCAGGCAAGAATACTGGAGCAGGAGGCCATGCCCTCCTCCAGGGGATCTTCCTGACCCAGGATTGAACCCAAGTCTCTTACGTCTCCTGCATTGGCAGATGGGTTCTTTACCACTAGCTTCTCCTGGGAACCCCTTATCCAGTTTAAGCCACTATTATTTTGGGGTTTCTGTCACTCACTGATGACCCAAATTCTAACTGATAAAATTTTCATTCATTCTACAAACATTTTCTGAGCACTTACCATGTGTCTAGCACTGAACATCCTGGCTCTGGAAACACCAAAGCAGACAGGGTCCTTCTCTTGTCCTCCATTTGTGGAGCCTACATTCCAGCTCAATATCTACACAGTTAGGCATCTACTAGGTGATGAAATATTTGATCAACCAAGAGCCCTCTTGTTTTTCTTGTGGTTTAAAACAGATTTTGTGTTCATGTCTGAGGATCTTTCGTACAAATAATGCTTAAAAAAAAAAAAGTTCTTTTTTAAAAGAAGTAAAATTACTTGATGAACCTATTCTGCTACTATACCTACTCCCCACGCCCCGAATTAAGCAAACACATTAACAAAGTCTATTGTTGCCCTTTAAATTAGAATAAACAAAGATGATGCCATGATGACAGCCCAAAACAATGCACTGTAGTGTTACCCATACCCACATATGTCTCCATGATGGGGATGTGCACAAGACTGGTATAAAAATTAGATGAGATACTGTCTCAGAAATGGTTGTTAAATATTAGCTACATTCAGCTGATAACAAATATTAACAGCTTTAAAAACAGTCATAATTTTAAATTCAGTAATTCCATTTCTGGGATTCTTTTTTTTTTCTTTCTGGGATTCTATCCTAAGAAAATAATCCTAAGTATGAGGGGAAATTTTATGAAAAAATGCTCATCCCAGAGTCATTTATAATAGGCACAAACTAAAGATCCAGTGACCTTCCCCTGCCACCCTCATTTCCATCCAATGGTGAGCTAAGGCCAAGCACTCTGGCCCAGACGAGAGTTATAAACCCGGGACTAGATGAGAAGATGCAGACGGGGTTGGGAAGAGGCAGAGAACGCAGAACTTGAGTCCAACTTCCTGGCAAGGCGGACTTAACGAGAAAGAGGAGTTCAAAATGTCAAGTCCATCAGGGTAGAGCAGAGTGAAAGAGCGGAAATGAGGCTTGACCCGAGATCAGGCTTCTTGAGGGAACTTTCTAGAATGTGGATATTGGAGCCATGCCCTGAGATCCGGAGGGAAAGGGGAGGAAGAACCCTCCACAAAGCATGTCCTGTACAGTTGGTGGGTGGGCCAGGAGACGCTGGGTTTTGAATAGGAACAAAATATATTTCCATCATAAGTGGAAGGGCTAAATAAATCACTGAACACTGGAAGAAGATACTATGTAACCATTACCAAATGCTGATAAGAAAGGCTGTAGTAATCAGAGAAAAGTGCTCGACTATTGCTAGGTACATATGTTTATGTACTTAGTACATAAAATGTATTTGTTTTTGTCTAGTCATTAAGTCATGTCTGACTTTTGCAACCCCATAGACTGCATGCCCCTTCTGTCCATGGGATTTCCCAGACAAGAATGCTAGAGTGAGTTACCATTTCCTTCTCCAGGAGATCTTCCCCACCCAGGGACTGAACCAGTGGCTTCTGCGTTGGCAGGTGGGTTCTTTACCACTGAGCCACCAGGGAAGCCCACATATAATGTATACTTATATATCTATTTGTATATAAAAACAAATAAATATTTAAGTACACACTATATGTATATAAAATGTACTTGCAAGTGCTTACATAAACATATGCATGGTATGCACTTTCATGTAAGTATAAATATGTATATATATACATATGTATACATGTATATGGTAGCAGCTATGGTATATGCATAGGAAAAATATTTGGAGGAAACATCAAAACACTAATAATTGAGTAAGAAGATAAACCAATGATAATCTTCCTATTTTCTCAATTTCATTTAATTTGTAGGTATTCAACTTTTATATTTAAAAACTTGGATGTAAGGACAAAAAGAAAATTAGGCATATTTATCTAAATGTTACAGTGCTACTCTTCCAGAAATTTGTTTCTGAAGAGTAAAATATGTGTATCTTAGGCAACAAGCCATATTTTCAGCCTCCTAAATCCTTTCCTCTAAATATCAACTGATGAGATTCCAGAGAAAGAATGTTCCTCCCTTGGACTACTTTTGGCTCCTTGGGAATAACTGTAACTCTTTCCTGACATGTGATATCATTTAGGGGACAAAACTCAAAACAAACAAACAAACAAAAAAAACTTGTTTATGGGATACATTCTAATGGTCAGCAATTACCTAGGTCCTTTCCAAAGGTTCTAACTTGCTCGCATGGTAAACCCTAATCAGGCATCATATGAAGTAATACAAAAGAAAGTGAAATGCTACAAATATTAAGTACTGTTATATTTCTCACATTACGTATTTTCTCAATTTTATTAAGAACTTCTTGACAGAATGGGAGTCATTTTAGTCCCTCAATTCACCAGAGCACAGGTTGATCTTTGGTTTTGGTAACTCTAGAGCTGTGAACAGAATCAATTAATCTATAGCTAAATTGACCACATGATTATCAATACCAACTATCAGGCCTGCCATAGACCTCCCATGAATTCTCTGAATCCAACCAATTCGGGCAAATATTTAGAATAACATCCCTAGAAATCAAAGATTGATTTTTGACTTTTTAAAAATTTTTAACGTTCCCTTAAACAGTTGGGGAAATATGAATGTGAACTGGATATTAGACAAAATAAAAGTGCATTTATTGCACGTGGAAAGGTAGAGATCCTTGTCTTTAAAAACCAAGTGGCAAAATAGTATGAAAGGTATAATCTCATTCTAAAGAATCAGACACAACTTAGTAACTGAACAACAAAGGGACAAAAATACATAGGAGCATAATTAGAAGGGGATTTGAACAGATATGCAATGAAGAGTTGGCAGGAATCATCTCTGGATAATAAAAATCACGTCTTTATAGTCTTATCTTTTTGCTTATTTGTATTTTTTAGACTTTCTATAATACACATACACTGTGTTTGTAATAATAAAAGAATATTCTCAATGGCAAAAAAAGCCCCCTTCAGTTTTAAAAACAGACCTCTGCATTTCCTGGTCCTGGCTACATACAATATTCAGAACAAAATGTCAGGACCTATAGAAAGCCAGAAATGAGGGAAGCATTCTCTTAAGTAAAGAACATATATTTAAAAAGAAAATCTCATGGGAAAAAGTTGCTCTTGCAAGATTCCCTGCCCAAGTTGCCAGTGTAAAGCCTTAACACATTTTGCATAGTTTTTTGATAAATAAATAGATTTTAGGGTTGTTTACCAAAACCAAGTTCACACTCTGATCATTTTGATGTTACCCATCATTAATCACACCCTCCCAACAAAATTCTCCTGGCTGCACCTCTACATCCTAGTATCTGTGTATAACATTCCCTTAAAATATAACAGCTAGATGAACTAGTGATATTTAAGACTTTTTTAATATTTCGGTAACCTTGAAACATTCATCCATTATAGTTAAAAAGAAAGGTAAATTATTCACTGACCACTTCAGCTGTAATGATTGCAAAGCAGCTGTTGTTTACCTGGGCAACGGTCCTCAACTTAAAATAATTATCTGAATCAGCTCTGGGCTTCATGCTGCTACTCCTTATGTTTAACAGATAGGTTGTAACAGCTCCAAAAAACCACTGCGAGCCAACAAGTAAATAACCATTTTCAAAAGTGTAATTATATACTGTATTTATATTATAGTCAGAGATATGATGATCAGGTAAATAACTAAAAGTGACCTGTCTGAAACTAAACAAAATGACTCAAGGAAACAAAAGGCACTTTTATGTTACCTTTGAAGCAATATACACATGTGTAGAGAAAGTTATTTTTCACTCAGCCCCAAAGGAAAGAATCAAAGAAATAAATAATTATATAGCTCCCCTCTATCCTACAAATTGAAGGTTTGCACCTAGAAAAAAGTAAAATAAAACTGACCGTACCAATCCTAAATACCCCTTTTTACAGGTAAAGCATTTCCTTGCTTTTAATGACTTTTACTATGTCACGAGATTTAAAAACCAAAACACAGAAAGCCTTGTGTGCTTTTCAGAGTCGGATGGGGAATTTGGGGGAAGCATATGATTGGCTTTCCTTCAGGATTCTGCTGCATCTTTGAAATCTATCCATATTAAAAATAAATAGGTCAATGGATTCTGGTTCTACTATGGCAGCTAGTCCTCCTACTAATTACAACTAAAAACTCTGACAAAAATACGGGGAGAAAAAACTACCAGAGGACTGTGAAAGTAAACAAAGGCAGCTGGATAGGGGGATGGGTGTGCTTTCCATTTTTCCCTTTTCTCATGCAGCTTCATCCTAAGAATTGGTCCCAGTTTCAAAACAATGTGTGGAATAGGCAGCTAAAATTCCAGTAGAAAACATGTCTTTCTAGCCAGAGGAATCAAGAAATGATCACCCTGTGGGGTGGAGTGAATAGGAGAAATCTCAGAGGAGAAATGAACTAGAGAAAGAGGATCCTCTACTTCTGTGTATGAAACCCTTGGCTCAATCTAACATTAGAGTCAAGTATGCAAGGTACAGACTCAAGCCAACATCAGCAAAGGCTCTGATAATTTAAATGAGATAGGAACCACCTACCTGAGTGTCAGACTAATCCTTGAACTGTGCAGGTACTGGACAGACCCAGAGCGGCACAGCAAAGGTTTATATAATTGAACTGAGAGTTAAACCACTGCCCACAAAGGTGAGAAGAATTTAGGGTCAGAGCCTAATCAGATTAACTGCCTGGTAAAGCAAAAACGTCAACATTCCCCTGAGGATTATGAACAGACTCAGAACCTGTGCAATATTACTCTGACATGTTCAGGATACAATCTGAAATTACTTGACAACCAAAGAAATGGGGAAATGTGACCAGTTCTCAAGGGGAAAACAATCAACAGATGCCAACCTCAAGATTAGCTAAATGTTGAGACTATCAGAGACTTTCAAGTAACTATTGTAACTATGCTCCATGAGGAAAACACATTTGAAATGAACGGACAGAAATTCTCAGTAAAGAAACAGAAAGTACAAAAAAGAAAAAAAGCAAACAAACAAAAAAAAATCCAACTGGAAACTTTAAAACTGAAAAATACAATATCCAATTTTTTTTAGAATTCACTAGATGGGCCAAATAGCAGAAAATAGATAGGTAACAAGGGAAAATGAAAATAGATCAATAGAAATCATCTAAACTGAAGAACAGAAAGTATTGGAAAAATGAACACGATTTCCAGGTCTTTAGAACAATATCAAAAAGTCTAGGATTGGAATTCTACAAAGCAATTACTAAACTAATAAATGAATTAAGCAGGGTTTAAGGTCAATAATGTTATTGTCGCTGTTGTGCTCAGTCACGTCCGACTCTGCAACTCCATGAACTGCAGCCTGCCAGGCTCTTCTGTTCGTGGAATTTTCCAGGCAAGAATACCAAGTGGGTTCCCATTTCCTTCTCCAGGGGATCTTCCCTGGCCGACCCAGGGATTGAACCAGCATCTCTTGCATCTCCTGCATTGGCAGGCAGATACTTTTTCCACTGCGCCAGCTGGGAAGCCCTTACGGTCAATATAGAATATCGGTTGTATGGTGATATATATATATATCACCAGCAGACAATTAGAAAATAAAATTTTCACACTTCTATTTACAGTATCACCAAAAATCATAGAATGCATAGAATTAATCTAACAACAGATGACTAAGACCTTTAAGCTAAAAACTATAAAACATTGCTTCAGAAAATTTAAAAGAACTAAATAAATGGATAAATATTGCAAACTTATGGGTGGAAAGGCTATTTTTAAGATGGTAATACATCTATGGTGAACTACACTCCATGTGATACCAATAAAAATTTTGGCAGGGTTTTATTGTTTTGTAGAAATTGATAAGGTGATTATAAAATTTAAATAATAATGAAAAGGATCAAGAATAATCAAAGGAGTTAAAAAGAATGAAAATGAGAAAGCAAAGTTGGGAGGACTTGCCCTACCTGATTTCAGTAATTACTGTAAAGCTACAAAAATCAAGGCAGTTGACACTGGTGAAAAAATAGGCATATAGATAAATGAAACAGAATAGAATCCAGACATATATATATATATTTACAAAGGTGCCAAGTCAGAAGTGAAAATCATTTCAATGAATAGTACTTGACTGAATGAATATCTTTTGGAAAAGTGAACATCTGTCCTCACCTCCCATCATATCCCAAAAATTAACTCAGAATATGTCATTTGATCTGCATGTAAACCTAAAACCATAATATTTCTAGAAGAAAGCATAGGAGAAGATCTTCACAACCTTGGATTAGGCAAACGTTTCTTAGATGGGATGCCAAAATCACTAACCGTAAAAGAAAAAATAAAAAGTGGTACTTGATTAAAATTAAAGATGTCTGTTCCTCATAAGACACCATTAAAGTGAAAAGACAAGCCATGGACTAGGAGAAAATACTCACAATACTCATCAGAGGATTTTTATATTAAATTTTTAAAAAAGAAAAACTCTCACAATGTATTCATGAGAAGCCCAACAACCCATAGACAAACTATGTGAACAGATACTTCATCAAAGAAGATAGACAGATGGCCAATAAACACATTAAAAGGTGTTCAACATTCTTAGTCATCAAGGAAGTTCAAATTAAGGCCACAATAGGATACCACTACACATCCATTAAATTGGCTAAAACTAAACAGACTGAGCACGCCAAATGATAGTAAGGATATGAAGCAACTGAAACTCTCATTATGTCACTTGTAAGAATGTAAAATAGTACAACTTGTTTGGAATATATTTTTGCAATTTCTAAAACATTCACCTACCATAAGATCAACACGTATCATTTACCCAAAGGAAACAAAGACATCTGTCCACACAAAGACCTGTACATGAACGTTCTTCACAGATTTATTTATAATATCCCCAAACTGGAAATAACCCAAATGTCCATCAAGTAAATGGGATAAACAAATCATTATTTATCTGTATAGAAGAATACAACTCAGCAATAAAGCAGAAAAGAACTATTGAGACATGAAGAAATATACATAAACCTAAAAATCATTATGAAGAATGAAAAATTCAGGCAAGAGAGGGTACACAGTGTTTAATTTCATTTATACAGAATTCTAGACAACACAAAGTATTCTATAGTGACAGAAAGCAATCAGTGATTTTCTGGGGAAAGGGGTGGAGGGCAAGAGAGAGAGAGAGACAGGACACAAAGATCTCAAGGACACTTTTGAGAATGATGGAAGTGTTCATTGTTTTAATTGTAGTGATTACATAATTATATACGTATGTCAAAACTGATCAAATTGTAAAGTTCAAATATGTGCGTTTTATCATACTTCAGTTGTACCTTGATAATACTGTACCAAAATGAGAGAAGGAAATGAGAATGCAACTTATTGGCAAAGGCAATGAATGGATACCTCTGCGGATTTTATTTCCAGCCTTTTGATGGGCTAGATAACCTAATCATTTCACTGTAAAACACTTAGAAATGATGGGTAAACTATTAACAAACATCCTCATAAAGGTATATTGACTTCACTATAAATGCACCCAAGTTCGGTCTACCTTTGGAGAGTAGAGGCAGAAATTTCTGGTCCCTGAAGCAAGGCACATGAGGACAAGGACTTGTAGCATTTGAGACTGAGACCTCTTCATATTTCTACAGGCACAGAAGGGATACATCCTCAGTGAAGGGTTGGTCCAAGAAAAAATTTCACTTCCTGGCCCAGGATGAAAATAAGGAAGCTCTTCTGCTCTGAGAATGTGTAACCAGCCTATTCCATGCGGGTTTAGGATTTGAACTTGTACTACCTCTGTGGGCAGGTACAGAGAAATCAACTTAAAAGTGGTCCAGCATGGATATGTCCCTAAGGCACCTAGGGGAAAAAAAGACAAAACGCCTCGGTATGGCAAAATCCTTAATCAAGCCTCACAAGATTTCCCCCAATAATAGCCCACTGAAGTGACCTCACAGTAAAAATTAATAAAATACAGTGAACAAAATGCCAGACTGGATGAAGCACAAGCTGGAATCAAGATTGCCAGGAAAAATATCAATAACCTCAGACATGCAGATGACACCACCCTTATGGCAGAAAGAAAAGAGAAACTAAACAGTCTCTTGATGAAAGTGAAAGAGGAGAGTGAAAAGGCTGGCTTAAAACACAACATTTGAAAAACAAAGAGCATGGCATCCAGTCCCTTCACTTCATGGCAAATAAATGGGGAAAACAATGGAAACAGTAACAGACTTTATTTTCTTGGGCTCCAAAATTACTGAGGAAGGTGACTGAAGCCATGAAATTAAAAGATTCTTGCTCCTTGGAAAAAAAGCTATGACAAATCTAGACAGAGTATTAAAAAGCAGAGATATCACTTTGCCAACAAAGGTCTGTATGGTCAAAGCTATGGTTCTTCTAATAGTCAGGTATGGATGTGAGAATTGGGACCATAAAGAAGGCTGAATGACAAAGAATTGATGTTTTCAAACTGTGGTGCTAGAGAAGACTCTTGAGAGTCCCTTGGACAGCAAGGAGATCAAACCAGTCAATCCTAAAAGAAATTAACCCTGAATATTCATTGGAAGGACTGATGCTGAAGCTGAAGCTCCAATACCTGATGTGAACAGCCAACTCATTGGAAAAGATCTTGATGATGGGAAAGATTGAGGACATGAGAAGGGGTTGACAGAGGATGACATGGTTGGATGGCATCATCGACTCAATGGACATGAATTTGAGTAAACCCTGGGAGACAGTGAAGGACAGGGAATCCTGGCGTGCTGCAGTCCCTGGGGCTGCAAAGAATCAGACAACAACACATGAGAAAACTAAAATCTAAAAAGGCAGCAGGTCTGCAAGTGTACAGCACTTGGGTAACACTTTTATTGCTAAATATTAGAAGCTTTCTAAGTAGGGCAAATAAGTAGCCCCATAAAATCTGGTGCCTTTTTCTTCAGTGAGGAAATACTTGGAACCCCATTAGAAGCAGAGAATTATATTCATGAAATGAAAGAAGTAAGTTACAGAATGATAAATATAGACTGGGTCTTGGTTTTGAAGAAAAAATATAATATATTTGTTTGTACACATAACACAATATGGAAATATATACACCAACATTATTTAAGGGTAGGATTTGAGGAAGATTAAGAGTGCAAACATCTGTATATAAACTGACAGCTTTTCTTTCTGAAAATGAGAATTTGTAATTTATTTAAATAAAGAAAAAATATTTTAAAGAGCTCTTTTGTTTGAAATAACAAAAGCAGGTATATTTGTCATTGAAAATAATGGACAAAATCCAGTTTTCTAAAATCCAATTTTCTAATTTTCTAGTAGTACAACTGTTAGCTACAGGTAAGTCAAGCAACAGACAGAGGTGGACAAACCCAAGGTTCTTTGAAAATCCTGTTTTTCTCACTTATCTTTCTTTGGTGTTCTGTCACCTAAAATGTAATTATTCAGAAGCTGGTTTTTAGAAAGAGTCCCTCTTCTGAAAATAATGCTTATTGAGAACAACCTGGACGTGATTCAAGAACTGACTGCAGGTCACAGTTGCCTTACACAACAAATTTTATAACTTGCCCCCAAAAAGACTGGATCACACACAGCATTAGAAAAGATGGTCAGATCATCTGCTTGTTTGTCCTTGGCTTAGATTTAAACAGGCAACCAAAGAAATTCTAGTCAAAGAATGACTATGTGTAAAAACATACAAATATGAAAAGACTAGCAACTCTACATTTTCAAAAATTGTCTGCGGTGTTTTGTTAGAAAAAGAAGTCTTGTTGAAAAAAAAAAAAGCCTTATCTTTATAAGCCTCAGAGAAATAATTTGCTATAGTTCCAAAGTTAAAAGCCTTCTTAGAGATAAGAGAGAAATACAGAAAAAGAGATCATTTCCGAGACAGAATAAATAAATGGATAGTTACCAGATCTTTGTTACATTGAAATTTAGCATCTGAAAAATCATTTTAATAGAGTACAATTAAATAATAAATATATGAATGAGACTGAGCTGACTCCCCAATCTCCTTTTAATGACATTTATCCTCTCACTGGCCAAATTTGGGACACGTTGAGCATCAAAAAGAACAATACACATAAGTGATTATAAAGTATTAAATGAGTAAAAAATCCATGAGTTCACCGTGATCATTTAAAGAGAGGGAAAAAATAAAGAAAGTTCCTTTTTATATAATGTCACCCAGTAAAAGTAGAAGGAAAGATATTTAGAAAACCACCATGTTGCATCCCCAAGGCAATAACTGATTCAGGCAAGGATCAGCAAAGTAAACTCAAGCCATTAAGTCGAAAGTTATGAAGAACAGGATATCCACACTGTACCAAAGAATCACTCACAAATACTAACCATCTGCAAAGAGGAAAAACAAAACCTTTACAGTGGAGAAAGCTCTGCTCACTAACTTGACCAAGGGATCACTCTTCAATTCAGTAATAGTAGGTAACCTGATATTCTGTTTCTTGATGTGAAGCAATAAAAGTACGCAAGGTCACTAGTGAAATTTTCTTTCCAAGACTGTTTAAACCTGAATCCAATCAAGCCCTCACTGTTTACAGAAAATAGAGGGACTAGATGTTAAAAAAAAAAACAAAAAACATAAACAACCAAATCCAGAATGGGGCCCTTCTACAAGACAACTGCGCTGACTTTAACAACCAAACGTCATTATAAAAAAATATGGAGAGGTTATTCTAAGATTAAGATCCTGACGCTGGGAAAGACTGAAGGCAGGAGGAGAAGGGACAACATAGGACAAGGTGGTTGGATGGCATCACTGACTCAATCGACATGAGTGTGAGGAAACTCCAGGAGATGGTGAAGGACAGGGAAGCCTGGTGTTCTGCAGTCCATGGAGTTGCAAAGAGTCAGGCACTACTGAGCAACTGAACAACAACAACAAATTCTAAGACTAGGGATCTAGAGCCAAATGCACGGTATAACTGACTGAATCCTTGTTGGAGGGAGCAGTGAAGCTGCTATTTAAAAAATCTTGAAACAAACTGGAAAGTTATTGAATAGAGATTAAACATTTGATATTAAGAATTGTTGTCAATTTTCCTTAGGTGTGATCATGGTGTTGTGGTTATATAGGAGAATCACCTTGTTCTTAGGAAATACCTGGTTTTTATAAATGAAACATCATGATGCCTGAAATTTACTCTAAAATGATGTAGTAGTGTAGTAGGGACAGGAGAGATTACCAAAATCTGTCTTCAACCCACAAAACCAGCAATATAGTTTAACCTAATATATTCATATAGAGTGTTAAAGCATGCATGGCAAAATGTTAACAATTGTTGAATCTAGGTGGTAATCGTACTGTGTTCGGTAAACCGAACACAGGTGTTTACCATACTATCCTTTCAACTTTTCCATGTTGAAAATTTTTCATACTTAGAAGCTGGGGGAGAGAGGAGGTTTTCACAGAAATATTTTCCTTAGAAGAGCTCTATTAAATGTAACTTCAGTTTTAAAGAAGCACCTCAACCATTCTCAACAAGTGAATTGCTTGTCCTCATTTATGTACCATCCATTCGAATACTCTTAAAATCTGCCTTAATTATTGTAAATAATATTTCAAATGCTAGAATAGGCCTAATATAAATCCCACAATAATCAGCACAAGATTTATAGGTGTAAACATCTGGTTTTATACCCAAATAACAAACTTAACAGCAGGAAAACAAATCGTTTATTACAGCATATAATGTGTTATATTAAATTTACACAAAGATATATAAAAACACATACTGTTTATATCATACAGTCATTTAACATCAACAGGAATATCAAAACAAATACTACTCATGCACAAAACATGCATATATTGATATAAAAAAGCAATTTTACACAATACTGTTTACCAAAAAAAATTTTTTTTAAAAAAAAGCCCTTCCAAGGCAGGGTCAGTGGTCCAATCTGGACTGGATTGCACGAATATGTTTGGGCTAATATTTAGATGGCACAGTGCTCTGTGAGCAGTTCTGAGCTTGGAGTCGCACCCAAGAGTTATTTCATTAGGAGTGAATTTCTCTGCACCCAATGATGAAAAGTTATACCAAAGGCAAGTTTCCAGAGGAGGAATGGTTGGATCTGCTGTAAATCAGAGAGGGGGAGAAAGGCATCAATGTTGGGTAAATGGCCCTAGAAGGGGTTACTGTAACCAGGGCCTAGGCACCAAGGGTGGCAAAGGTTTTAGCGAATCCTTTTAAGGTATTACCAGCCTCCCTACCCAGATCACCTTTCTGGATGTAGGGTGTGGTCTTCAAGTTCTGAGTCCAGTAAACCAAACAGTTCTGAGAAGAAAACAGAATGGGGCTACATCTGAGAAAAGCAGAATATATAAAAAGTGACAGAAAACCATGACTGCCCCTTGTATCTGCTTCACACAACTGTATGTGATACCCCCCAACAGGAAAACCCTCATGGCGACGCTGCCCTGAAGAACCAAAGAAGCAAATGTATGTCCTCAAATGCCATCACCTGACCTCCAGATCAAAAGGTCTCGTCCACTTAACACCTGAACATCAAAACCTGTGCCTTCACCGATGCTCAGACCATTTCAAAGAAAAATCTGCTACCACAAAATTCACTCACTGTCACCACCATTAGAAACTCAATATTCACTTCTAACCAGCAAAAATACACATTCTTTACCTTCCATTAAAGGCACTAGTGTCCATACGTGACGAAGATGAGACAAAAATTCACCTCGGTTTTCTCTTAACCAAAGGAAAGCACTCCGTGAAATTATTACACACAAAAAAGGCAGACACCACCGACTGGGGCGGGGGGGGGGGGGGGAACTAGAGAGCCCCACTCTCTACATGGAGGACGCGCCTCAGACGGTCGTCATCAGTTTCAAAGAGCCCGACCGAAAGCGGAGGATCTTCTTCTTGAGGTTGTGTGAGGCCTTAATCTTGACGAAGGTTTTGGTGGGGTTGTGGCGAAGGTCGGGGGCCGGGACCGGCTGCAGCGGCAGCGTCTGCACGAACTGGGACCAAATCAAGCCCCCGCTCTCCTCCGAGTCGCTGGTGCTCGTGCTGTCGCCCACGAAGTCGCCCTCGCTCACGCTGGACTCGCTGTCGCCGAAGCAGTTGGTGGTGTAGTTGCTGCGCTCGTCCTCGCTGGTGTCCAGCACGGTGGAGTGGAACAGGGACTCGCACTCGGCCGAGTACTCGGAGTCGCTGGCCGCGTACGCGTAGGGGCTGGCGTAAGGCCCGGCCGCAAACAGCCCCGCGGCCTCCCGCCGGCCCCGCCGCGCGCGCCGCAGCGCCTCCTCGTACGACACCTCGGCGGCTGACCTCCACCGCCGCGAGTCGGTGCGCTTGTGCTTGGGCTTGGCCACCACCGCCTCCCGGCCGTGGCCGTGCGCCCGGCTCCCCGCGCGGTGGCCCGTCCCCAGCGGCCGGCTGGGGAGCCCCGCGTCGGCCTGGCCGCCCCCGCCCCGCCGCGCCTTCGCCGGGGCTCGCCGCAGTTTCTTATTTGTATCCGTGTCGTCGGGGAACCGACACTTCTTGCCGGCCGCCCGGGCCTTCTCCCTCACGGCGGGCAGAGCACTTTCCGGCCCGTGGACGGCCGGCGCCCGGTGCTTCACGGCGGAGCCTCTCGGGGCGGCCACGGGGCGCGCACCCCGGGGCGGCCTGACCCCCGGAGGCGGCGCCAGGACGGGCGGCGCCTTCCCCAGGGGCCCTTCCTCCAGGCTCTGAGAAGAGGAGCCCTCGCTTCTGAAATCCAGGGCCCGCCGCTCTTCCGCCGGGAAAGTGGGGGGCAGCAGGGCTGAGGCGGCGGGAGGAGGCGCCAGAGTGCCTGCCTGCGGGCTGTTTTTCTGTGGCACCTTTTTCAGTGGCTGGACCACTTTGTTCTCTTGCAGCGGTGCCAGGACCCTCCCAGGGCTCTCTTTCGGAGAGGCAGCTGGGATCTGCCCGCTTTCCTTAGAGGACTCCCCTGTCCCAGCGGGGGGACACCTTGCATGTTCCTGGGAGACGGGCTTGGCGGTTTTGGGCAGATGCTTACCTTGAAGTTCTGTAGCAGTGCCTGGAGAACAGCCTTCAGGCGCGGGCAACCTCTTGCTTTCCAGAGGTTCTGGCTTTGATTCTTTTGACCACTGTTTTGGTGGGGAGAAGGCCCCATTGTCCAAAGAAGGGATGCCTCCGGAGGGCAAAGGCACCTGTTTCGAATTCTTAAGGTTCCCACTGTTGCCCTGTGAGACGCCCCCAGTCACTCTGACACAAACGCTCCCATTCCTCAGAAGCCCCTTCGTGGGGTCAGCGTTCACACTGGTCCTCGGCTTGTTGGTCCTTACTGGGTGGGTTTTTTTCTGGACCAGGCTCAGAATGTAACCATCCATCTTCTTGCTGGATGAAGGATGGGGAGCAGACCACAAACTGCTTGGAGATGGTAAGTTAGTGTCCGTCTTGACGGTGTCCAGCTCAGATCCCGCACAAACATCGTTGGCATGGTTACCAAGCCGCTCCTCTTCCCTCAGGGGGTTGCCGGTCAGGCAAAGGAGGAACATTGGGCTCTGCACGGCCACGGCATGAAGTGGACTGGGGTAGCGATACACATCATTCCCATTTTTAGACACCAGATCACACTGGTACTTGGGATTCACATCTGCAATGAGAGCAAGGGAATTAGATTGTGGTGTGGAGGGGAAACAGCCAACTGCCCTTGAAGCCTGGTCTTCACAATGGCCTTCTTTATATTCCAGCCATCCTATGAGATCTGAAAAACATTTAAGGTACACTCTGAAGAAATGAACTGGTCAGCACTAGCTTGATGAGGCCAGTTTCTATGAAGACAAATTCAGGCATAGTCAGATAATAACAAAGAATCAACAAATACTAGACAAGCTACTCTGTTTCACATACAGTTCATACTACTGGATGAGGAAAAAAATAATCAACAAAGGAATTTTTAACAGGATATCTCTGAAGGAAAAATAATCAGCCATTAAAAATACTTTCAAACTATTGAATAATATATGGAAAACATTTGAAAGTGGAGTGAAAATCATAATTTCATTATTAAGATGATATAGTCAAAGAAAAAAGTCTGAAATGAAGCATGCAAAGATGCTAATAGTAGCATCTCAAAGTGGTGGGAAAGCAAGTTATGGTACTTTCTTCTTTTTCTATTTTCTAAGTTTTCACTAAAAGTACATGTACGGCATTTATAACTGGAAAAATAAACGTTTTTTGAGCCATTCTTTCTCTGGGCCACTTTCCCTTCTGTGTTCTATTCCTGATTTCCCTTTAAATACTTGAGATTAACTATACTTTCATGGGCTTTCTCCTCATTTTGAATTTTTTTTTAGACCTAATTCTTAATGACATGTGTTTGAATATAAGTGTCAATTGAAAGGTCAGGGAAACTAATTTCAATCAAGACTAAATTTAAATAATAGTCACCTTATGTTTTTAATAGTGATACTAAAAAAGCACAATATTTTATGAAGGAATTTTTGATGAGGTTTTAAAAGATTGAGGAGTAGTACTAATGAATAAAATTTCCACATCTCAAAAACATAGATGCCAAAATATAATGAAATCAAGCTTTCTTGCTTAATTAGATTATTCTGATCTCTTATCCTGGTATATATTATAAGTATCAAATCCTCTGAGTGACTTTGGCTTCCCTGGTGGCTCAGATGGTAAAGTGTCTGCCTGCAATGCGGGAGACCCAGGTTTGATCACAGGGTCAGGAAGATCCCCTGGAGAAGGAAATGGCAACCCACTCCAGTACTCTTGCCTGGAAAATCCCTTGGACAGAGGAGCCTGGTAAGTTACGGTCCATGGGGTCGCAAAGAGTAGGACACAACTGAGCGACTTCACTTTCCTTTCTTTGAGTGACTTTTAGTTACAGAAGATCAAAGTTTTTGTCCCTATTTAATTTGCTTTCCATTATATTTATTCAATCAAATATTGAAAACCTACTATGTGCTAGATTCTATGTTAATTGTTTCAAGGAAAGCCCTGTGAATTTCAATGATTATTAGCAGTCTGGGTGGCAGGGCCAGTCTAGACCCAGAAATTATATTCGTTTGTAAACAAAAGTTTATTATAAAATAAATGTGTCATGTCCCCAATTCCACTTCCACTCCCAATAAACAGCTTGTTGTAAGAAGGGGAAATCTCTCTAGCTAATATCTGTGCCCATTCTTCCTCACTACCCCAAGGCCTATCCTTATCTTACTTAAAGCCACATTTAGCTACATGACACCTCTCATCCCTATTCCCTCTTTTCTAGAGTTAAGGAACAAGACAGACATCCCAGCCCCCAAAGGCCAACCCAACCGTCTCAATTATGAGAAGATGTGACATTTGGGATAGAGGAGTCTGTCCTTAAGGAAAACCTATACCAAAGTACCTTAATGGGTTTATAAAATTTCCCTCTGAAGCCAAATCTGCAGAATGAAAGGTAGCAATTACCAATGAACTTGAGACCCAGACACTCTAGATAACATAGATCTGTGCTTCCCCAAATGATTGCTGCTAACAACACACACTACAGAGATACCAGGTGATTAGCAGCCTTAGTTGTTTGGTGTTACGTTTACACTGCCAAGACCTCAGAAATTTAGCCTATACCTAAGTGGACATTACATAAAACCAAGGGTATAGTGACTTGTGCCAGAACCTATCACCTCCTCTAATCTCTGTATTTTCTCTGCTCTTCTGAGAAATCACACTAAATCAGAATTAAGGAAGATGTCCCAAATTTCAGCAACAACTCTGCCATTCAGCAAACGAGGAGCCTCTGACAAAAGGCATGTAATTCCTCCTGTTTGATGAGAAGGTTGAACACAACACTTTCTGAATTCCCTTAGTGTGGTGGAAAAACAAGGATCTGGCAGTTAGTCCTAAGCTTGAACCCTGCCTCTGCCACTTACTCGCTATATATAGTCTTAAGCAACTTACCAAACTTAACCTCACCGGGCCTCCATTTTCTGATACATAAAATGGTTCCTGACAACACTTGCACCTTGCAACACTTGTATGGAGGATTCAAAGCAGAGAAATGTATGCAGAGCATACAGCAGTGTGTGAGACACATAGTGGAAATGGAGAAACTCTTCCAGAACCAACAATGGCATGATTCTCTCTAGAGATCACTGCAATACTAGCCCCAAATGGAGGAAATGGTGGAGGGGATCTAACCCCATCCACCTACTAAAAGAAGAGAGAGCTGCCATCATGCAAGGCATTCTGGAGAACACGGAGGGGCCACTGCCACCAGAAGAGCCAAGCAGCTCTTAAGCAGGCTAACAGATATATTTAACTTGATGTATGCTTTGGTGGTGGTGGTTTAGTCACTAAACCACTAGTCATGTCCAACTCCTATGACCCCATGGACTGTAGTCTGCCAGGCTCCTCTGTCCATGGGATCTCCCAGGCAAGAATACTGGAGTGAGTTGCCATATCCTTCTCCAGGGGATCTTCCTGACCCAGGGATCAAACCTGGGTCTCCTGCAATACAGGAGAATTCTTTACCGACTGAGTTACCAGGGAAGCCTTAACTTTAAATGATTAAAGGAAGAAGAAAACAGATCTAACGTAATTTTGAAAAGAAAATGCAAACAAGTTAACAGCAAAGATTCAGAAACAGAGCTCAAGATCTATAACATTGGGACAGGATTTCTAAAGATAAGCTATCTTGCTACCATCAGGATATAAAGCCAGGTAACACCCAAAAGGGCCTGGGAATAGTGGTGATCCTGACTCTAGATGCAGCTATGGCACTAAAGGCAAAAAGCAGATGAAATTCTCTGTCTTTGTTTTTCATCAGTAGAAGGGGCTGAAGCTAGACAACTTTTAAGGACCTTTGACCCCTTCCAATTAAAAATGTCTATCAATTCTGTAGATAAAGAAGTTGTGGAACATATACACAATGGAAAATTACTCAGCCATAAAAAGGAACTCATTTGAGTCAGTTCTGGGAAGGTATAGAGCCTATTATACAGTGAAGTAAGTCAGAAAGAGAAAAACAAATATCATATATTAATGCATATATGTGGAATCTAGAAAAATGGTACCGATGAACCTATTTGCAGGACAGGAATAGAGAAGCAGATATAGAGAAAAGACTTTGGATACAGCGAGAAGAGGGTGGAACCAATTGACAGAGTACCATTGAAACATATATTACCATACGTAAAACAGATAGCTTATGGGAAATTTCTATATAACACAGGGAGCTCAATGCAGTGCTCTGTGACAACTTAGAGGGCTAAGATAGTGTGCAGTGGGGGTAGGTTCAAGAGAGAGGAGACATATGTATGTTTAAGCCCGATTCAAATTGTTGTGTGACAGAAGTCAAGACAATGCTATAAAGCAATTATCCTCCAATTAAAAATAAATTTTTTAAATGTCAATTCTAAAAAGTCTTACCTGCAGATTTGGGGCAACCATCTGAAATAGTCAAGGTTGCCTCCAAGGGGCTGCAGAAGCACGTGCTGGAATGACAACTAGATAAACACTCACTGAAGACCGAGTTCGAGGAATTGGACAGGGATCCCGAAGCCCCATCACTCAGTTCATAAAACCCTACAAATCAAAACATCGTCTAAGGTTAAGATCATGTCAAGCAAAAACACACATTTGTGCTTAAAAGGAAAAGTATTCATGTACAAAAGAGAGAATATGGAGGGAGGGGTGGCAATTTTGGTTCATGAGATATAGTGTCTTGACTTTAGGGTTTCGTTTCCAGCAATCCTCAGAAAAAGGCAAAGAGCCCATAACTATGAGTACATTTCAAAGTTGAGAGTACTCTCACTCTCAAACTGACCTTCCTCCTTGACCCCACCTTTAAAGATGGGCAAGGAAAGAGACTCAGATCTGTCAGAGTGTCAACTTTTTCACAAACATTTCAGAAAAAATAACTTGAAGAGAAAAACAAATCTATGTAAGGAGCCAAATGGTTTAGAGGGAAAAAAGAAAACTTTTGAAGTGGTCTCAGGAAGTTGAAGTGTGACTAATTTTCGAGCCCTGTTCCGACTTTCTCAAGTTTCAAAGGAGGATCCCGCTTCCAGAAATTTGCATAGAAGCTTTTATTTTTAAGCTCAGGGGACTTCAGTCAGCTGAGTCTCATTGTTAAAAATTTTGTTGTCTAATGAACTCATCTATGAAACAGAAATAGACTCACAGACATAAGAGAACAGACTTGTGGTTGCTGGGGAGTGGTGGGCAGGGATTGATTGGGAGTCTGGCATTGGCTGATACAAATCATTACATAGAAAATGGATGGCAATTTTCTCCCAATTAAAAATCAATTAAAAAAAAAAGAAAACAGATAAACAACAAGATCCTACTGTATAGCACAGGAAACTATATCCTGTGATAATCCATAATAGAAAAGAATATGAAAAAGAATATATATACAAATTACTGAATCACTCTGCTATACAGCAGAAATTAACACAACACTGTAAATCAGCTATATTTCAATAAATTTATTGCCTGATTTTGTTTCCCTGTCATGCAACTGAATAACAGACTTTTCTTGTTTTGTTTTGCTGTAGTGTCTCTGTACTGGAAACAAACTCCATTGTCCTTTGCAGGTCTGGGAATGCCAAGCACAGGGGGGCCTCCAAGACAGAACTCGACAGCAGAGTTTCTCCTTGTGCCCCCCCACTCACCTGAGCTGGGGCGGCTATCTGTCTCCAGGTGCTCTTCAGATGTCTTTTCCACATCCAGTCTCAAGTCACTTATCTGCTTGTCGAGTTCCTGCAACTGGTTCAACAAACCAGCGTCTCTTCTCCTCAAACAATTCTAATGAGGAAGAAACAGAGAAAGGAAAAAAAAAAAAACCATTTTGGTGACAAAGAACTACAAAGTTGGCTCTAAGTATTCAAATTACCATCTGAAGAGTTCCCTAAATTTTCCAAAACCAAAATTTTACTAGATGACCTGAAGCAAAGAAAAACTTCAAGAATATGTCCTGTTTAATTCCACTTTCTCACATTTTGTGGTGATATAAAGTTTCTTCATAAAAACAAGACTTGCTTTCAATGTCAGCTAATATATATACAAACTTACTTTTTACAGGTAGGGATATGAAAAACCCACTGAGACTTTTTTAAAAAAAACCTCTGTGTACAGCCAATTTATTAGAAAACAGTACTTCACAGTAGACTCTTTAATTTGAAGTCAGAGTGTAACAGATTTCCTACAATACACTATAATCTTTCTCAGGTGAGATTTTCTGGCCAAATGTCCTGCAGAGCTTTGATTTCTATTAGTCACTTTGTGGGGTTTAATCAGTCTTAGGGCCTTTGAAAGAGAGAAACTAATACTAATAGCCTGTGCCAAGTATAATGTGAGCTGGCAGAATCCAAAACCCTCAAGGGAAGGGCCATCAAGATTTGAACTCAACTCGGGTTTCCCAAGGTGACAGGCTGTAGTGCTGTCACACCGCCACCTAGTGCTTCCTATTGCTGGGAAAGCAAAAAAAAAAAAAAAACACTCAAAGGCATCTGGTTCAAATCACAAACGCCAAGTCTACAAATGAAAATAGTACCACAAACACTGACTGGACGGGAATTCTCCTGACATGCTGTCCTGCTCCTCTCCAGGGAACAACAGGAATGCACCACTCACAATTGTGAGATTCATGAAGACAAGAAGGTGCTATTGTATAAGACAATGCACATAATGTCAATGACCAGGCATAACCAACAACAATTGAATCAGTCTGCTACCAAAACCACAGCAAAATGCCAACCCTGAAATATTGCACAAACCACTACTTCCACAGGGCCTTACAAAACAGACGCATATGAGTATCTGTTCCTCCTGTCTGTCCTTGAACTTAAAAAGCTTGGACACATAACATGCTTGCTTGTTAGAACGAGTTTCTTCAGGAAAAAATGAACCAAACAAGTAAAATCACGTTGATGCTCAAAAAAAAAAAAGACAAATTATCTCAAAAAAGATAATACAAGAAAACACTTGACAACAACACGGCATCACTCTGTTAGCAGGAGGGACATTATCTAGGATGTGTCTAGTTTCAGATAGCATCACATGGTCAGATAAGGATTTTCTTTCTTTTTTTTTTTCTGTTTTCAAAACTACATTTTTGAGGTCATGGAAACAAAGCTGCCGCCATTTCTCTGAGGCTGGGTCAAAGCTGTTCATCAATACATTAAGCGTCAAAGTTCTTTTTCTTCCCCATTAATGAAGACGGCAGAGAATCTCTGAGATGCTGACACAAATCCAATATGATAAATGCTCCCTGAGAGGAGGTTTTCCCTTCCGCCCACCTCCACCTCAAGTCACAACGAGCAGAACGTATGAGAGGAGGGGGCACTTTCTCCAGCCAAATTTCCATCGTGTGCATCTGTTTTAGCCGCCTTATACAAAGGGCTTCTATCTGAAATTAAGCAGCAGAGTAGGCAAGAGCTGGCAGGCTGGAGGGGGGGAGCCCAGGGAGGGGTAGGCAGGGCTCCCCGCGGCCGCTTCCGTGTAATAGTAAAATTCGGCTCTGGACAGTCAATCGCGCCCCCAAATTCCCCTCCTCGGCTTTTGTCCCCTCTCAGCGGGAGGACCTGAAGCCAAGAAGCCCTCCAAAGAAATGCTATTTTTAATGAGGGTTTAACCTTCGGGGAGAGGGTAGGCATTCGTCTAACTAGAGCGATTGGAGGTTCCGACCAGACGACTCCAAGAATCCCGAAGGCAGGGCTGGAGGAGAGAGCGGCCACCCTCGCCCGGGCAGTCCGCGCGGGGTCTCCGGCCCCTCACCTGACACAAAGCGGGCACACGCCGGGATCGCGTGGGCGTCGGCACCCCACGCGCCCCCGGGGACCCGCAGGAACCCAGGTCAGGGAAGGGCCGGGCGGGGGTCCCGGGAAGCCAGAGGGTTGCTCCTAGCTAGAGGCACCCACCACGGACCACCTGCCCGATCCCCGGCCGTCTGCAGGGACAACCGTGCCCCCACCTCCGGGCAGGACCTACCAATTGCTTCCGCAGCAGCAAGATGTTCTCCTCCAAGAACTTCTCCTCCAGGCGGTTGCGCTGCGCCGCCTCCCCAGGCAGCTCCCCGGCGCGGGCTGCAGCGGCCGCCGCGCCGCCCGTGCCGCGCAGGGCGCCCCGGACCAGCAGCTCCTGGCGCTGGCGCAGGTATTCCAGCTCCGCCAGCCCGGCCAGCGTGGCCTCCTGCCGCTCGCGGGTGCGCTGCCGCTCCGTGTCCGCCTCGCCCTTCTCCCGCCAGCGCCCCTCAGGCTCCGCCGTGCGCTGCTCTCCCCGGGCCGGGGCCGGCGGCTCCTGCTCCTTAGCCGTCCCGGTCGGACTCGGCTTCATGGCCCCCAACCCGGCCGCGCGCACCCGTCCCCGCAGCCGGGCCGCCCGGGCGGAGGAGCGGGCGCTAGGGCTGCGGCCTCGGGCTCATGCCTCCGGGCGGCAGGGCGCGGCGGCGGGGGCGGGGACCCGGAGCGCTCAGGACCCGCGCGCGGCCCCGGGCTGCAGCCGTCCGGGCCCCGGGCGGCGCCGTCCGCTGTCGCCGCGCGTCCCTCGCCGCGGCCCCGCAGCTGATAACGCCCAGTCCGGCGCTACGTCACGCGCGGCGGCCAGGCGAACCCCCGCCCGGCGCCCGCCTCCCCGCGCCGGCCCCTCGGCTGCGAGGCCCGCTCCCCCTCGGCTTCCCCCTCTAGTGTCAGGGGCGCCGCTCGCGCTCGGCGCCGGCCTCCTGCTCGCCTGGCCCTCCCCGCTCCTCCCTCTCTCCTCCCCCGCTCTTCCCGCGGGCCTCCTCGCCCCCTTTTCGGGTTTACGGCACCCAGTTTTTGCCTCGCTTCTTATTGGTTCTTTACAATCGCACAAAGCCAGGGGCGAGCACCCCGAGCCCCAGCATCCTGTTACAGCCGGCTTCGCAGGCAGGGTCCGCCAAGGGACGCAGCAGTTGGGCTCCCCAGAGAACTTTCTGAAACTCGACCGAGTTGCAGCCCACCACGTTAACCCTTTCCCCACACGTCCACTGTTCGCATCCACTCAGGCTGCTTTAGGTTTCTTCCACCTTACCAAGCAAGGTACTGCGAGTGGATTCAGAGACTTTTTCTTGGAGTTGGCTTTTGTGACTCCAAGTTGTAAAGGCAAGCACTCCAAGGCACAGTGCAGCGTTGTCCGAAAACTGTTAAACTCTTGGTTTTGTTGCTGTTGTTTTAATCTTTTCATGGAAGGCATTTAATATTAGGCAGGAGGATGTCGCTGTACAGCCAGCGGTTGCATCAATTCTTTTACAAGCTCCGGGCTTAGGGGGTGCGCGTGCGCGTGCGCGCTTTGGTTTTTGTTAAGAGTTTTTTATTGTTGTTATTTAGTCTGCAAGCACAGGAGCTCTGAAACCGGATTGCCTGAATTTGAATCCCCTTTCCTGCCAAGACTAGCTGCGCAGGCAAGTAACTTCACCTCTCTGTGCCTCCGTTTCCCCAAGGGTAAAATGGAACTACTAACAAGGTGCCTGTTGTAAGAATTATAATAATATACAGTATATACTGTATATATGGTGTGTTTACAATGGCGCAGGCACACAGAGGGTAAAGGTTATGTGAGTTAAGTTGTATCTTTCTTTTCTTCCTCCAGAAGGACTTAACAAACTTTCCCCCTGCGGTAGCATTTGTAATATTGTCATCTATGCTTGGGACACTGGTCTCAGGGCATTTCAGTGAGATGGGGTCTGGAAATGCCTCTCGCCAGCTTGTCCACGGAAAAGTGCCATATCTATTTTAAAAGCAGTACATCCAAGAGCCTCAGAAATCGAATTCAGCCAGTTGCAGTTTGCTGAAGTTCAGGCACAATGTTCTGTGAAGGAGTGCATTCTCTATCATTATTTAAGACTCTTAGACCTTTCTTAAGCTTCTTACCCCTGTACGAATTCTTCCTTTCTCCCCTCTTTGTGGGCCAACCTTCTTCCCTCCAAGATCAGTTCACTTCTCTCCTCTGAATTCCAGTCAACTGCATGAATATTTGATTCTTACCAAATGCCATTTGCATGGTTATTTATCCAGGTATGCACACACATACTATGTACATAGGTGTTTATGTGCATCTATTCTCTCCAATTACATTATTAGGATTCCCTGAAGGCAGTGATTATTTTTCTTAGTGTTACTATTGGAAAAGACTCATTAGAAAAGACCCTGATGCTGGGAAAGATAGAAGGCAGGAGGAAAAGGGGAAGACAGAGGACAAGATGGTTGGATGGCATCATCGACTCAATGGACATAAGTTTGAG